>NW_028327173.1:150174275-150477305 GCF_987537825.1 Furipterus horrens
AGACTTCTCATCAGGATGGTGCAGGCACAGAGATGTTCATCGGTGACACGGAGTTAATACTCAATACTCGGCAGGAGCTCATGGAAGGACGAGTGTGGCATTTGAAAGTAAAAGGCAAGTTACTTACCTTCCCTGAGCCTCAATGCCCTTAACTGTAAGTTGTAGATCCTAATGATACCGATCTTAGAAGGCTGTTGTGAACAATCAAAGAGAATGGCAACCCTCGCACATTGCTGGTGGGATTGTAAAAAGGTGCAGTCACTTTGGAAGTCCTTCAAATTGTTAAACATAGAGATTACCTTATGACCCAGCAATTCCACACCTGGGTATGTATCTAAGAGAACTGAAAACGTGTGTTCACACAAAAACTTGTACATGACTATTTATAGCAAGATTAATTATTCATAGCAGCGAAAAAGTGGAAACAATCCAAATGTCCATCAACTAATAAATGGATAAACAAAATGCGGTACATCCATACAATGGAATAATATTCAGCAGTAAAAAGGAATGAAGTACTAACATGCTACAACCTTTGAGAACATTATGTTAAAAGAACCCAGTTACCAAAGACCCCATGTTGTATGGTTTCATTTATATGAAATGTCCAGAATAGGCAAATCCATTGAGACAAAAAGCTCCTGGCTGCCAGGAACTATAAGGAAGGGGAGATGGGGCAGGGGCAGCTAACAGGTGCAGGGGTTCTTTTGGGGAGAGATAAAAATTTCTATAATTAGATAGTGGTAATGGCTGTATAACTGAATATACTAAAAACCACTGAACCTGCATACTTTAAAGGGGTGGATTTTATGATATGTGAATTATATCTCCAAAAAGGGGGAGAGAGAATGAGAATATGGCAGTTATGATAGACGCTATACACTGGGCTCCCTCCGGAAAGCTTAGCTGAAGAAACGATAAGAAGCAACTGACCAAGTGAAACAGCCATCACCAGCCCTACTGTGCCTGAACCAACAGCTGTCATCATCTGTCTGTAAACACCAGAAGTTGTAGGTCACGGTTCCCTCACGTGGGAAAATGAGCTCCAGGAGGACCAGGTCTTTTCTAGTTGGGGATGGGGCACAGAAAGCTGGCGGATGGGTTGTGTTCTCTCAGAGCTTCCTTCGGGATAGAGGCCTCAGTGGGAATCTGCTTTGTCAGGTAAAAGTGTGTTCAGGTGGCCAGAAAAGTATGGCAGGACGCTGGTCAAATGTCGTGCAGGACAGACGTCTAGGCCACAGCTCAGGCAGCTGGCATGAGGCACACAAGTGGGGGCGCTGGCTGTCGGGCTCTTCGAGTCTCTCTCACCCTCAGGATTTACCTTCCTGGAACAGATCTTCAGCCCGTTCAGTCCTAAGAACAGTGGAGCCTCTGCAAGGGCTTCATGAGTCTTGCCTCAGAAAAAATGCAGTTTTGGGACTTCCGGCCAAGATGGAGGCTTAGACGGACACGCTAGGTCTCCCTCTACAACTAGAGAGGAATACAACTACTTCAAAACAAAGGATAACTAGAAATTCCAAAAAATAAAACTACACGGAAGCCCAACATATGAAGTTATAAACCAGCGGTGCCATTTGGGCAGGTAAGAGTTAAAGAGGGCAGCGCTGTTTGCGGTCAGCGGTGGGGCGGCGAAAAAGCCCGGAGGCAGTCAAGCCCCTGGCAGTGCGCGACCCCAGCGCTGGGGAAAGCAGCCACCGCATCGCCTTGAACAGTGAGGCCCAGGGGGGCGGGAGGACGGATCCCGGTCTCCTAGCTGAATAACTGTGTGAATCCATCTTGGACCCCCGCCCCCAAAGAAAGCACCACAGGGCTGCGAAATAGGTCGCGGACAGGCACCGGTCGCTGACTTGTGACGCGTACACAGGCACTGCCCCCTACAGCCGGCCCAAGAAAACAAAAAGCATCTGTCAAAATGAGGCAGACAACTATAGAAATCCCGGTGGCACAGCTCACCAGGCAACAGATAGAGAACCTGACAGATGAACAGATAAGAAACCTGTCAGAAGCTCAGTTCTGGGCCATTGTTATCAGGTGGCTTACAGAATTCACAAAAGAGCAGGAAAAAGATAAGAAAGAAGCGAAAAACATTCATAACGAAAGGAACAAAACCACATACGAGACAGATGGTGAGGAAAAAAAATCCAGAGTTCATTTCAACAAACTGGAATATGGAGAAGGAACAAGCAGTCAACCAATGCAGAGACAGGAAATGGGAAGCAACAATGAGAGGATCAGAAACCTCTGGGACAGCTATAAAAGGCCCAACATAAGAATCATTGGTTTGCCAGAGAGTGAGGAAGATGAACTAGAACTTGAAAAATTGAGTGAAAATATAATAAAGGAGAACTTCCCAGACTTGGGGAAGGGAATAGACTTGCAGGTCCAGGAAGCAAGGAGAGTTCCCAAGAGACTGGACCCAGGGAGAACCACTCCAAGACACATTATAATCAAAATGTCAAAAATTAAAGATAAAGAGAGAATCTTAAAAGCAGCAAGAGAGAAGAAAAGAATTATGTACAAAGGGGTCCCAATTAGACTATCAGCTGACTTCTCAAGGGAGACCCTACAGGCAAGAAGGGACTGGCAAGAAATATTCAAAGTAATGAAAATCCAAAACCTACAACCACGAATACTCTATCCAGCGAAACTGTCATTCAGAATAGAAGGACAGAGAAAGTGTTTCCAGGACAAAATAAAACTGAAAGAGTTCATTGGATCCAAACCACTGTTATATGAGATGTTAAAGGGACTGGTTTAAAAAACAGAAGCTAGGGAGATGAAACAAAGGCAAACTAAACAGGCAACGAGAGTGGAAAAGGAAGTGTGGATACGGGAAGCATATTGGGGGGAGGTCAACAGGGAGGGGGAGTGGGGAGAGGGAGGGAGATGATATAGGAATTGGGGATCATGGTAGGAGGGAATGAAATAGACGGAGAGAGGTTGGGAGGAACTGTATGCACAACTAATGGACATAATCTAAAAGGGGGGGACAACTGGAGGGAGGGGGGCCACCGGGTGGAGGGGAGCAGAGGGAAGGGAAATTGACACATTAAATCTGAAAAAAAAAAGAAAAGAAAAAATGCAGTTTTGTCCTAAAACTGTCTCCTAGTGTCAGGGTTACAGGTGTGAGCAGCTAGGCCCAGGGAATAAACTAAGTACATGTTTAGCAAACATTTCCAATTAATGTATTTTTATTATTGTCCTCTGGGTCTATAGTGACCCTGACACTCAGCTGCAAGCACAATGTCATCCAACCCCTGGGCACAGCAAAAAGATGTTTAAAAATAACCTGAATGGAGATACAGTGAAGCTGCAGGGCTGGATTTCCTCCTGCTTGTCATCAGTGCGTGGTGGTGAACACCTGAGTGCCAGCACTGCACACAGGCACAGGCCCTGCCAGGGGCCCCAGCGCCAACCCAGCAGGCTGGCAGAGATATGGGCCAGGGCAGGCTGGCCCTCAGGGCGGAGGATGCCTGGGTGCGGGGAGGCTCTGCTTGCAGGGAGGCAGCCTGTCCCAGATGAAGGGTGGGCACCGGGAGGCCGTCCACTCACTGTGCAGGCAGGAGCCAAGGAGGGCCGAGATTGAGGGCGCAGACCTTACCTCGTTTCTCCTCACAGAGCAGACCCACGGGGAATGTTTACTAGTGGGATGTGTAAGACACGAGTGGCCAGAGGGGCCCATGTGGCTGCAGTGGGGGAAGTGCATATGGGAGCAAACATGAGATGGGAGGCACAGTGGGGCAAGGGGGGAAGGTGCTTTCCAGTGCTTCCCGAGACAGGAAAGGCCTAGAAGAAAGAATGGATGGAAGGATGGAAATGAAGAGTCGGGCCTACAGAGGATGGAGGGTGGCTTGAAATACTGGGTAAAGAGTAGAAAGGGCAGCAGCAGGGTGGGCGGGGAGGGGCTCTCTGTTTCCGTGCCACTGAGCCCCATGGGCAATGGCAGTGCTGGGGAGCATCTGTGCCTTACTCACAATGCCGCTGGCCCAGGTCTGGCTTGGCCACTCACGGCCTGTGTGACCTCGGCCGGGTCCCTTCCTTTCCCTGTGTTTCACAGGGAATGAGGGTGGATAATAATATCTGCCTCTTCGGATGTTCTTAATGGGCACCCAGTACATGCTAGTGGTTGTGTTGTTGATATTATAGCTGCTACTGATTAGCTCAGTTTGTTAAGCTTCATAATCTTATTTTGAAAAAACCTGACATGTTACTATTTTTCCTGATGTTGATGGTTTAAATGTTGTTAGTTAGGAAATGAGGGTGTGGAAAGTTCAGGTGGAAATGGAGAAGTCATTCTTGTTAGGCGACCATGGAAAAGTGGGACTGGGGGCCACATGTGGGAAGTGGGGTGAAAGTAAAGTGGGCAGAAGGGGAAGGAATCAGAGGCTGTTTCACAGACCTGTGCAAGTCACCCTAGGGACTCTGGCCAGAGCCAAGGGAAGAGAAGGTCCTCCCTGGAGCTGGGTGCTGCTGGCCAGGCTACTGGGTGGGCACTGTCCAGACACCTCGGGACTGGCTCCCAGTGGAGGCCGCTGCTGGAGTTAGATGGCAACAGCCTCTCCTGACCAGACTCGCTGATATGGAACAGGGAACAACTGAGAATAGACCCCAATCTCATTCCATATCATTCCAATAAGTAATAACAGCACCTTGACCAGTCCCAATCCAGTCTCTCATATGGAGCAATTCTCCCAATTGCTTCTATTGCAACAGGTCCAGAGGGAGGCCACTGCAAAGCCCCGGCACCTGGGCATCCACAGGTGGAGGGCAGCTGGGATGTTCGCTAGTGTCTGGCACATGAGGAACAGGGCTGGGAATCACAGTGAGAAACCTGACATCTGCACCAGCATGAAAAGACAGACAGGCAGCCACGCCGACACCTTCTCTGGACCTTGCCCCATTTCTTCTATCTAACACGTCATTCTCACTGTGAGCCTGCCTTAGGGATTTCTGTGCGAAAGGACAAGTTATGTGACAAAAAGAGAAGGAAATGAGGACGAGGAGAGAAGTGGCATAGACAATAGTAACCTGTCCCTTTCCCATCCTGATGAAATCAGTACCCACAGGACTGAGCTATTAATGGACCTGGGAGGTGGACCTTGACAGCTACAGGCAGACAGCCAGTCCATCTCCATTCTACATCAGCAAATAATCAGAAAAATTTAGTTCACTTTTACAGTTGGTATAAGTTGGTTTTCAATTTTTCATCCTTGTGGAAAGTTTTTGTCTTGGTTTAGGAATCCAGCTTTTTTTTTTTTTTTTTAAATCCTCACTGGAGAATATGCCTATTGACTTTTAGAGAAATAGGTGGGGGTGAGGGGGCAGACAAACAGATGTGAGAGAGAAACATCGATCTGTTGCCTCCCGTATGTGCTCCAACCAGGGGATCAAACCCACAACCTAGGTATGTGCCCTGACCGGGGATCGAACCGGAAACCCTGTGGTGTACAAAACAACACTCCAACCAACTGACCCACCCAGCCAGGGCCCAGGTCTGTTTCTCATTTACTCTGTGACTTACTTAACTTCTCTGAACTTTAGTTTTCTCATTTGTAAAAAAGGACAATAAGTACTGCATACTTCAAAAATACTACTACTATCTGATGGCCTAAATGACTTACTGCCAGGACATGGCCAAAGGTGTTTTTCTTGGAGAGAGGATGGACTTGCACTGACTCATTCTCTGGGTCATCCAGGCCCATCTCTAGAGCACACATTAAACTAACACAATCTAGGTGAGATGAAGCCTCTATTATTCTTTAAAAACCTTAGGGAAGAGGAATCTACATGCTCGTCCAGAAACCTATCCCCATCCCTGAAAGAACTCGTAGCTGGGAACCTTTAAGTCAATCATGAAAATCATGCAGTCTGAATATATTAAACCTGGCCATAAGAAGCTAGGGCAGAAGTCAGGAGGAGGCGGCCACCTTGTAAGAGGCTTGCCATCACCCCATGGCAGCTCAGAAAGTCAAGTTTTTCATTTCAGCAGCAGCCCTAAAGAAGGCAGCCAAGAGGGGCCCACCCGAGGGTGAGGGCAAGTCATCACTGATCCTCCTTGTTCCGTTTTTCTGAGGTTGGGGCAACTTGTCAAGCTGGGGAGGAGGGTTTATTTAGAGAGAAGCCTAGGTAGCTTGATTATGAAAGTGATGATCCTACTTAAAGGGCAAAGGAATGACACTGCAATTTTATTTGTGTGGTTGCTCCAACCTAGATCCTGCTGAACTCAGTTTTCTCCTGGTCTATTCGGAACAGATGTAAAGCCACCTGGTGAACTTACATTACATTTTTGTATGATTTTAGTAGTATCATAGGTCTTTGCCTTCTCTCTATCACACTTGGCAGTGAGTCCTGCTTTGTTCCTAAATAAATGCTGTCTCTCCAGAAGGAAGGCCATGAATGACAACTGAAAGAGCACAGCATTGAGACAGCTCTGGGTTTGAGTGCCAGTACTGACATGTCAGTTAGTCCCGGAGGCTCAGTGTTCTTCTCTTAAAACAAGGGCAAGAATATCTTGATAGTATTATTGAAAAGATTAAATGAAATAGTGTATATAAGTGCTTGGCACCTTCATTCAATAAGTGGCATCTTTATGGCCGGGTATCTGTGACAGGTCTGATCACTCCACAGACCTCAGCAGGGCAGGAGGCACAGTCCAGACCTGCAGGAGACCCAGGGAAAACCACCAGTCCCAGGGCCCCCTGGAAGGAACAGGATGGAGGCTCCTGGGGTTGGAGAGCTGTCAGGGCTGGGGACTCAGTGCAACACTGGCTGCCAGTAGTTTGCTCTGCTCTCCTTGTCCAGCAGCTGCCGGCTCTGTCTGCTGGGGCTCCTGCCAGGAGTTGGGGGTTGAGGGGGGATGCAGAGAGCTCATGATAGCTTGTGGAGGTTCAGAGTTTGGGCATTATTGTAAGCCAGCTAGCTAATGGAGCTCCCAGTGTGTCCCCCCCAGAGTTGGTAGGATCTCCTCTTCTTGGTCCCCAGGCAAGAGACAAGAACACTGTGGGCAGAAAGAAACCATCAGCGTGGACAGGAAGAACAGCAGCTTCTTAATTGGTCCAGGAGAACAGAGCTCTGCCCAAGTGTTGTTCTGCTCTCTTTTAATTATCAAAACGATTCCTCTTCTTCTGTCCTCCCTAGGGCTGCATGCCCCAGATTCCCTGGGCCCAGTAATTGCCTCTCTGTTAATAGAAATCATCAGTATTTATTACACCGAGTGCCCCAGCTTATTTGAGCTCTCCTTGTAGCAACATTAAGGCGAGTGCTCAGTAGCGTATCACCAAAGTGACTCCACTTAATGACTAGAGTAAAGGCACCCAAACTGTTCTTGCTCACGAAGGCTGAGGAAATCCTGAGCCAGAGCCCAGTGAGATGCGCTGAGGGGCCATGTGTGGGGTCTGTAGGAGGGCCCTGAGGTGGCCCTGGGTGAGCAAGAAGATAGGGCCCAGGAGCAAGAGACTGGAAGCCCAGGGCTCTGACCACTCCCACCTTCTCCCCGGAGGAAGTCTGCTGAGGCCCCTGTTCCTCAGAGATACACAGTGGGAAGTGACTTGAGTTCGAATTCTTGCTCTGCCACTCAGGCTTCTAGGAATTTTTATCTTCTCATTGATAAACCAGGAAGAATAATATCCCTCTCTCAGGGCTGGCATGAGGATTAAATGAGAAAATAATGGGAAAGGATGCCAGTGGGCCTGCCATGGAGGGTGTGCCACAGATGTCTTCCTTTCTTCCTGCTGTCTTTTCAGCCTGTGTCTGAGAAGGACACACTCATCAAGGACAGGGTTGAGCCAGGAGCCCCACAGTCACTCAGCTGTGCCCAGGTCCACTGTCCACCCTGTGCTGACAGCCCTGCCCTGGGAACCCAGCTCTGAAGAGGCGGGCACTCTGTGTGGCCTCGTGGGGACAGAGCAGGTTTGGACAGAGGCACTGGTTCCGTCTGATGACCATATCTATTTTTAGGTAGCCATGCATTTTAAGGTCATGAAGTGATTCAGCAGTTCCGGGAGAGCACAGTTGCTGAGTACCCACTGTGCACAGGTGAGGCAGGTGAGGCTCAGAGGAGCCTCAAAGGGTCCCCGTAAGTAGGAGACCAGTACTGGAGCCAAGGCCAGCTCCCTGCAAAGCTCACTCTCTTAGTCTTCTGCAGGTTCCCCAGCTGACACTAGCTGAGCAATCAATGCAGCTGAACTACAGCAGTTATGCAGACAGCATTATTTATGAAGCTTTGCTAATTCATTTATAAATATCCATATGTGAAATTTTTGGTATACGTAGGCATCAGTGTGTTTTCTGACAGTGCTGGCTCCCAAGAACACAGGGGTTATCCTGAAGGAGACTGTGCTGGGGGGCAGGGAATGAGGGGGTGGGGAAGGTGACCAGGGTTTCGAAGTGCCAGAATGCAGTATGTTGTCTGAGTTCATTTGTGAAGATTCCACATGATATCCTCGGCCAGAACAAATCACCATCACCTCACCAAGAGGCCAAGGGAAATGTGGTTCTGCCCCCATATCACTGGGTTCCTTGGTTTCTATTCTTTTAATTTTTGATGGAAACTTATGATGTCTACTCAATGTTCTCTTGTTCCCCTTGGATACTGTCTCCCTCAGATCAGTGTGAGAATCAGTTTTACTGGTGGTACTGGAGTCTCTCCAGTGGTGGAAAGACAGAGGCAAACACTGGAGGAAACTGAGGAAGACAAGAGTGTCAAAAAGCAAGTAGCATATGGAGATGAAGTGGAGGGATATGGCTACAGAGTGTAAGAAAAGACCTCGGGTACCCACTGCTCTCAGCAGTGACTGTGGCTGCCTGAGCTCATCTCCAAAATGCCAGACTCATGTGAGTAATTACAGAGGTTTTCTGTGAGCAGTCCCTCCCTGGCTGGTTCCCGTCTCGCCCTCACGCGAATAATGGAATTAAATGCGACTCTGCTGTAGTTCCACGCAGTGGGTTACGCTGCAGCAGTCAATAAAACCCACTCTGGGAAAGAAACTAGATTATGGGTCAGGGAAGGGTGGGCAGTCCACTGAGCCACCTCTGATCATTCCCTGTTGTGGGGTGGGAGCCCTTCCAAATGCTCCTGTCTTCATTTCCACCAGGTTACCTGCTGCTGCCAAACTGGAGCCCCAGTTTCAGGTTTGTTATTTAGGTTGAATTTGCCTCAGACCCTCTGACAGTGACGTGGCAGCACAAAATTATGCAGCATGGAATCCAGAGCAGTTTTCAAAACAACGCATTTTCTCTGGCATCTGTCACTAAAAGCTAATCATCCAGCTGTTGGAGGAGTGGAGGGTGTAGACCTGTGGTTCCTCCCTGCCTGTTGCCCTTTATAGGAGGCGAGGTCATTGTGGTCTCCCACCACGGGGGGTCTTACCTTACATGGGTGAGGGTCCACTCCATAGGTCTCCAATGTCTGCGCTTTTCTTAAAAAGTTCAGCTCTGATGTTGCTGGTGTTTGACCACTGGAGTAAAGAAAATGAGATGATTTCAGGTGAGTGCAATTATGAAGTACTCAGAATGAGGCTCACATCACAATTTTTCCAGAGTGCACTCCCTACTCTGTTCTAGGAACAACTTCAGAGATTCCTACCTAGGACCAAAAACTCAGATGTCTTCAGGGTGAGGCGGGGTAAATAATGTATGACACAGGCTGACACAGTAGGGACTGGAGGGGACTGTGGCAAACTAGGGAGTGCTACCCAATCTAATGCAGCAGCTGCTCCTCTGCTCCAAGATTGTAATTATGTGGGAATGCAGGGCCCAGCATTGTTAGACGTAATTTTTAATGAGAAGTCAGACTGCCCAGGAATACCAGCTGCTGTAGGCTTTTGCCCCTGCCCCAGCCAGGCCACCAACACAAAAGCATACACACACACACACAAGGATACACCCCGCAGACCAAGGGAACCTGTGTCTCTTTCTCCCATGGGGGTAAAATAAATAAATAAGTGAATAAGCAAACAAACAAAAAAAGAGAAGTCAGAGATACTGTTTCTTTTATATGGTATTTCATGATTTAAAATACTACAGGGGCAAACAAACCACATCTGTAGCCTGGCTGTGGGTCATGGGTTCTCATTCGTGATCTGATCTAGACTGAAATACAAAGAAGGGGCCTGTGTATCTTCCTGCTTCTGCCTAACCGTCTTCCTTTACCAAGAGGGAACACGGGAATGGAGGATGACACGATGCAGCAGGAGCCAGTGCTGAGCTCCCCAGACTCCACTATGGCTGTCTGTCCACAGGGTGAGGACGATGACAAGGAAACGAGCAGCAAAAGGAAGAAATCAGCCCTTAGCAGCGTTGCTGCCCTCCCGGCTGCCTCTCTAGCAGGTGCGTAGAGGAGCGCCACACGGACCAGGGGCAATATCACCACTGTCAGGCTCTCAGGACCCAGAGCCCTGGCAAAGCAGAGCTACTGCTACCAAAGTGGGGTTGGCTTCAGGGCGGGGCGGAGTGGGCAATCTGTTGTGAAGGGCAGGGAGACGTGCCACCCACAGGGGAGCGGGCCAGACTCCCTCTAGAGTCCCTCTGGAGAAACATCAACCTATCAGTACCGTCTGTGCCTGCCTCTGCTGCCGTGGTAAATAGACCAAGACATTCAGCGCAGTCTGGGCCCTTGAGGAACTCACGTTTGAGTTGGAGAAAGGAAACACGGACACGTTTTTACATAATGAAGATGAAGCTGACCCCATGCAGTAGTCCCTGTATGCAGGCATTATATTGACAGGGGACTTCCACACCCACCGAGACGCAAGGGAGCTGTTTGGAAAATGCTTGTGCAGCTGGCCAAGAACAGGGCTCCTAGCTCCATTCACCTCTGGAGTTGGCCCAAACCTCTAGGGGGCCTCAAAGCGGGCATCATTTTCCTGGGGGATCTCCAACCTTCTACAGTCCTTCAGGTCTGCACCTCATCTCCAACCCTCCTGGCAGCGCTGCAGGGGAGTCTCAGCACATCCCTCTTATCTCCTTTGAGTGAACCCTGAGCCTTCTCACAGGCCTGTGTATCCCAGCCTTTACCACCAGGGGCCGCTATTTCCCTAACAGTGATGGGAGGAGCCCGGTCTCCGGGAGAGGCCGGGTCGCACAGGGAGAGGGGGTGGGAAGCGCTTCGATTCCACCTTGGATAGGTGTATCCATGCCTCTGGGAGGGTCGGGAACCTTTCCCGCCACACACAGCTGCCAGGAGTTCTATTAACAAAGGCTATAGAGGTTGTGGGGAACTATTTGTTGGTAAAATCATTGAGTGAAGGTGAAGATTTTTTTTTTTTTTTTCAGGGAGCCAGCAGATCAGGGTAGGGACTAGTTTAGGTTTACTATTATCATTAGGAATATCTTTTACCCCCCTCTTGGGAATTCTTCCCTAGGAAGGTTACACAAACATTTAAAAAGATTTTTAAAAATTAGAATATACTGATATAACGGCATGTTTTATTTTACAACAATGCGTTGTATGTAATGTTTTTCTTCACAGATTATCAGTTTGGGGACTTGGTGCTCCAGCATGCCACACAAAGTGGAGCCCAAACATCCTGTTTCTTTTTTTAATCAATCTTTGTAGAAAATCCTATTTCATATGGGTGAAAGGATGGATGCATTGATGCTATTTGATGAAATTAGGTATATTCTGGGTGAACTAAGAATCTGAGGAGGACAAGCCTCCTGCTTCCAGCTGTTTCTCTCCTCCTGCTCTCTGTGCAAGGGTGTGGGGGTGAGGCAGTGCTGCAGATACAGTCCCTGAACCAAGGGCTCTCAGGGCACCCACAGTATTTGTGAATCAGGCCAGCCTGACGCAGCTCCACCCACTGACCTGGAAGCCCCTGAACACTGTCTCGGACTGAGGGTAGAGGCTTGCTCATTTTTCAACCCCCACTCAACAACAACTCTCTAATCTTTTTTCTTTTCTGCTGCTTATGGTTTTCTTTTCCTTTTTGCCAGTACATGCTTTTGACCTGTCTCTTCATTTTTCTTGGTGAAACAAATAGCTTTGAGGCCAGCCCCTGTCTGTTTTCCTTACTATATACAACATTTCCCTTGCCTTTAACTGTGAGCCCAGAAGGCTTGGCTGGGGTCACTGAAATTGGCACATCTGGAGTCAGGAAAGTCAGGCTGTGGGGGAGACTGTCCTGAGCTTGAACTGAGTGTCTCTCACCTGAGTTCTGTCTTGTGAATCTCAGCAATTTTTCTTTCCAGCTTCTCTGAATGTTTAGGGAAAAACTGAAACTTGGAGCTGTAGCCTTCAGGGTGCTTCCCTGGGTCATAATCTCCAATCTCCGCTTGTAAAAAGGAAAACAGAAGAAAGCAATTTTAGAGATTGGCAAAGCAACAGAAGATTAACACACAGAGCGAAAGTCAAAGCAAGCACTGGATTTACAAATAACAGCACGTCTTGATTTACAAAGAACAGGCTGTGGGTAGGGCCGAGGGCATGCCTCTCAGGAGCATGCCCACATTTGTTTTCCCAGGAGAGCACACTGGGTTGATGTCAGGTCTAAGCGGAGAGCTAGTAGAGCTGACCCTGTGTTCTGAGGGCTCCACAAGTAAATTTGCAAAAAAAGAGAGGCCTACACTGTTGTCCTCACCCATTCAGTAATGAGAATATGGTCTGGGAGCAATGCTCTTTGTGATAACACAGGATACTGAGCTTGATTGGAAGACACAACTTCTTGGGCCTGAGATCGGAAGAAATATCGCTTTGAGGACTTTAGCAGGGAGACAGCAAGTTGATGAATGAGCCATGATGCAAATTCAGAACTGAACTCTCAGTCCACACCAAATGAAATCAAGGGAATAAACGTGAATAAATAGCCACTGAGGGCTGAGCAGGTACCAGGCACCCTGGAGAGGAGTGCGGAGTGGGGAACACTGGCTGTGACCAGAAAGTGCCACTGAGGTCAGCAGCTGCAGGTGCGGAGGCTGACTTCTCAGCTCCCTTCAGGGGGTGGGGCTTTCCCCAGATGTCCATCTTTAACACTGCTTGCTAAGTCCTCAGATCTTAGAGCTCTTTGCAGGCAGGGGTGGTGGTCTCCACAGTGTGTTCCTAGGTGAGAACCTAGCTTTGTCCACGTGAAGTACTCCACAGGGAATAAACATCATGGATATGTGAAGAGGAAGGGTGTTAAGAAGTTGTAGCTGCTTTGTGGTTGTCCTTTCTCCTTCCCAAGTGAGAACCATGACCAGTAGAGAGAGAAGTCTGTGCCCTGCCCTCACAGTTTCATGTTAATGCTTCCAAACCCTTGGGAATTTCTATTATTGAGCAAGAGACTAAAGGCTTCCCTGGGCCTAAAGTCTGGAGTGACTTTGAGCCATGGAGTCATTTATTATGATTTTATTTAGAAAGTTCCAAATGGACAACATTGATGATGGATTTCAATTTCCTTAAAGAAAAAAAATGAAAATTTCAATATGGTTGTCAGGGTAAACTGAAGGAAAGACTAGAGTTTAAAATTTCACTTAGATCGAACCAGGCTCTCCTTTAAAATGAAAGAAGCCTCTCTGGGTACCTTAGGGTTAGCAAGTACCTTCCTGTTCAGATGATTTTTAAAAATAGGAGTCTCAGAAGTCAAAGTTTTAATGGGCTGAGTTCTACATTCATAACGCAGCTATGATATTACTCTTGTCAGAAGAACTTTAGTTTCTGCTGGCAAGAAACTTCCAGGTTCTCTTCATAAAGTAGCTTCCTGGAGTTTACTGATTTCCAATTAAAAGTCACTTTCTTTGATGGAAATGTCATTATTTTAGTTCTATGGTACAAAACAATCCCGTGACAGTTTCCGGCCTAAGGACTAAAAGAAGTCTAGGAAGTGACACTTAGAGGTCCCCAGCATTTCATGAAAGGAAAAGGGATTCTATATGATGAGTGCTTCCCTTTCCCACTGTTTTTGCAGAAAAAGCCAGTCTGGGCACCAGCTGGGTACAGACTCAATTTTACCTCATTAGCATGTTAGGAAACGTGTTTGTTACATAGGAACATTTTTAACTTTGAGTCTTCTGAACAGAAAGGGCTCTGAAATAGATATCAAAATTCTAAGATGCTTCACATCTTTGAGATTTGCATGAAAGGAAAAAAAGGATTCAGATTACTCTCCAGATTCTCAGTAACTTTATCAACCACGGATGATAAACACCCTAAACACAGTGACAATGATTTGAAGGGCTGGCACAAAGGCCTCGGGTACAGTGTAGGGTTGAGTGGTCAGAGCTTTCTGGGTCTACAGGTCAAGGCAAAGCCCTGTAATTTGGACTCTGCTTCATGTTAGATGCATCGGTGTATATGCAAGAAGTAGTCATCTGTGGTAACTGCAATAATGTAATCCAGTAGTTAGCATGAAAAGCAAATTTATCCTGTCAAAAGTCATTACCTTGAAGGATATAAGCTGCTAGCAAAGCAGCATCTGACGTTTTGCAGAGGAGGCGACCATGGTAGAGATCCCTTTTGATCTGTAGGAAGACTAAATACCTGGAGAGAAAACAGAGAGTGAATTGTAAAGAACTTCTTTGCTTTAATGACAAAATCTCTGTCAAGACCCTTTTTACTATACTTAAAAAAAAATCTCAAAACATACCACAGAACAAATACATCTTCCATTTCCCTGAAGACTCTTTCAAGTACTTTGTTCTGAACTGATTTGAGGTTCAGTTCAAAACAACCTGTCAGTTTTTCTGTAGCTCAAAACAGAAATGGCATGTCTGGTAAAAACACTGTACCCCGGTACTGGGCTGTGGAAGGAGCCAACCCAGATGAATTCAGCGCCAAAAAAACTAAAAAAAAAAACCAAAAAACCTAAACAAGTGCTGGTGAGGATGTGGAGGAAGGGAACCCTCATGCACTGTTGGTGGGAATACAGACTTGTGCAGCCACTGTGGAAAACAGTATGGAGTTTCCTCAAAAAACTAAAAATGGAACTGCCATTTGACCTAGAGATCCCACTTCTGGGAACATAGCCTAAGAATCCCAAAACACCATTCAGAAGGAATACATGCACCCCTATGTTCATAGCAGCATTATTTACAATAGCCAAAATCTATAACTAGTCTAAGTGCCCATCAGTAGAAGAGTGGATAAAAAAGATTTGGTACATTTATGCAATGGAATACTACATGGCTATGAAAAAGAAGAAACTCTTACCCTTTGCAAAGCATGTGTGGACCTGGGGAATATTATGCCAAGTGAAATAAGCCAGTCAGAGAAAGACAAATACCATATTTCACCTGGACTCTAATGAACAAAACAAACTGATGAACAAAATAGGACCAGAGGCATGCATACATGGAGCAGGCTGACAGATCTCAGAGGGGGGGAGGGGAGTGCAGAACTGGAAGAGATTAGCCAAAGAACATATATGCATATGTACACAGCCCATGGACACAGAGAACAATGTGGTAAAGGCCTGGGGGGCAGGGGGAAAAGGGTAGAGAGAAATGGGGGTCTTCTGTAATAGTGTCAACAATTAAAAAAATTTTTGAAAAAAAAATGCCTATGTTGGAAGAGAGGGGCCAACTAGGCCTCTTTCCACCTTGGACTCTGGCTGATGTTCCTTCTTAAGAAGCAGAATGGAAGATGAAGGAGCTAGCTCAAGGAAGAGCGCTGCCTTGGCTTGTCAAGAGAACCTGTCCATCTGTGGAATAGCCTTCAGTTATTGGCAAAAGCCAGGCAGACTGCTCAGAATTGGATAAGGTGTGAGAAGAGGCATGGATGAAGGAAGCACAGAAACTGTGGTTCACGATTCTTCAAGTACAGGAAGCTCTCACCTCAGGTGGAAGCAGGACATCAAGAGCAATAGCTAATAGCAACAACAGGTAGTGAACACTTACTATCTGCCAGTCCAGGGGTTATGCACTTTACAAGCAATATCTCATCTAAGTCTCTCATAACGCTTTGAGACAGGTACTATTATTATCCTCCCAACCCCTACCCCAATATTAAGATAAAGGAACTGAGGCTCAAGTGATTTTCACATGGGCACACAACTGGTAAGGGACAGAGCCAGGATTCAAATCCATGACTGTCAGACACCTAAGGCTGGCTCTTAATCACTGTGCTGCACTTGCCCTCCTTGCACTATAACTGCTGCACAGTCTCACAAGTATTTGATGGACCCTGTCTCAGTAGAATGGGATTGTTGACCTTCCATTTTGAAAATGTCTTTACAAGAAGAGGTGTCTGTTAACAACCTCACTGGTACTCTGGGAAGAGCAAAAGCCAGGGATAGCACACCCTTCAGCGAGTCACCTACTGCAGTGGCTCCTGGCCACAGGGGCATCCATGGTGGTTTAAAAATATGTCCGCCAATTCTGTGCTACTCCTCATCTCCAGAGGTAGAGCTTAATTCCCTCCCTTTGAGTGTGGGTTGGCTGGTCTCAGTGACTTGCTTCTAACAAAGAGACTAAAGCAGAGTGGAGTGTCTGACATCTGAGACGAGGTCAGAAAGTCACTGCATCTTCCCCCTTGTTCTCCCTTTCTCTTGGATCACTTATCCTGCTTGAGGACACATAGTAGCCCCTTAGAAAGGGCCATGTGGAGAGGAACTGAGGCCTTTTGCCAACAGCTAGCAAGGAACTGACACTTTCTGCCAACAGCCCTGTGAGTACACTGTCTTAGAAGTGAACCCTCCAGTCAAGCCTTGGGATGACGGCAATCCAGAGACCCCGAGCCAGAACCCCCCAGCTAAACTACTCCAGAATTCCTGAACCACAAGAACTGAGAGATAATACACGCTTGTTAGTTTAAGTTAGGTTCTGTGGCACTTGTTAGACAGCCCCAGACAACGACAGCATCCCTAGGGGAGGAACGGACATAGTAAAATTCCCTTAAATTATATCAATCTGAATCAAAAAGAAAGTGGGCCCTCCCTGGACAACTAGAGGTTTCCACAGCTCCTGTTTTCAGCTGAAGAATGAAACAGAAGATTCCAGGCTCACATGATGACGTGGCAATGCTCAAAAGAAAGGGGGCCACTAACAGTCCAACTCCTGGGGTGAGAAGGGATACCAGCATGTGACTCTGAGGGCCTTGGCCTTGGTGATTCAAGTAACTAACAAACAGAAATTAAGAAGCAAGCAAACTTCTTCTCTCCCAAGGCCTTGCTGCTCAGAGTGTGGCCCGAAGATCAGCATCATCTGGGAGCTAGTTGGAAACGGAGACTATAGGCCTATCCTATACCTACTGAACCATTTTAATAAGATCCTAAGTAATTTGTATATAGAATAAAGCTTAAGCATCCTTCTAACCACATCAGGATGTACTCCCCTCCTCAAAACAAAGAGCCGGTGAGTATTATAGTCTGGAAGTTATTAATAAGAGCTCCCTCCATCACCGCAACCACCATCGCCAGCACCACCCTGCCTCCGTGTGTGCCAAAAAAAACTGAAGGAAAAAGAAACCACACAGAGTGGAATACTAAGATGGATCTACCACACAGTGTGTGGGAGAGAGGGAGAGGGAGAGGAAGGGGAAAGGAGGGAAAGGGAGGGGGAGATGGGGAGAGGGCTTCTCTGCTTCTCACTGTCCCCAACTCCTGCCTTCCACAGGCTTTGGTGGGACCTGGAAGCAAACCACACATGCTCTCATTTAATCCTCACAACACTGAGGTGACGAGGATGTGACTACTGTGTTTTATCCCTCACAGATGAGGAAACTAAATGGTCAGAGATATGGTCGCTTGCCTTGTCACACAGCTAGTTAAAGAAAAACCTGGAATATGAACCCAGGGTTTTTGAACCCATTTTGATTCCTTAGCCCAGGGTCTGCAAAGATAGCTTGCCACCAGTTTCCAATGAAATAAAATACAGTTTATTGGCATGCAGATGTGCTTTTGCTCTGCAATGGCAGAAATGAGTAGTTGTGACAGAATTCACATGGCCCACAAAGCCTAAAATGTTTACTATCTGGCCCTTCACAGAGAGTTTGCCAACCCAGCTTAGACTCCGCTGGGCTCAAGTGATAGTCATTGACTCGAAGGAATAAATAACCTGAAAATTCCATTCACTCGTGCATGTATTAGTTCATTCTGTTCACATATTTTTGAGCACCTGCTCAAACATGTGCCAAGCAGTGGGCTTCTTTAGAAGGTGGGGCCTCATTTGTACTCAGTTTCTTTCTATTACTTGATCTTTCCAAAGAGTTCATACACCTGCAGTCCCTATTAAAAGCTAAACCTGGTGCCTAATCCCCATTTTCTCTGCCTTGTCCCCAGCTCAGACAAGAAAATCTATTTATTACTTTAAAAAATGACAAAAGAGATTAATCAGGCTTTGGCAACTAAATTTATCATCTGGTAAGAATCCAAGAGATAATAAATTGAAGCACAGTTCTTCACTCCCTACTCTACCCTCCCCCGCCCCCCCCTTCAGCTTGCCTTTATGGGAAAGGACGAGACTGGTGAAATTGAGGACCAATATTGCTGGGAAAAGCACACTGACAGCTAAATTAGTTTGGCAGTAGAGTGGAGTGGAGGGCTCTAAGCCAGGAATGAATTATGGGTATTGAGTAGGGCCAGGGCAGGTACCTGCTCTCTTAAGATCAGCAGGGATGTGAATGAAGAACATGATGCAGCTGATTCTAAGGCCTCCACTGAACTCAGGGAGGGGGAGGCAGGAAGCCTCCGAATCAGGCTCAGGCACCCTGTGGCTCACACTCCTGACAACGCTTGGAAACTGCATTCTAGGGAAGAAAGGCCAGTGAGAGGCACAGCAGGGAAAATAGTTGAGGACTATGGTCAGCAGGACTGCATGCAGGAGAGGGAGGAGCTCACACACTGGTCAGAGTCCTTGAGGTTTGCTGACTTGCTGAGAGGCTCCACCTTGTTCCTCCTGCCTTGCTGACTTGGGCGATTACCTAAGATGGCTTTCTCTGAGTTCTCAAAAGTTAGCTGTTTCAATCTTAGGGAGTCTTGCTGGAAGGGAACGGGGACAGAAAAGGCATGGGGATCATCAGAAAAGAAGGGCCTTTCACATACACAAAGGAGAAAAGCCAGAGCTAACCGTACTTGTGCCCCATAAGCAGAGCCCATGGTGCCCATGACCATGGAATCAACCTGGCAATACACAGATATCGAGCCTTTTCTCAGTGCAAGTCTTATAGGGAGGGGGTGTGATTATGAAGTAGAAGACCTTGTATAGTGGTTAATCCTCCCAACAATTCTATGAGCTAGCTATTACTTCCTCATCTTATAAAGGAGGAATCTGAAGGTCAGAGAGGTTAAATATCTTATGTCCAAGGCCACGTAATCAGGAAAGTGACAAACAGGATCTGAGCTCTAAAGTCTATGCTGCTTCTTGGGTAGGTGGGTCTGTATATTAGTATGATGCAGTGACATTTGATTTAGAAAAGCATGTTGTTAGAAGCTCCTCCTAAGGGCCAAGATAACCATATAATTTTGTCCTTTAATCAAATCAGAAAGCCATGTGTCTGCGGTGCCCTCACTGGGTTGTATTCGACCAATCCTTCTCACCAGCTGTTGATCAGTGAGGTGCAGACCCGGCAACCCTGATGTGTGGCGTTAGGAGGCAAAATGCTAGGCTCTCAGCAAAGATGTGTTAAGTGTAGTCTGACATGGACAGAGCGTGGACCCTGGGTCTGCCCTGGCATCATCACCTCTCTCAACAGAACGAGCCAGGGAGAGTGGAGGGGAGAGCTAAGGCAAACACTCTGGAGATCATGAGCAAGGCAGGCTAGTGCTTTGCCAAAACTCCTCTCTGTGGTGAAATGTATTAGTTTACCCTCACTGTTCTGCCTGTATCTACAGGATTGCTTATTAATATGGATGAGCTTGGTTTTTAGAAGCAAAGTGGGAGCCGCATCCGCTTCCGTGTGGATGAGCAGAGCCTGTCGCTTCCATGTCCGGTAAGGAACATGAAGTCTGACCTCAACTCCACTCCTCACTGCCCTCAGGGCGCACTGCTCCATGCACCCAGAGGAAACCACCTTCCTGATCCTCTGACCAGATCCTATCGTTGCCTG
Organism: Furipterus horrens; assembly: GCF_987537825.1. Taxonomy (NCBI): domain Eukaryota; kingdom Metazoa; phylum Chordata; class Mammalia; order Chiroptera; family Furipteridae; genus Furipterus; species Furipterus horrens. Next base: position 150,194,230 of record NW_028327173.1, read on the forward strand.
ACCCTCTGTGGGGACCCATGTAAAGAAACCACTTTCCCTCCCTGCCCCACTGCTTTGCTTTCTTTGCACTACTTGTTCTGATTCTTGCCCTTTTCTCTCCCCATTTTCTCCTTTTTCTTCTCAGAGAAACTTCTGCTCCTTTTACCAGATGGAAAGGTAGTGGCATGCTCTTTAGAACATGAAGTGAAAATAATTCCATAGTCTTCCTTCCTTCCTCCCTCCTTTTTCTTTTCTTTTCTTTTTCTTTCTTCTTTTTTCTTTTTTATTTTCCCAAGCAGTTCAGAATCTGGAAGTAAATCTCAAAGCCTTACAGGCCAGTCTATATGACTGGCAATGGCCTCATCCCAATCTGTGCTGTCTGTGAGGTTTTAGGGAGTGGATGGAGCTGGCAGAGCTGTTTCTTCCTCAGCTCTAGAATGTCTTGGCATGGCCCCTTCACCTGTGGCCCCACCCCCTCCAAGGTAAAATCAAGATTTTGCTTATGTCAACATTAGATCTTTCTAATATAAAAATTAAGGGTCCCTGTTACATAGAGTTCCTAATGAGGCAATACTTTTAGAGTGAATTTGGCTCAGAGATACAAAACACTGGGAAGTGTTTGAAGCTCCTATTCACTGACCCTCTTATAGATGGCTGTGGACACAGAGGTTCTTTCTCATCCTCAAGTGGTGCTGGATGAAATGGGGTCCATTCCCTGCTGCCGTCTGCTCTCCCCAGAACATGCTGCCCACAATGAGCTGTCAGCACACTAGCGTGTGCCCACGTGGATTTAAAATCCTCAGTATTTCCCAGCTGCTTTTTCAGTGTTGTGCTGAAAAGTACAATTAGGCCACTGGAGCCTATTTCACATCCTCCCCCCCCCAAAAGTCAGTGACACAGCCTTCTCCAAAACTGTCCAGAGTGGCCACATTACAGGTAAAAGAAAAAATGCATTTGATTAGTTACTCCAGATCACTTTGAGGATGATCAAACCAAGATGAAGTATTCACACTTCTTGAAGGAAGATGTTCACTATGTTCTAATTCTACTGAGGGGTGAGCAGAAAAAGCATGTGGAAATGAAATACAAAAGAAGAAAGGTTATATTTAGGAAGAATTCCTTGCCTATAAAAGTTAGGAGCTTCCGAAATACAGGATCTGAGAGGTTCTAGTCCCTCTCACCCATCCTCTCCAATAGGCCTTAATGGCTGAAAAGGTAAGTTTGGCCTCACCTGGTTATTTCTTCTTTCAGGGCGGCAGGGTCTGCAGGGTAAAACTTCACACGGAAACACATGGTGAATGGAGGCTGGGCTGCAGGGAAAAAGAGGTGCCCATCAGGGAAGACCCTCTTTCCCAGAGATGACTGGGTTCCCTTTCCCACCAGGCTGCATCAGCCTCTGAACCCTCAGAAAAAAATCCTCAGATGTTTAGGGCAACTTACACTCCAAACAGTGGAAAATCACCAGACATACTACAAGTGGAACGTTGCATCCCACCCTCCCCAGGGAAAGGCTTGAGTCTTTTCTTGGAGAATACTTACATCTCAATTGTTTCACCACAGACTTTGTAAACTCCAACCAATGCTGAAACAGAGAACACAGAACAAGAAAACCCTAATGAGAAGCAGTGTCAAATATAGCTTGTTTAATCCGATACAAATAACCAGACAGATTGTATAGCCAAGGGTGAAAGCAGCCGAAAAGCTTGTAATATGTAGGCTTGGAGAGTAGAGTGATGATTTTCTAAAAAGTTTCCCAGGGAACCAGCTGTGAAGGGGAGAAGAGTTCCAGCTTCTGAGGCCATTTCTGGGCTTCCCTGGCAATGCCACCTTCCACGGTAGGGTACCAAAGTCCACAGTGGGGTGCCAGAGTTCTGAGCCCTGTTTCTGGCATGCCAGCAGGCACAAGTGAGTCCATTATGGGTGATGGGAACAAGACCCTACCTGGCATGAGTGGGGATGTGCTGGCTTTAATGAGTTGTGTTTGTGCTATATGCCAACATTTTTTTTTTTTTTTTTTTTTTTGGCAAGAGGACAGAGGCTACTGGTAGCAGCTCTACAAAGTACTGACAGATAGAATTTCATAAATGGAGAGAAGGCAGGGATGGCTGGTGTAGATTCCATTTTTGTTTGGGTAACACAGATTGCCAAGCTCTGTGTTAAAGATACATGCTCGGGATTACTTGGCATCCAGGGACGTTGAAAGTCTGCCTCATAAGATAACTAACCACAACCAATGTGTAGGATGATGTCCTGTGTCCCTTGGAATTTCATGGAGGCAGGACAGAGCAGCAATGCATTTTCCCCATCGTACTTATGTTTAGGGAAGGAAGCAGCGAGGCTACTCTATGTCTGTTTCCCAGTTCTATACGCGTGCTTTAGAAAATGCAGTATTGATATTTGCTGCTTTTACGCTAATGAGGAACCATAACAATTTGTGGAGAGCTAGAACTACTGTTATTTGGGTTCGGTTATCTGGAGGTAGCTTAAAACCATTAGTCATAAGCTCTGTGAGGGCTGAAAACTGTCTTGTTTACACTGTATTGCCTGGGCCCAGCACAGAGTTCCATATGCAGCTGTCAAAGGGACAAAAGAACCTGGTCCACACCTCCCTCTTTTCTGGCTACTTCCAGTTAGTGTAACATCTTGGCACAGTTCTCTTCGCAGGAAGGCAGGCGGGGCCACGCGGATGGCATCCTGGCTTCCCTTGATTCCCAGCTCTCACCTTCAGGCTGGGCTCTGGCTCATGCAGTTAATGGGCCCACTAAGAGCTGGTCCTCCTGTCAGCTCCACGTGGATAATCTGGGCTGACATTCTGCTCCCTGGCTTCCTCTGATCTGAGTTCCCACGAGGCTGGCAACTCATTATAGCCACTCAAGGTGGTTAAGAGGTCCTTCTCACATTACACGGCCCATGGCAGCTCAGCTTCACAGGGAAGCAAAGGCAAAGGAGGAAATTGAACGGAAACAACTGGGTTTCCAGGCTGTTGCCGGTGAAGGTGGAGGAGGCCCATCTGTTCTGAGCACCAGTACTTTGTACCAGAAGAAGAACACGGCAAGTGTCTGGGACTTTGTAAACGCACTCCTAGACATTTCCACTGATAGGTTAAAGTAAACGAACAAAGAAAGTTAGACACTAAGAGGAACGACTTGTGAGATCCATTATCAGCAGAAGGCAGATGGAGCTGAAGGACAAAAAGGTTATTCCCCTTGGCAAGAGCTGGAGAGAAAGCTGAAGAAAGGAGCGGGGCTGGAAGAGAGGAGGGGTTGGGAAGGAAGTGGAAAGTGGTCACAGCTTGTCCAAGGGGTTTTAAGGGTCTGGTAGAGAAATCTTGAAAGGATCCTAAGAATATGGTGATGGCCAGAGTTGCCATTGGCATCTCTCTGCCTAAACCTGGATCCCAGAATCACATAGCAAACTGATGACATGCTTTTGGAGAGGAGGAATTAGGAGAAGAGGAAGAGACTCAGAGAGGGGAGTTAGCTCCTGTCTTTGAGTGAATGGGCCAGTGTGGAAGAATATTCAGACTCCAGAGGCTGGAAAGGGTACCTCTACTTTGAAAGGAGAGGCTGAGAGCAGGCTGAGGCTGTGGGCCTGAGCCAGGAACAGGGCAGAAGGTGACGTGGGGGGAGCTTCTCCAGGCAGAATCTGGAGAATGCCCAGACCCCATAGAGAACCCTACAGAGAAAACAGTGATGAGATGCACATGAGTGCTGGGTTCAGAATGGTGCCCCAGGGGAAGGGGTTTATTTTAAAGCCTCACACTCTAGGGCAGCTGGGATCTTACCTCCTCCATCTCTACCATGAATCAGCAGATCTAGGATGACAATTCTTGACAGGCTTATTTCCCCACAAGTCTCAAGAACTCTCTCAAGCCTCCCTGTTTGCCTTAACCCACAGAATAACAAAAATTTAGAGGGTCTCATGTATGAATTCAACACGGAATCTTAGAAACCACATAGGCCCTGACTGGCGTGGCTCAGTGGGTTGGGCATTGTCCTGTGAACTGGAAGGTCATCGGTTTGATTCCTGGTCAGGGAATGTGCCTAAGTTGTGGGCCAGGACCCTGGTTAGGAGTGTGCAAGAGGCAACCGATTGATGTTTCTCTAGTGCATCAGTGTTTCACTCCCTCCCTTCCCCTCTCTAAAAATAAAAAATAAAATTTTTAAAAATTATAAAGAAATCACATAGGCTCTGGGTCAGACAGGTCTGAGGTAGAGACAGGCTTTGCTACCTGCCTCGGGCAAGTTACTTAACCTAAGACTATTTACAAATCCAGGGAATGAATAATATAATTGTGGATACTCACCTCATTTGTGGTAAGGATTAAATAACATGTAAGGCTCATAGCTTAGTGCCTGATACAACTCAGTGCTCAATATCCATCGACTGAAAGATTTGGGCTTCTGCTCAGGGCAGCGCCCAGCGTGCAGGAGCCACCCCATAAAGCTTATTTCTCCTTGTTCCCATTTCCTTATTCTTCTCTCTCCCCTTCTGCTTTTAATCCTTATCACCTCTACATACTCTCTTATTCTCCTCAAGCACATCCTGACCTAACTTAAAAAGAATGAACAGGACACTTTTGCCTTTTTTTCCTCAGATGCCACTCTCTTTGGTAGATGAAGAGATCTTTGGGTAATTGGCCTTCCTTCTTAGGAGAGACAGCTTAGACCAAAATAATAAACAAATAAACAGCAAGAAGCCCCTTTGTAAAAATAGCCCATCCTCATATAGTGAGTGGATAGCTACGGCGTGTGAGGACCGGCGGCTGATCGGTGTCATAGCCCTTTATGGAGTTTTATACTATGGCCCAAAGCAAGGACAGTAATGTTTTCAAGACAGTGGAGACTTTATAGGGTGAGGGGCTGACCTCAACACTACTTTCTAAATACTGATGATGCTCAAAATTCTGCTGAGCCAGGAGTAACAAAATGTCAGCAAAGTGGGACAGGGCTTGTCAGAGTAAAGGGATACAATTCTTTTGAGTCTTTCCTAAAACTCACATGTTTAGCATAAAACCCTAAATAGGACCTGGAGACACAATGGGTCAGAACAGTGATTTTTAACCCATGTGTTGCAAGAATTTTTAAAAACATGCAACACCCAACTATTTAATCAGGGGTACTGACCTCTTTTCCCTTAGATTGTCAAATAAAAAAATGACAACAGTCAACAGAACAATAGCCGTCTGGTGTGAATGAATCAAAATCATACCTATTTTTTTTGTCAGATCAGCAAAATATGTAATGTATTTTTTGGTGTGCAGCAGAATTTTAGTAACTAGCTTATGTGTGCCATGAGATGGAAAATGTCGAAAATTGCTGGCTCAGAGCATCAAAGAACATGGTGGGGGGGTACCCATCCGTTCATCATCTGTGGCCCCGGCCACTGCTGGGAGGCTGCACCTTCCAAGGCTCCCTCCAAGGTCCCCTAGTGGCAACAGAGATGAAGCCCATGTTTGGAGGTGCGAAGAAAATTAATGGACCCATGAAAGGTGGCCCTCTGGGATTCACGGTGATCATCTTTTTTGGAGGGTGGTAGACAAGACTGGGTGGTGGGCAGGGGTACAGGGCAGGGAGACATTGAGGCCTGAATGCTTCTGTATACTGTCCCACTTAATGGGGATGCCAGAGAGTACATCCCCAGAGAGCAAAGGACTGACGGACAGATTGTAGAAACTGCAGATGTCTGCTAGTGGGCCACCTGGGCAAGTAGAGGGGAAATACGGCACTCCTAACCCTAACCCACCCCCTCATCACTCCTGCAGCAGATGTTTCTAACCACCCACTATGCTCAAGGCCCCGTGCTAGTTCCATGGGATATAGTAATGAGTAAGATCATGTTTATATTTTGCAGGGCACACAGGCAATCACAGCTGGTGTAGTGAGTGCTAACACAGGGTTCATGCAGGGTACATGGGGTACATAGGAGGGCTCCTCATTCAGAGTTGGGGTAGGGAAGACTTCTGGAAGAAATAAAAGTCTAAGCTAAGACCTTATTGTGTGAGGAGTTAGCCAGAAGAAAAGTGTTGAGTGTGGAGAAGTGAGGAAAGGGAGAAGACATATTCCAGGCAGGGGGCACTGCACAGGTGAAGACTCTGGAGAGAGGAGGATGACATGTCTGGAAGCCGTAGTCTGGCTGGGCCACGGCAGGGAGGGGAAAGGGCAGGGGACGTGAGGCTGGAGGGGTGAGCAGGGGCCTGGGGATAAGGGACCTGGTCCTCTCTGCCAGGAACATCACAGTCTTGTCACTGCCCTGTGTCTGTGGAGCTGCCCACACTGCGTACAGCAGGACAAGAATTGCAGGATTTTCAAGGACCTGAAAGGGCTGTGTTAATCTGGCTCCCATTATCCTCCTAGGTTGGGTTGGTGTGGCACCTCAGGTGAGGCTCTTCCTAACTGGAACAATGTAGTTCAGCCCATTTCCTAAGAAGGGGGCAGGAGAGGTTCAGTCCTTGACCTGGGCTCAGGGACCACAACACTAGCCCAGCTGCTCTGCCGCCAACCCGGCAACTTTGGTCAAATCATCTCAGCTCTCCAGGCTGCCACTTCAGCATCTGCAAAACGATGAGTGCACTAGGTGAGCTCTGCTAAGGTGTCTTCCAGGTCTCATAATATGATTTGCAGGGTCTACTTGGTCCCTGACTCCGGAGGCTAAGCTTTGAACATGAGTGGCAGTTCAAAGCTTTAGGCTTACTGATCAACCCTCTCCTCCATTTGTGCTTTGAATATTGACTTACCCGCTGCTTATCTGGGTCTACAAAACGGATCCCAAAATAGTCTTTCTCAAGTAGGTTCAGGTGGTGGCAAAGAAGGTCAAACAGGTACTGGCCTTTGGCATCTCTCTGCAAAGAAAGAAAGCTCCACTGAGAAATGAGAGGGCTTCTTCTGTGGAACGTGGTATTGATGGTCATTAAAAGTCATTTATAACAGCTGCCTGAGGACAGGAAAGGGGCACCTGTCCATAACTATGTCCTCTGTATTGTGATACATGAGATATTTCCTGGAATTCTGAAGCTTTAGCACCTGAAAGGAGCCCAAGAACCCTTCCTTCCACAAAAATGTCAGGCTAAGTCATGGTAGAGTTCGGGGAGTGCAGTTCTGATCTCTGATGCACAAAGCTTCCCTAGAGAACATCAGTGTGGGATACACCAAGTGTAACTGGCTCTGCCTCTAGAGTGCATCTTAAATCCATTCACAGCTCTCCGTCGGCATCACCACCCTGTAGGTCAGCCACCACCACCTCCCTACTGGGCCATGGCCAGAGCCTTCCAACGGTTCTCTGCCTCTGCTCGCACCTTCTTTCCGTACGGTGACCACAACTTATTCTTTTTTGCTGAATAAGTAATATAGGCACCTAGTAAGATATTCAAACACATGAAAGGATACACTATGAAAAGTCTCCCTTCTACCCTAGTCACCTTGTTTCTCAGTTTCTCTCCCCAGAAGCAACCCCTTACCGGGTTCTTATGTATTCTTAATGTGCTCTTACATTACAGGCAAGCCTATATACATGCACAGCTCCTCTTTTGAAAATACACTGGCAGCATCTTTTGTACTGTATTCTGTTTCTTGGCTTTTTCCCCATTTAGCGTTTCTTGCACATTCTTCTGTAGCAGTATATATGCACAAACCTCAGTTTTTAACTGCTGCGCACCACTGCAATGAACCTAAATTTACTTACCCAGCTCCACACTGATAGAATTTGTTTCTAATCTTCCATTACAAATAATGCAGCGGTGAGTACACAATGATCTTTAATTACATCACCATTCCTGCTTACCACAGTCGGTGGCTTTCTGTTGCTCCCAGAATAAAATCCAAACTCTGATCATGGCTACCAAGGCCCTACATGACCCAGCTCCTGCCTCTTCTCTGATCTCATCCCAAATCATTCTCCTCACCACTCTCCGGCCATGGCTTCTCTCTTTCTGAACGTGACAGGGCTTTTCTGCCTCTGCGTCTTTGCCTTCCCTCTGCCTGGCATCCTCTTCCTCCAGCTCTTCTCAAGGCCACTCCTGTCTTTGAGGTCTCAGCTCAAATTTTGTCTGCAGAGGGGTCCTTCCCTATAGAAAAACCCTGCCCAGTTACTTTCTATCTCATTTGTCCTGTTTGTTTCCTTCACAGCACTGACAGTAATTTGTAGCTATTTTGATTTGTTCACTTATTTATGCATTGTCTCCTCCCTTTCTAGGCTTTAATCTTCCTCAGTGCTGGAACCCTTCCCCAGAATTTAACACATAATTATTTGTTCAATAATTATTTGTTCAATAAATGAATGATCAAATGAATAGAAAGTAGAAGGTTAGCTAAAAGTTTTCACAAAATGTGAGAAAATTGCACTATATCTAAATCCACAGCCTTCTTCCTCAGGGACCTGCCTGGGTATCTGGGATGAGCTGCAAAGAGAATGACTTGCAGGAAACTGTCAGAACATCTGGAGCTCTGCAAGGCTTCGATCTGTGGGCCTGTCCCCATTGGTCTCTGCAGCTAACATATTCATCTCTGGTGGCTGTGTGTCTAATTCTGCATTCAAATCGAGGTTGTCTTCTAAGATCCAAAGTTTCTCATCTGTGCCAAGACCAAGGCCATGGGTAATTACAGAGGGCCTGGCCCTGTTCTGCAAAACCTTTGCACCTCACCTCTGCCCTTTCTGCTGGCTCACCCAACACTATCCAAGGAGAACTGGGGCAGGATATCTCTCACAAGTATCTTAAGAAGCTTATACTTGGAGGACTGGGAGGATGAGTGCGTGGACAGCTCAACCAAGGAAGGTGGTGTGTGTAGGCACCTCCCCCTTTTTTGGTGGCCCCCTCACAATATAATCCTGAGGCTGTGGGTCCCCTTCTCCCCACAACCCCCACCCCTTTGGTCTCCCACCAGAAAGAGCTACTTTCAGGACAGAGACGTGTTAGGAGTGACATGGGACTGCTGGGTGGTGGGTCACAAACCAGGTCTTTCACCCCCTGATGATGGAACCCCTCAAGGATTCCATCAACAACTGTTGTTTTGGGCAGTGGCTGCCAACTGTTTCATTACTGATGCCCCTGAGTGTGGGAAGAGCTTTAATTCATTTTTAAGGCTCTTCTGGGAGCAGAACTATGTTTACCTCCACCCCAAGAGGTATGTCCTTGTGCGATTATCCTAGAACAACTGAAATGCAATATGAAGAGACAATTGTGTGTTGTGAATATTTTTCTCTATTGATTTTACTTTGCACCAAGCTGACTACTGCACTGTGACCAGATGGGGTGAGTTAATGGCTGAAGAAGTTTGCTTCCATACGTACAACCATATTAGCAGGAGCGTGGGGTAGGCATGGGAAAAACGTGCTTCTGTGATAGAAGTCACATGGGCTTTCATAAGAATCATGCCTTCCATAAAAACAACTCATTCTCATGGGCTGGCAGCTCAAACACACTTGTAGGGCTCCTAACTGGTAAGAACCTTCAATTCAGCAGGTCCAACCTGCATTCTCCTACCTCACAGGAAGAAAAGGAAGAATAGCTCCCCTTTTCAAGTAGTTATATTTTTTAAAAAAGCATATCCCATTACATATTCCCTATATCAATTAAAAAAGGACCCTTTTCTTATTTCTCATCATCTGGTGAAACTGCTGCTCCCCACCATGAAGTCACAGTTCCTTTGGGCTCCCATTTACCAGTGGAAGACACATCATTCTGAGCTAAAAGGCTCTTGTGTAGACCAATGAGGAGAAACATCTTCCTCTGTTGTTTTTCCAAGGCTGGAGGGTGGGGGATGAGGGAGTGGTGAGAGAGAAACAGGGCTGCTCCTTATGGCAGAATTCCATGAAGTCTAAATTCCCAGCAGAAACACAAGGGCAGAATCAATTCAGAGCACTGCTGTGGCACCTTTCAGAGGTTACAACCTGCCCCTCTACTGGAGTACTCACACCTGTGGCTGATGGAGGGGCCTGAGGCAGCCTTCGGCGGGGACATCACATTCAGCTGAACCATCATGGTGGGCTCCTTATGACAAGCTCCTGGCAGGGGCAAGAGTTTAGGAATTTTAAACTCCCTGGCCTTGTGGGTCCTCTTGTACTTCCAGATGCCGGCAGTATCCTAGAATTTCCTCTCTGTGGTCTTCCTGTCCTCAGTTTGGGTCTTTCTGGAATATTCTGTGGCAGCCAACCTTCTCTTTTGGTTGGATGGCAAAAGTCCAGTGAGCTCTATCTTATTTCCCCTTTGCCTGCAGTTGCCCTCGCAGTATGGCTAACCCACATGCTGTGTGCCGAATGTTGTGCCGTTGATTATTCTGGAGAAACAGGCACTCCTGTTGACAGGTGATAACTGTTTAGTCACAACATCAGGCTCTAGGCCTGAGGATGTTTATCTTTAGGACAAATAAGCTGAGGCAGGGCACCCAAATCCAGCTAAACCTGTGAGGTTATTCTCTTCCCAAAGTCATTGTTGGGTCAAAGTAACTTATTAAGCTTCCATTTAAAAATAAAATTGTATTTTATGAACCACAATAGTACCCACATATGAAGATATGAAAATACTAGTACATACAAGTCAACCCCCTTCATCTCTCTCTGTGGTGCACGGATGATTCATGAGCCCCTGAGAATCATTCTGTAACTCTGAGACTGGGAGGGTTCATATTCTTGCTCCTCCCTGGAGCGCCTGGTTCATCTATTCTTCAGGGAAGGGACTGAGGCAGCAAGTAGTAAGCAGGCTTGGGCCAGTGACCTAAACTAGTTAATCAAGGTTAATTGCATTTTCTGCCTCATAATCAATATGTTGGGGCAGGAAAGCAGTTTTATTTGAACCCATCATGCGGCCAATCCCATGGACACTGGCCGGGTGCATCCTGATCAGAGGGGCTAACATGTAGAAAGTGCCCAGCTCACTGGGCCTCACCTGATTCAATCCAGCTTACCTGTGAGGCAGGCCAATTTTAAGAGGGAACTACGTGAGTCTTGAAGAGGGAAAGAGTGAGCCCAACTTCCTCAGCTCCTGGGCCATCTGCTACTAAAAGGGGAGCTGGCCATTACTTCATGGGCATGTAGAGAAGGCAAAGGTGAGAAGGAGGGCAGGAGGCAGCAAACACCTGGATGAGTTGTCCTCAGAGGCCTTACAGGGAAGGGCCAGGCACCAGGAGTAGGATGGTATCTTCACCTCTATTCTAGCTTAACTTTAAATTTCTTATAGGCCAAGACTTCTTTGCTTTCCTTATCAGTTCCTCCAACGGCATGTGTGTGCTGATGTCTGCCAGCCTCAGGAGCAGATGCTGTATAAAAGCACTTTAATGTCACAGGAGAACAGCCACATTAGCTCATCTTCTCAGGGCCATGGCATGAGTAACCTGAGCCCAAAGGTGTGAATCAATTACTGGGGTGCACTCCTACCTTTATGGTCGCACACCATACCCAACCCCACCTTCCCCAGGCAGAGGGAGGAAAGGGGCACCACTGCTAACAGCAGGGCCCCAGATTTCCTAACCTCAGCACTTTCCATACTAATCTACGTCTTCTTTGATGCGAGGGAATTCCTGTCGAGCTCCTGGCCCAGGAGCCCACTTTTCTTGCTTGGTCCTAAACCAAGAAAATCTCTTTTGGAACTGCTGAAGCTGCAGCTAAAAAGTTCACTCTGGGAGAAGATGGAAGTTCATTCCAGGGAGAAATGCGGTCATGCTGTCTTCTGCAGCAGGCTGTCCCAAGTCCCCTCTGCTCCTCACTCTCAGAGGGGGTGGGCTCCAGAAGTCAGGCTGGAAGGACGGGGCCCAGCAGGCACTTGGTATCTACGCTACAGAACCAGGAGGCTGATGTGGGGCCAGGTGGCTCCTTGGGGAGAGGCCCAGTCCCAGTGGAGGGAAGTCAGGGTTCAGAGGGAGAGGGGAACAGTGCTTACCCAGATTCCTGCCGCCACTGGCCTCATTCGGTCCTTAATAAAGACAGCAAACTCTTGCACCAATACTCTCCATTCTACATGCAAATTGAGGGTGATGCAAATAGATAGCTGTAGGTTCAGATGCCAGGCATGGGGCCTCAGGGAGCCCTGCTGGCAGTCCTTGCTAGGGTCAGAGAACTGGCTTAGCTCATGGCCATGTTGCATGTGGAGGACGTGCATGTGGGATGGGGAAAACACATCCAGTCTGGATGCGTGCAGGGAAATGTCATGGGAGGGAGGACTAAGAGTTCTGTCAGCACAGATGGCCCCAACCAGACTCAGCAAGGGCAATTAAGACCCTCTGAGCAGACCTTCAGACCCGCTGTTGTAGTTTGTAAGAGCAGGGCTAATGAGAGGGCTAGGCTTCCTGAGATATCAACGATGACGCTTCAAGAGCCAAGGCGTCCTCATTTCTATGTGGATTCCTTGTATCTGGTAAAGTGTCTGGAAAGAAAAAAACTTGAGCTGGGCCTGAAGAAAAGCAAACTGGTCTCTATTTCCCACGGTAAGGCCACTTTGACAGTAAAGTGGTTCTTGGAAGCATCACTGTTTCTTGCTATTGATAGAATACATTTTGGTTGTATTTTTCCAGCCAGTGCAAAATATCTCAGTGGACTAGTCATGTTACAGCTGCAGTTACTGAAAACTAAGCCAGGCTTGTTAGGAAAAAACTAATTACTTTGTATTTATGAGAAGTGCGTAGTTCCCTCTCTCTCTCACACACACAACCCTCTCATACAATGTTGCTTCACATAGCTTGAGAAGAGAGTCCAGAAATTTTGTGGTAAATAGACTTCTTGCTCCCAATTCATTTTACTGCCTTCTTTTCTCCCCCAAAGGGCAAATGCACACATTATTTGGCAAATCTGGGAATTTCTGGAGTTGTAACGAGTGGCCTTGGTCAGGAGAATTTGGCAAGCTCAGCGTCCTCATAACCCTGTAGCTATTCCCCCAGGTCCCCCCACCCCTGCTCAGCAGAAAGATGTTTACTGGTCATTACCAACTAATGTGATAGATTCTGGGCTGGATACATCCCATAAATGAAAGAGGCCAGGAGTTTTGAGTTCTGGTGCAATCTCCTTTCTACTACCCTGTTAGGTCAACTCATGTCTCCTAGAAGTTGAGGAGGAAGCAAAGAGAGCAGAGGGGAAAGGCTCTGGGAAGGTGAAAGCACTGAGGATGAGCACTAGGGTAGGAGTCAAGGCCCTGCTCTGCCACATCTTGGCTTGTGACTACAGACCTGGGCAGACACAGATTAAGGTAACAGACTTTAATCTTTCTGAGCTTTTGTTTCCTTATCTATTAAACAAAACTAATACTATATCTCTCAAAGGATTACTCAAAACAAGACACATAAAATACATAACTTCTACCAACTTCCTCTGCCTCCTGTGACTTCTCCCTTTAGGCTGAAAGGACTTGAACACAACAAGGCCTCAGCAATGAGGCCGTGTACTCATGGAACAGAAGTTCGTCCTCTCTAGACAAAGACACTTGGGTGGGTCCTGGTATATGTTCACCTGTTCTGTGTCCCCAAGCTTATGGGGAAGGCCACTATTTAGAAATCTGCCCTACAGAACAGATGGGCATCTTCTCCACACCCCAAGCCTACTATCCCCATACTAGGTTGGAAGAAGAGTAGAAAATATTAAATATATGTTATCAAACCAACCATCTCAGACACCTGGCAGCTTCTGCTCAGCACCACAGAGACAAAGGCAGGTTCTTATGATATTCTCCTGACAGGCTCCTAACACTCCAGAAGGAAGAGCTGAGTGAGGTGGAGGATGAGATACAACACAGTTCCAACAGACACGATACCTTTTCATGCCTTGGCATTTAGAAAAAGAAAAAAAGCATTTGGCAAAATGCATTTCATTAAATTAACCCAGAGCTTTGATCCCTCTCAAAAATCATAATTGGTTCTCTCTGGCATTAAAGTTAATGGGAGCCAACTGGAATCTCAATTTCCTCTCTCTGGAATCCTTAAGCTACTGCCCATACTATTGGCATATAAAGGGGGAGGAATGGACAAGTAGAGCCCATGGCTCTGATGAGAGTCCCAAGTTCCCCAGAGCTTACCCTGTCACTCATAGCCATTGGCATCCCTAGATAAGACCACACAGGTCATTCTCATTGCCTCTCCTGAGAAGTACAGCCACGGCCTCCCTTGAAAAGTCCCTCATCATAGCAGATAGCACTCTGAGGTCCAGTTCCAAGCCTGACTCTTGGTCTGTGGTTCCGGTTAATGGTACAAAGCCACATATACAAATGCTTCTCTTTCCAGCATAAGCAGAAACAACCTCACTAGACCAACAAAACAGAGTCCCTGGAGAGGAGTGAGACGGTTGGGGCCAGGAGCCAAACAGATGGCGCAGAGATGGTTTACTGTACCAATGCTGAGCCTGGGAGAGCAGTAGGACAGATTCCAAATTTCCCGATAGTGGCACTCTGTCTCAGTGGTGGAGGGGGAAAGAGTGGGGAGGAAAGGTAGCAGGCAGCTGGCTAGTCCCTTGAAAGTAGAGTTTCCTTAATAAACAACAAATTCAGAACCATACCATGCTCTGGACCAGTGGTTCTCAAACTTGAGCCTGCATCAGAATCACCTGGAGGGCTATTCAAACACAGAATGCTGGGTCCCTCTCCTAGAGTTTCTGGTTCAGTGGATCTGGGGTGGGCCTGGTAATCTGAATTTCTAACAAGTCCCACGGTGATGGTGATGCTGATGCTGACGGTGATGGTGTGGGGTCAGTGAACTAGAGCAACCCCTCACAGAGCAGACTGCTGAGATGGGGTCGGAAAATGGACATTTGAACTCCACCACGATGCAGTTTTGTCAGCACAATTCTCTCATTTATTCAGCTCTCACATTTTCACATACCAAAAAGTACCAACTAGAGCATTAGGGCTATCAGTTAAATGCCATAGAGAAACTCTGCTCCTTCCTGCCAGGTCTTCTAGTTCTGTCTTTCATGACAGTGGGCAGCTGTACAATTCGGGCTGGAAAGTTCAAGCCCCCAATTACCATTCACTTTCAGTGGCAGAGTAGCTCAAAATTCACTTTTGCCATGAACTAGATCTTCAGAAAGTAAAGCTAACAGTTATCATCAAACCTCATTCGGAGGAAGACCTTCCTTCTCACATCTGTCCTGCTCTCAGTGGCAGGGAGTCTGTTCCAGAACATTCCCTTTCCTGGCCTTTGAGGAACTCTTGCCTAGGAGGTGGGTTAGGAGCTGCCCTGCTCCTGCCTTTCCCCTGTATCTGTGCACTTTCAGCTTCTCCGTCAGACTTTCGCCTCAGCTGTCATGACCAGCCTTCTCCTTTTCCTCTCTCTCCTGGGTGGGCAGTGGATGGGTACAGGATATGTGCCCCGAGGATGTCCTTCCAAGGAAAAAAGGCTGTGCTCAATTTTGAGCAGGGAGTTTGGGGCAGGAGGGAAGTGATGGGAGTAAGGAAAGGCAAATTCTGATTTTGATGTCTTGGGTAAGTCATTTCCCTCACTGAATCTCAGTTCCCCTCTGTGTAAATGATCCCACATCCTGTTATGTGCCCAAACTCTCTGATTCTGTTATTAGTTGACCAGAGTAATCACGCTCCAGGTCCGTCTCCTCTTAAATGGTGACAAAAAAAGTTTTGTGTTTTTAAAATAGTTGTGACAGCATAAAAGCTCTAGAGGAAAACATAGGCAGTAAAATTTGAGATATCCATGCAGCAGTATTTTCGCCAACATATCTCTTAGGGCAAGGGACATAAGGGAAAGAATAAACAAATGGGACTACATCGAACTAAAGAGTTTCTACTCAGCAAAAGAAAACATCAGCAAAATGAAATGGGAACCAACTGTATGGGAAAATATTTGCCAGTGATACCTCAGACAAGGGGTTGATCTCCAAAATATATAAAGAACTTATACGACGCAACACCAGGAAGACAGACAATCCAATTAAAAATTGGCAAAGGACCTGAACAGACAATTCTCCAAGGAGGACCTACAGAGGGCCCATAGGCATATGAAAGAATGCTCAACATCACTAGCCATCAGAAAGATGGAAATTAATACCCCAGTGAGATACCACCTACACTGGTCAGAATAGCCAGTGTTAACAAATCAACAAACAAGAGCTGGCAAGGATGTGCAGAAAAGGGAACCCTGGTGCACTGCTGGTGGGAATGCTGACTGGTGCAGCCACTGTGGAAAACAGTATGGAATTTCCTCAAAAAATTAAAAATGGAACTGCCTTTTGATACAGCGATCCTTACTGTTGGGATTATATTATACCCTAAGCATCTGAAACACCAGTGCAGAAGAACCTATGCACACCTATGTTCATAGCAGTGTTATTTACAATAGCCAAGTGCTGGAAACAGCCTAAGTGCCCATCAGTGGATGAGTGGATCAAAAATGTGTGGTACATTTACACAATGAAGTACTATGCAGCAGAAAGAAAGAAGGAACTCCTACCTTTTGCGACAGCATGGATGGAACTGGAGACTGTTATGTAAGTGAAATTAGACAGGCAGTGAAAGACAAATATCATATGATCTCACCTATAAGTGAAACCTAATGAACAAAACAAATAAATGAGCAAAATAGAACCAGAGGAATGGAAATAAGGAACAAACTGACAGTGACCAGAGGGGAGGAGAGTGGGGAATAATGAGGGAAAGAAGGGGAAGGGTCTAGTCAAGGAACAAGAATAAAGGATCCATGAACATGAACAACAGGGTGGGAATTGAGTGTGGGAGGGTGGGGGTTGGGCGTGGCAGAGCAGGGGAGAGCAATGGGGAAAAATTGGAACAACTGTAATTGAACAACAATAAAATTTTTAAAAAGAAAGAAAAAAAAGAGTAGTGTGGTAGCTTTACAAGGTAGATATTTATTAAGACATTTATTGAGAGTTTAACTAATTAAAAACCTCAGGGCCACTGCTCAAAGTGAATAGGGAGAGCAACTAAACAATTCATTCAATTCTAGAAACTCCCTCCAGCAGGTCCGAGACAATGAAGACCATTATGTGAAACTGTTATTCTGCTAGGCATCTGGTCATTTTTACCTTCCACTGTGAGTGATGGAAAAATCCTGTTAGATCATCCAGTGCCTGCCTCCAGACTGTACAGTGAGGATTGTTCAGGGTCTTCTTGGAATACATCCTGAGGCTCTAACTCCCTCTGTCCTCCCCAGGTCCATGGCTTCCTAGACTACAGCCTACGTGGCAGTGGGGCTCCTGAATTTATATTAGGAAGGGCCTTAAGAGTGAGGAGTAGAATGAAGGTTTATTTGCATGGCCCCATATATAAGACTGAGAACTCTTCAATTGTCCAATAAAGGGAGAGGGAATGACACAGATAAAAGAAGGGGCTGATAAAATGTCCCTTCACCTCATCCTGCACTATCCTAAACTTATTTCAAGGCAGTTTCTGAACCTGGTAAAAGTTAAGGGTGAGCTCCCTCAGGTCCCTGAACTTGTTAGTTTCCTGAGGATTTTCCAAGATGTAATACTTCAGAGCATGAGGAGTGACAGATGTCTGTTAGTCTCTAAATAATTCTTGGGTTTGGAAATGTATTACCTAATGTGCACTGAGGGTAGGGCAGTGGTGACTAGATCCCCAGGAGACCAGGTAAAACCACAGTCTAGGCCTTGCAGTGAGATGGAGAGCAGAGGGGCAAGACTTGGCCTGAGAGTAGTGGGGAGTGCAGGAGAGGCAAGAGCCTTGAACTCAGCAGTTGGTCCCCAGGACTCTGGCACATCCCTGTCACCTCTGTGTTTTTGTACGGGATGGCCACCAACACCGAGACCAAAAGACCCCTGAAGGCTGTGGTTGGCCCTTCACATCTGTGGATTCAACCAACAGTGGGAACAGTATTTTCTATCTGCAGCTGGGAATGCGAAAATAATGTTTTGATCCTTGGTTGGTAAAATCCGCAAATAAGAAACATGCGAATATGAAGGGCCAATTTACTGAAAAAAAAAAAAAATCCACATATAAGTGGACCCACGCAGTTCAATCCTGTGTTGTTCAAGGGCCAACTGTGTATGTATTGAGGGCCACCCCTGGGCAAGGCTCTACCTACGTGTTCTCAGGGATGCAGGGACATGGGATTTACAGACATCTGAAAAATGCCTTAGGAAAATCCTGCTTCTTTCCTCTCATCTCATTAGCACTTAACATCCTACTGCTGCCCCTCCCATGCTTACATCCCCTTCCCTCTCCATCACCTGGAGAGATGGTAGTATGATATCCAGTGTTTGCACTCATGGTGCACGTGAGTGAGCCTTGTGCTTCCTGAGGAGCAGCTGTTCATTAGCTACTAAATGACATGAGCAGGCTAATTGCTGAAGATTAGCACTGGCTAATCTTATGAATCCTCCCTCCTGGGTCTTCAGTTCCTAATACCCAGTGAGGTCAGTGTAGGAACGAAGAGAGAAGAATCATGCTAGAGTAAGACTGCTCCGGGAGATGGAGTTCTTGTCCAAAGCAGTCTAACTTAATCCTAGAAATTCATTTCAGGATTGGTCTCTCAGGTATTACCTTTTGTCTAGTTTGCTGTACTTGGGTGGGACAGGGCCTCCCAGCCTCAATGGCACTGCATACCAGAAAGCTGCCTGCAGTATAGCCCAGCTACAGGACAACAGGTTAGGCCACCCACACAGTCATGGGAAACAAAAACACGGCTCTGGCTTCCAGGAAGGTCTCTAGCTGGGTCCTTGGCATCAGATGGGGAATTAAAAGTTCAACACTGGAAAAGACTAATCATTATATCTGCTTATTTATATTGATGTGAATCTCATAGCCAAGTTCTTTTTAGGGAGTTGATATTGGAAAATACTTCCTTGTTTCTGGGCTTACGTGGAATAGGATTTAGAGTTTTTAACTTCTGGAAATTATCAAATGCCTTCTTCTGGGCAAATTCCACACATCTCTAGGGATTTTCTCTTTCCTTTACAGTTTTTTCTGACACTGTTCCTGTCTTTCTAAAATATTTCCTGATACCTGGTGAAGGTGCCACAGGACACTCTTTGGGCTTCAGCACCTCAGAAAATGGGTGATAAACACTTGTCACAGGTAAGGTTCCTCAGGAAGTGGACGCTGGGATGGAGTTTAGCATGCAGGATGTTTTTAAGGTATGCTCTTAGGATCAACACTCATGGAAAGGAGTGGAGGAAAGCTAGAATGAGCAGAGGAAGAAACTGAGCTATAATGCAGGTCTAGTGTCAGCCTGGCTGAACAATGGGAAGCTCCAGAGCTAGAATGATCCTTCAGAGTAGTTCAAGTTGAGCCAAAATGGCCAGGCCTTTTATATCCCTGCTTGAAGCAGTCACTGGATAAGGACCTGCCCATGGCACCCTCAGGGGGATTGGGTGGGACATATGAGTCTATCACATCACTCTTGACACAAATCCCAAGTCCTAACTACTATTTCCTAAAAGCCTACTGTGTGTAAAGATTCTATAAGCATGCTCTCTAATGCCAACAACAATTCCATAAAGACGGTTTTTATTTATCCCATTTTACAAAAGAGGAAACTAAGGCTTAGTGGAATTAAATGACATGCCTAAGACCACACAACTAGTATGCAGAACTCAAACCTAGGCCTGTCTTTCCCCAAAGTTAACACTCCTTTCTTTATGCTAAACCCCCATTCTTTGATATTCTCATATGGCCCCTGCACAAGCAACCTAGAGCTCATTCTTCTATTTGGTTTTGGGTTTGATTTATAATCCTTTGACTATATGTCTAGTTCTACAGCTGAAGATTAGCAAAAGTTAATCTTACCTGGGCCCATTGCTTGAATTCTTTTCTGAATTCTTCAGATCTCTTAGACCTGGGCACAACTGGCCTCAAACAGAGAACCGTTCCTGCTGGGGAAAGGTCCAGATATTGAGCTTCCCCAGAGGGCACTCCAAGGGAAATATTCAAACCCTAACAGGAAACCAGTGACTTAGTCAACAATATTTGATGAGGATGAATAAGAGCAGAGCAGCACTTAAAGTCAGATTTCTTCTTATCTTTTTCTTTTAGATTTTTTGGGATCAGAACATTTCCAAATTTCTAAATCTGAGAGATTAGAAATCAGCTAGTACCCAAACCCAAATATCCTGCATTGAGACAGGAGCTGGGTGTAGCACATGTACCCTTTCAATAGCCCCAAATGCTGTTACCAATCTTGCTCTTCCTCTGTGTACTCTAGATAGCTCTAATCTTCAACAGGACATGTGTAGGTCAGAGGAAGTCATTGGCTCAATTCAAGGAAAGCTGCTGCCTCAGCAAAATGATACATCATTGGCAAGTTTATTTGCTTCTGTGGGTCTTTCTCCCCAGGTAGAGGGTCTCATATGTTGTTATCTGGGTTGCTCTTTTCAGTTCATCAGATGCTTACTTAGAAATGCATGTGACATCTGACCATGTAAATGGCCCAGTTAGTGGAACTGGCTCTGGAGCAGCCTTCTCAGTGCATTCAAGTCCTCGGCACTTCAAGAATGAATTCTTTTGAGGCCACACTACTTATACCTACTCCCCTTGCCCAGGAAGACTCGAGAGAATGATTCGATGATTCCCTTAATTTTCCATTAACTAGAGGTGAACATTATTTTTGGGTAGGGAAAAATCTCACAAATTACAATGGGATGATATATGTCATAAGGGAGGTATGGACAAGGTACAGGAGCAGTCTGGTGAAATGAGACTACCAGAACGACTTCACAAAGGAGGTGATTTACAAATCGAGTCTTGAAGGATGCGTAGAAGCTTGCCAGCCGAGGAGTGGGCAAACAGCAGAGGCAACAGCATGTGCAGAGCAGGGCATGTTCCAGGAATTTCAACTAACCTGGTGTAAGGTAAGGAGCTCTGCTGCAGGAGATCACTATGGAGAGGTAGACAAGGACTAGGTGGTAATGGGCACAGATGGCATGCTAAGGACTTTATTCTGTAGGTGATGGACAAGGGTGAAACAGTTTTAAATGGGAATAAGACTTGAATAGATATCATGATGGTGGAGGGTGACTGGAAGACAGTTAAGGGAGGCCAGCTGGAAAATCACTGTAATAACCCAAGTGACCTCTGATGGGTGGCCCAACTAAGATAATGACAATGAGGATAAAATGTGATGGACTAAAGAAATATTTAAGTGACAGAATAAATGGTGTTTAAGTGACATATTTGAAGAGGGGTGTGAATGAGAAATAGGAATGAGGACAATTTCCACAATTTCAATTCAGCAAAGAGGTTGGAAGAATAGGTTGAAAAGCTATCTTTAAACTGAGCGTCATCATAATGACTTTGATGAATGGATCATTAATTCTTTTAAGGATCTTTCAAATTAATTAAGGAAATAATTAAGGTTTCATAGATCAGTCATTACATTGATTTACTTTTAGAGTACACTGTTTTGGCAAATTTTGTCTTAAAAAAATATTTGCTACATTTCTTTCCTGTCTGTACCGTGGCTGAATTCAATTATTAAAGCACAGAAATTGTGTTTGCATAAATGGAGATGTGTACAGTTCTTAAAAGCAAATTTTAGATGCTCTCCTCTGAGTTTCCATAGCATTCTGGGCATATCCTCCCTCTTAATATGTTGTAATTGTCATGGAGACAGGGTACGTGGTGGGATAGGGACCTTGTCTTACTCCTTTTGGTATGTCTAATTCTTGAACCATAGTGGGCACTCAAGAAATTAATCTTGACTGAATAAAAGCAGGGAAAATAAAAGTAGTAAGGTATCTCTAACAAATCCTATCCCAGGTAGCCTTTTCCCAGACTGGCCAGCAGGACTGAAAACTAATTCTGCCCAAAAAGCTATGGGGATGCTCCTGTTGACCCAGCAGCTAGGTCTCAGCACTAAACTTGTTATTGGTGGTCACTGTCACACCAAGGAGAGTCAGTTACAGGCACAGGAAATACAACACATCTGAAGATTTAGCCCATCAGCAGGAGCTATGGAGGCAATATTTTTTCAAGTCTTAAGATTCTAACTCAAAAAATATATTGAGAGTATTACTGGCGCTTGTTATTTACCATTAAATTAGCTATGACAGGTGCAAAATGCTTTCATTTTTAGTCAGTGGTCCCCAACCAGGGACCGGTTTCTTGGGGTGTTGGGGAAGGAGAGATAGGAGGCGGAGCTCAGGTGGTAATGCCAGTGAAGCTCACCTCCTGCTGTTCAGCCCAGTTCCTAACAGGCCATGGACCAGGGGTTGGGGACTCCTGCTTTAAGTTGAATCTCAAAAGCTTCATTTGCATTTTCTCTACCTCAAGGATATTGTTAAGAAAAAGCAGGACTGCTAATATAAGGGTGGAGGGAGAGGGTATTTCATCTTTGAATCTTCTGAGTTGAATGAAATATTTTAAATTAATCACCTCTGTCATTAGGGGATTTGTCTATGTGCTCTTTACAAATTATAGTTGCTAGGAATTTATAATCTAAAGATTTATGAAGGTCAAGAATATGGAATTCCAACTAATATCTGAAATGACAGCCTCAAAGACAAGAGTCCCTCATTCATACCTGCCCTCCCTCTTCTAGCGCAATCTGGTATAAGGGCTATTTCTGAGATGTAGACATTTCCAAACGCAGCAACACTGAACTCAGTATGAGTTTTAACAACTTGCTTTTCAAAGTCTTTGGGGCTTTTACAATCTAAATTTAGGTCTGCTTAATGGAATGGATTTACTTTAAAAAACAGATTTTGTCAAAGACTTTAATAACCCTATTCTCCCCAAAATTTATTTAACCTTACTTGTTTGGAACAATGGAAGGTGAGAAGAGACAAGAAAGGGCCAGGACTACTTAGTGGTGTCTTAATTTTAAATATTTACAATGAAACCAAACTTTTGTTGCTTTTGATGGCAACATATATAAAAGTTAAAATATAAATGAGTCTTGAGTAATTAGGTGTTCATAATCATAATACAGAATGCACTTTCATGAATAGTAGGGTTCCATAAGAGAGAGTATGAGAACTTTAATATTTAAGGATTAATTGACCCAGAATTGAAGTTCTGGATATTTCATAATACTTATTATTCATCTCTGTACTAGAATAGTATCCTTCTAAAATTCTCGTCTACCTTAAAGATCAGAATGTGACCTTATTTGAAAATACAGTGTTTGCAAAGGTAATTAGTTAAAATGAGGTCAACCTGCATTAGGTGGGCCTGAAGTCCCATGGGTAATGTCCTTATAAGGAGGCCAAGTGGAGAAAGACACACACAAAGAGTCACATGAGGGTGGGGGCAGAGACTGAAACGATGCAGTCACAGGTCAAGAAATGCCAATGAACCACTTGAAGCTCAGAAGAGGCAAAGGATTCTTCTTCAGTCTTCAGAAGAAGCATGGCCTTGTTGACATCCTGATTTCAAACTTCCAGTCTCCAGATATGTGCGAAAATAAATCTGTTGCTTCAAGCCACTCAGTTTGTGATTATTTATTATAGCAGCCCTAAGAAACTAATACGATCCTCTTTCAGGGAAAAAGTCCCACTATGTATATGGTAATCCTTTTGAGAGTGAATGTTGCCTTGTGTTACTTAATGTTTTCATGTACGGCATGTCATCAAATAATGTCATTTCATTATAAGGTAGATGAGAAAAAAAATTGATTCCTGGCCAGGACCACTGTCTGAGTGGAGTATGCCTGTTCTCTCCATGTCTGCGTGGGTTTCTCCCAGATCCTAAGATGTGCGTGTGAGGTTAACTGCCATGTCTATGTTGTCCCCGTCTGAGTGAGTGTGTGTGGGTGTGAGTGCACTTCATGATGGAAGAATGTCCTGCCTAGGGTTGGTTCCTGCCTTGCCCCCTGTGCTACCAGGACAGGCCTTGAACCAAGAACTTAGTTTGATCATTTTAAAAAGGTAATGTAACTTAGAATAGATATAAACATTGTTCAAAAGTTCAGATTCTTTCAGGCTTCTTTGGGTTCCTTGGAGTCTGTCCCAGGCATAGTTAAGGGTCAGCCAGAGATCTGGACAGAATTTACGCATAGAATTTGGGGCTGCCTTATCTGCCTCTGTCCTTTCTGGGATTTCCCCTCTCACTTCCTAGTTGTTGTGGTTGTACTAAACTCGGATATCTGTGGGTTTGATATTAACTGTAGATTTCTAAGAGTTTGAACTGCCTTACATGATACCAAATGAGATGTGCCCTCAACCTAAAAGCCATAAAAGAATGGGAAGCTCACTCACTGGTATTTCCTTCTCCAAGGGTAGACCCTCCTTCAGTTCCTGCCTGCTTCTGAATCATGCTCCAGTGGTGTGAAGTGGGTGTTTTTTAATATTTTGTTGAGCATTACAGTTATCTGTGGAGAACTGGTTCAATAGGAAGTACCATTACAGAAAGCAGAAACCTCCTTGACTAAAAATTTTGATAACCATTTTTTTTTAAATAAAAAAACTTCCTGAATCCAAAGAACAAGCTAAGAGTACAGTACTAAACAAAAACCAAAGTCACAGTCAGTTGTAAGCAGGGGGAACTCATTGAAATTATTACTCAGGAAGTCTCAATTTAGTTTTTTAAGAATATGAACGTATGTTTACCTGTTTCTTAGAATATTGGTATGAATGAAGACGGTGCTGGAACCAGAGCCTTTTTATACCTTCCACACTTCCATTCTGTGCCACCGTGAGGACACAGGCAACAAGATTACATTCAGCTGCATGCACACACAGGCACGTGCATCCAACTCCAAACATACTGAAGGGCAACATAACCTTTGTGAAATTTCTCGGGGACATGGAGGAGCGGTACACAGCACAAGACAAAAAAACTTTCCCTCAAATTACTTTTGAAACATCTTCCCCAAAGTCTCACTTCCTCAGGCAGCTACCCAGATCTCTCCTCCTTTCAGATCTCCCTCTTCCAGTCCTACGCAGCCCCCTTGCTCTAGTCCCCTTCTCTCTCTCAAAGCCCTTGACTGCTCCAAATATGCAGCTCTATGTAGTTCTCTGCTCATCACAACAAAGGCAGAACAGCTGGACTGTGCAACTGCAGATTATTTTCCCCATAGTGGGGTGGGATGTGTATGTGTGTGAGTATATAGCATGACTATAAATACTAATAATTCAATAATTTCTCCTGTCAAAGTTATGTATTCATATATATGTAGAAGTAACAGGAAGGAAAGGGATGTGTTTCAGGATGGCAGAGTCTGAACTAACTATGACAGGGCTTTATTTACACATATTATTTCTAATTCTCTCCACTTTTCAGATGAGGAACTTCAGGCTCAGATCCACTGTTAATTCTCTCTCAATCCCAGCACACAGGCTCTGGGATATCTCTAACATATTATTGTAAAATGAAATAGAAAACATGAAAGATATGTCTGGGAGTCTTGGGAGAGGAGAAGAGTGGAGCTGGATTGTCTTCTGCTCAAGAGGGAAGGGTTGAGGGCTGGGGTGGTTGAGGGAAAAAGTTTAAAAGCAAGAGTCCTGATAGATGGGCCAGGGATATCCAGGACAGAAAGGGGTCTCAGACTCATCTTGTTCTCTTCTTTTCCCTTGCTCTCTACATGGGGGTCATACAACCTCTCTGTTCCTCAAACACTCCCAGCTCATTTTGAAAGACAGAGACATTGAATGATAACTTTATTAATTTATTTACTAAAGCCAATTAAAGGAGATATTGGGGTGGCCAAAAAGTCTGTTATGTTTTTTCCATAAAATAAAAGACACGTTTTTTATTTTCACCATTAACTTTATTGATTTGGATATTTTGAGCATGTCATCTGTTGGCTTCTAGTGGGCAGAGGTCCAGGGTGCAGCTAAACATCTTCAAATGCATAAGACAGCCCCACAGCAAAGAATTATTTGGCCAAAATGTCAATAGTAGAAAGAAACTTTGCAAACCACTTTTGTTACATTCGATCAGTCACAGCACCTTCTCAATACCCTGCACAAATCTTTTTTTTGTGTGTGTATTTCAGTTATGTTTTTACCTTTCTTGAAATAATAAAGCATAAATGCCCAAAATGTTGCATATTTTCTTCCATCTTCTGTATTAAAATGGCTACACAAAAATTCACCAATTTTGATTTTAAAAAAGAAAAAGTACACTGATATGACAGCTGTCACAATACAATCTAACAAATTGCTTCGATTGAAGCTAAAGACAACTAAGCGCTACTAGAGCCATCATATGGAAAAAACTAAATGAACTTTTTGGCCAACCTAGTACTTTGGATGTCTCATAGGCAATTTCAGTCTTTAAAACACTGGATGGTACCAATTAAAGAATAACTTATTTTGTTTCACTTATAAGCTAAAAAGTACAAGCTTTTAAATTCCCACTTTATCAGTTTGGAAAGGGAAAGGGAAAGAGAAGTTCTTTCTCTTAACTGTAGAACTGACGGCTTTTAAAGTTATCACTTGAGTAGAATTTAAAGACTATGGGCACTTAAGCAACTTCTGTTTCATTGTATAATATCCTTTAATATCTCAATTTCCTGGCATAAAGTCTTAAATGATTCATTTTTAGCAAGCATTACACAGGGATGGCTGCTGGATATTTACCTTGGATCAGAGAGCATATGCGAAGAATATCAGCTAAGACATATACTATTGGTAGATTACAGAAAGCCATGCATGGCTACAAAAATTCCCATTTATACTGTGTTCCAAACTCCATATATTTAGAAGCTATCATATCAATATCATGCTGATAAGATAATCTTGAGTTTCGCAAAAATTAACAGTTAAAACTGTCTTTCTATATAGGTTAGGTGTTGTTTTTTTAAAAAAAATCCATGTGAAATTAAAAATTTAGATTTTAAAATAATGGTTTTATGATCCTTAGTTTTAAGGTGGTTTCAAGGAATAGGAAGGCATGAAAAACAAAAAGAAGAATGAACAAACGATGAAAGAAGACGGAGAAGGAGGCAAGGGAATGAGTAGGCTGAATCGCTGACAGTGATTCAGAAAGGCAAAGGGAGGGGAAACATCACCACCAAGGGGAAAGCACAGCTGCACAGTGTCTGACAGAGAGCACAGAGTCCTGGAAAAGCTTAAGTCTTGATAAGTTCAATTGTTCTTGTTACTAAGGCAGAGGTAGCTGGGATACATGAAAATTAAGAGAGTGGCCCTGGCCAGTAGTCCAGTTGGTTAGAGTGTCGTCCCAATACACCAAGTTTGCCGGTTCAATCCCCAGTCAGGACACATACAAGACTCAACCAATGGATGCATACATAAATGGAACAATGAATCGAGGTTTCTCTCTCTAAAAGTCAATAAGTTTAAAAGAAAATTAAGAGATAGCTCAAACCCTACCACATCTCAATCACCTCTAGTACTAAAAAGCATTTACCCCAGCTGTTAGCAAAAGCTAACAAGTGGCCAAGCTGAGGATTTTTCCATAGCTCTCCTTGGGCTTAATTCTCTCACAGGTGGAGGTGCCAAATAAGAGAGGTGGGGAAGGAAGGGGAAAGTAAGCTAATGCTGGCTGAGTGATAACTTGTATGCCATGCACTGTGTTAAGCATTTCATATGTAGTCTTTAATCTTCATAGCAACTTATGAAATAGGTACTATGATCTTAGTTTTCCCATCTGTTAAATGAGTATGATGAACTCATTTAACAGATGGGAAAACTAAGCACAGAGAAGGCAGGTAACTTGCTTGTTATCACACAGTAAGTAACAGAGCTGGGAACTGGATCCAGGCATTTTAACTACAAACTCTTAATATATAACCACTATGCAATGTGGTGTTTTCCAAAATAATAAAAAATAACCAAGTTAACAGGATAAAAGGGATTAAAGTGTACTGAGCTGTAACAGTTGGCTGCTCCTGGAGATCTGTTAGGATATCGTGGTAGAAGTCGTGAGTCCTCTTCAGTGTTAATCTCTGACAGCCTAATTATTTTTCAGTAAGGGGGGAAAATACTTATCTGAAGCTATCCTTTCTTCTAAATTCAAAAATGTGTAGTTAAAGAGTTAAAAATGTTTGAATTTTTGACATATTTACTTCAATATATTAAAATTTCTACCAAATGTCAAATACTCCTTGAGGACATTTCAGTAATTTGGCAACAGCATCATGTAGCAATTTTGAGCCTAACTTTTAAAGCAGTTTCCACAAAGAGGGGGTAGTTTTTTCAAAGTATGTATAACCCTCACCCCCAATACTCTCTATACACAGAGAAGATATCTTCAAGCCATGTTCCCATTTTTCTTTTAGGCTCTATTTATATGCTACCAGTTCTAAGAATTCTCAGACAAGGACAGGCCTGACACTGTCCCCACACTAACATGCCTCAGAGCAAGAGTTCCCATACATTTTTCAGGCATGACCCACTTGAAGGGTTCAGACTCTGTAATGAGTCACTTGCATATTTTCTAAGGACCTTCACAGGGTGCAGATGGGATGAAATGAAAATAACCAAAGGTTCAGGGTCAGCCACCTTAGTCTCTCTTTCCTATTTGCCATCTGTCCACAGATCATTAAGTTCAAATCACATTTTCATGAATAAAATAATAGAACTTAGGGAATCTCCTCTTGCGACACTTCTATTTCCCAGCCATAGCGGCCCAAACCAGCAGCAAGCAGGGGGTTATGGCTCCATTAGTCAGTAGGCAAAGCCACAGGGAAAAACTCAACAGATTCACAGTGGGGGCACCACGGACACTGAGCTTACTTCAGTGCCTGTGTGGGTGACTCAGGAAGGAAGGCCTTGCAAAGCTCCTCATGGCTCCTGACACCCCCAGCAGAGACTGCAAGCTCCTTCCTCCCTGCCTTTCCCTCAGTCCACCTAGTGCCATCTACTCACTGTCCATGGGAGTCCCTTTTCACAATGGACTTTCCAGTCCTCTTCTAAATCAGTCCCAAGGCCCTCCCAACTTTCCTCCCAGTACTATGGCTATTCACAAACACCCTCTATTTCCTACTAGAGTAAGCTCCCTTCAGGTAGGGACAACAGCCATTTCCCCTTTCTGAACCTCATGGAGCCTTGCTGGTAGACACTCAACACATACTGAGCACATACTGCATACTGAGACTGGAAGCAGTCTCTGAACACTGAGAAGTTAGGGGAAGCTCAGTGGAAACCGCAGGATTGGAGAGGCACCACAGGGGCCTCATAATATTCACTCCTGTACAATGCTGGAGTGGTCGGATTATTCCACACATGCCAATGGTATTCCCTGCAAGTCTGCTCTGTGTGCTCACCAGTGACCCAAAGGTGAAGCAGTCCGATTAGGGAAGGACTGTTTAAACACCCATTAAGCATGCATTAGGAGTCCTAAATTGAGAAGCACCATAACAGGGAAGTACCTTGGACACAATACATCCATTACAGACAGAAGTGATCTCTCACATCCTGCTGTGTACATATTTGGAGATTAAGTGCACTTCAGGGAACTCTGCTTACTTGAAAAAAAGAAAAAAGGATGAAAAAAGAATACATTTGCATGCTGCATGGACACTCTATGGCTTGGGGAGTGGGAGGCACTTGTCAGGCAGCCAGGTGTTTCAGAACTTGTGTTGGTCATCATGATGGATGAGCTGCCCAACACAAGTATGCCTGTTTCTCTAATGCTTCCTTCTTTCTCTTGGTATGCAGGAAGGCTAGGAGGTTATTATACTACAGATTCTGATTATAAATACAAGCCCACTGCTCAGGGGTCTCAGCTCTCCCAGCTAAGGGACCAACAGTTGGTACAGCCTTTGAAGAAGCCTATTCAGATCTCTGGTCTAGAGTCCTGTGTGCCTGACATGCTTCTGCAGCCTGAATTTGTACCTGCCTATGTGTGTGTGTTTCAGAGTTGCCTTGTGGTCAAACTACCATAGTGCGTCCCATCCATTCTGGCCAAGTGTCTCTCCCAGGAGGAGGAGATGTAATGAAAGTGTGACCGGTGAGGGACATGTGCCTCCTTGAATGAGACTCTAAACCCACTCCCTTTCTCCTTAAGAAAAAGGGAAGACGTTCCTAGTCTGGGGAGGAAATTGGCATCACTCTATAAAACATGCATTCACACAGATGCACACCCATTCTTCAACTAAACTAGAGCCAAAGTTGATGACAGGGCCCTGGCCAGATGGCTCAGGTGGTCCTGTGCACCAAAATGTTGTGTGTTCGATGTCTGGTCAGGGCACATACCTAGGTTGCAGGTTTGATCCCTGGTCAGGACACATGTGAGAGTCAACAGATCAATCTCTCTCTCTCTCTCTCCCCCGATCCTTCTTCCCCTCCCCCCTAAAATCAATATATATATATATATATATCTCCATCCTCAGGTGAGGATTTAAAAATAAAGCTGATGACAGGTTCTCGGAGATCGCACGTGCATGCATGCACACACGCACACACAACCACACACACACACACCTGGGGAGGGTTACATTAAGAGAGGCATCGACTGAGCCTCTTAACCTCAGTTTCACTGACAGCTCCTAAGTGACAAAGGCAGAGGCCAAGCACTCCCATTTAATGGATCTGAGTCCCAAAAGTGAGCTCAGCCTGGGGCCTGGCATCCTGAGATGATGAAGAGATTCTGAACAACAAGGCACAGCTAGAACATCCTTACCAGCAACAGCAGTCTTAAGATTCTCAAATGTTTTTTCCAGCTGCCTTGCTCAGCTGTTTTAATAACCAGAGATGGAAGCTGGGTGCTTAACAGAATAAATGCTCCCCTCACCATCTTTTTGGCACTTTGATTATAGGCAAAGTGACACTGACTTTGAATTATGGGATATATAGTCTTCCATATAATTCCCTTCATGTGAACAGATGTTGATTAATCTTGTTTTTTTGCTTTAAGCATGGTATGAGACCCGATAAAATTTAGGTGGTGCAATATGGAAATCTACAGTGGAAAATACTTTAAAAACATTAGCAGACTTCTGGCCAAGATGGAGGTCTCCCTCCGCAACTAAGAAGGAATACAGCTCCCTCAAAACTAAAGATAACCAGAAGTTCCAGAAAATCGAGCCGCATGAAAGTCCAACAAACAAAGATATAAAGAAGAAATACTCATCTAGACAGGAAAAAGGGGCGGAGCCAGGGCAGAGAGGACCTGGTGTGGTGGCAGCAGCGACGGCAGTGGCAGTTTGGCAGAAAGCGCAGTCACCCATTTAAAAAAGTTGGGAGGGAAACCTAAGGAGCGTTCCCAGCCCCAGACCAGACCTCGCAGCTCATGGTCCCTGCACCAGGGAATAAAAAGCCTCATTGCTTCTGACTGTGCAAACCAGTGAAGGTTGGGGCAGAGAAGAAACTGCCAGTCTCTCAGTAGAGTCCGCTTGTTTAAAGGGCCCCCATGGTCCTAGAACCTCCACAGACCCACCCACTCTGAGAACGACAGCCAGGGCAACAGCTAGAGAGGTGTCAGTCCCATATGGAAGTGGGAGAAGTGCCTGGAAAAGGGGCGAGTGCTGAGCAAGCAGCATTGTTCCCTCTCAGGCCCCCCCCCCCACAGCGCCACAATGTGCTGAAACGGGTAACCCATACTGACGAATCCCTAAGGCTCCGCCCCTTACAACGTAACAGGAGCGACAGCTCTACCTGGGACATGGAGGCAAACAAACACAGGAGCCTGTCAGAATGAAGAGACAGAGTCTAAGTATGGCCCAAAAGGGGGAATGGATCAAGGTTCCAGTGGGAGAACTAAATGATGAGGAGATAGCCAACCTAACAGATGAGGAGATAGCCAACCTAAAAGATGCAGAATTCAAAACACTGGTGATAAAGATGCTCACAGGCTTGACAGATATGCTTGAGTACAGCAAACGCTTAAGGGAAGAAGTGAAGACTATGCTAAATGAAACAAAGGAAAATCCACACAAAACCAAGGGTGAAGGGAAGGAAACCGGGGTTCAAATCAATGATTTAGAACATAAGGAAGAAAAAAAGTCAACCAGTACAGAAGGAGGAAACAAGAATTGCAAAAATTAGGAGTGGCTAGGAACCTCTAGGACAACTTTAAACGTGCCAACATCTGACTCATAGGGAGAAGAAGAAGAGGAAGAGAAAGAGGAAGAGAAAGAAACTGAAAGCTTATTTCAAAAAATAATGAAGGAAAACTTCCGAAATTTGGCGAAGAAAATAAACATAAAAGTCCAGGAAGCACAGAGAGTCCCAAACAAGCTAGACCCAAAGAGAACCACACCAAGACACATCCTAATTAAAATGCTAAAGGTTCAAGATAAAGAGAGAATCTTACAAGCAGCAAGAGAAAAGCAGTGTTACCTACAAAGGGGTGCCTATAAGACTATCAGCTGATTTCTCAAAAGAAACTTGGCAGGCAAGAAGGGACTGGCAAGAAGTATTCAATGTGATAAAAAGCAAGGACCCACTACCAAGATTACTCTATCCAGCAAAGCTATCATTTAGAATGGAAGGGCAGATGAAGTGCTTCCCAGACAAGGTAAAGCTAAAAGAGTTCATCACCAAGCCATTATTATATAAAATATTAAAGGGACTTATTTAAGAAAATGAAGATCAAAACTATGAACACTAAGATGGCAACAAGCTCTTTAACTATCAACAACTGAATCTAAAAAATAAAAACAAAATCCAACTAAGCAAACCAGAATAGAAACAGAATCATAGGTATGGGGATTATCTGGAGGGTTATCAGCTGGGAGGGGGAGGGGGAGAAATGTGGAAACAGTGGAGGGATTAAGAAGCATAATTGGTTGGTACAAAATAGACAGGGGGATGTTAAGAATAATACAGGGAAGGGTGAAGCCAAAGAACTTATATGCACGGCCCATGGACATGAACTAAGGGTGGTGGGGTTGCTGGAGAAAAGAGGGGTACTGGGCAAAGGGGAGCAAAGGGAAAAAAATTGGGACTACTGTAACAACATAATCAATAAAATATACTTTAAAAAAAGAAATAAATATCAAGTTAAAAATATAAATAAGGCATTAGCATTATGATTACATTTATAAGAATACATAAGAAAAAAAGACTAGAAGAAAACAAGACCAAAAATATTAGTGTATTAAGGAGCTGAGGTTAAGAGGGCTTTTCTCACATTTTCTAAATGCTCTGTGATATGATTTTTTATAATAAAAAATATAAATGTTTACTCCTCACCTGAGGATATATCCACTGATTCTAGAGAGAGAGAGAGAGAGGGAAATGAGAGAGAAAGAGAGAAACATTGATGCAAGAGAGAAACATTGATGCAAGAGAGAAACATCAATCAGTTCCCTCCAATATGCGCCACAACTGGGGATTGAACCCATAACCTAAGCATGTGCCCTGACTGACAATCAAACCCATGACCTTACAGTTCATGGACAATGCTCCAACAAACTGAGCCACACTGGCCAGGGCTATAATAAAATATTTATAAATAAAATAATTCCTGGTGCTCTTATATTTCAAGTATTAAACAGTTGGTGCTCTGGATAATTAAACACAGACTATTGAATTCTCCACAACCAGATGTCATAAAGTGTGTGAAAGCACCTTAGATAGAATAAGGGGATATAAATATATTAGATTTTATTGCCCTCAGTGCTTTTGAGAATGAGGCTACAATCTATTTAGAATGGCTTTTGTTTGTTGTGGTGAGATATTCAGTAGGGCTGATGGGATAATTCACATGCCACCAACCAAAAATATTCTGATACTAAAAACGGGATTGCCCACTATCTCTTTGAAAATAAGGAAAACAATACCCATGACAAATAATATCTTCACCCATCTTGGGTGAAGGCTGAAGGGGGATATTCGTCTAGCTTGAATTTGTACATGCCAGTGTGTGTGTGCACGTATGTGTGTGTTTCAGAGTTGCCATGTGGTCAAACTGCCGTAGTATGTCCCATCCATTCTGGCCAAGTGTCTCTCCCAGGAGGAGTAAGATCAAACAACAATCTGCTCAGCACAGCAAGCAACTTCCTCATGTGGTGGGAAAACCTGGAGCTGCCCCATACCGACTTTTTATCATGCCCCACATAAGCAAATGCTGCACTAAATATATATTCCAAATACATTTTATCGGGAAGCCAGAGCAACCCCAGCATTTATGCTCAGACTAATGCTCCATTATATGGATTATAGTCAACTGAAATAAAATGAATATTCTCCACCACAACACAATTATTTTAAATGAGATTCCACCCAGTGTCACGCAGTACTTATGTAATTACTCTATATAACTCCCATAATACCTCAGCAGACTGTCTCTCTCAGTGCACTGCTGCATTTTGGATGGTCTGGGAGCGCGGCCATCATGCAGAGGGAACGTTTGGGTGACCAAAGCTTCCCCACTGCAGAGAAGCTTTCAGGGATGAGGGCTGCACTTGCTTAAAATTTCTCAAGAAAATGTTCTGTGAAAAGAAAGGGAATCTGCAGCTTCTAAGCTGGGTCCTCTTTAGTCTGGATGGTGAAGGGGGCATGTGTGGCCAGTGTGCAGCTTCACCCACAGGCTTCTGAAGGTGGGTCCGCTAAAACCCTGGGACAATCCATCAGGGAAGGGTAGTGAGTGGGAGGTAAGGGGGATGGAGTGAAAAAGTAGTGTGTTCGCTTCCTTGAGGAAAACTGTAGGTCCGCAGAGCCAAGTAAAGAAAAGAAAAGTGCTAAGAAAGTCGTTGAATCTGGCCATGGGAAGTAACCTAAATTAGGAAATAGGGCCTGGAACCCCAGCAGCCAGGGGCTGGGCCTGGACAAGTTCCACTGAGGCTTTGTTCTGAGGGCCTAAGAATGACTTTCTTCTCTACTTGCAATTCTGCTTCAGACTAGGAGAGGTGGAAGTCCAGAGCTGACCCCAGGGCCAGCATAAAATCCAAGACCACAGGCCAGGGACTTGCCCACCAGGCCTGTTGGATGAAGGAATTCAATCAAGAGGACGTAGAGGCACAGTTTTGATATCTGCTAATAAGTTCACAGAGTTCCTGGGAAAGAAAAACTCCACAGAATCTGCCAAGGTAGGTGTGGAGGAGGGGCAGGACTACTGCATTATAAAGCCTCGCTCCTGCTTTCTGAGCTTCCTTTCAAGCAAGGCCCAATCCCTGGTGGTGGTGGTGTGGAGGCAGAGTTAGGAAGCAAGTGTTGCTCCTACTCGCCAACCAACAACGACAGGCTTGGCCAGACAGCAATAGGAAACACCAATGGAGAATCCCTACTTTTATGCCTGCAAAAATGTAGATTACTTTGTTCTATGCGGTCAACTTCACTGCTCAGCACCCCAGACCAGGGTTCCTAACTAAGCTGTGTAGATCCTTCTTTGCCCTTCACATACCTGCCCCTCACACCCAGTTCCCTCACATCTCATCTCCAGCTCTGCCCCTCCCACATAACAACAATAACCTCACACCTTACTACAATTTACACTCCTTGTATAAACAGAAAGACTGCTTAGCAAGTTTTCACATTGTACCTTTCATTTATTACTTTCCTGGGTGGTATTATTTGCACTTAGATGTTTTAATAATAAGGCTCTAGTAATAAAACTTAGTACATTTTTAACCCTTCAAAGGGTATTTTCAGCTGTTATGGGATTTTACAGTCTCATACAAAATTCACAGAGACTGCCAGGATGGGCTTTCTTTCAAATTTATAAAGGAAAGAAAGGTAACCACAGATGTTGTGACTTGCCAGAAGTTTATGGCACAGGTGAAACCAGTTCCCAGGTTTCCTGATCTTTACTCAAGGATTCATTCTATGAAAACGTTCAGTGCTAGCAGGGTGACATGATCACTACAGAAGAAATTTGGCAGAGCTGAGCTGCCATGTAATGGGAAGAAAGCTACTCAGCCAAGTCTCGTCAGTGCCCAGATTCAATGAAATATCATCAGGAAAAGGGCTATTCAGTTTGTGCATTTCTCAGCCTTCCTGCTCTCAGGCTGTGTCTGGGGACTGGCACAGCACTGCACAGACTGTGACCCAGGGCATTCTTCTGGGCCAGAGACGTCTCAGTCTGTATGATTACATAGGAGAGGGAGGCCCGCTGGAGGCTGAAGCCCAGAGCAGATGGACAAACCCATCCCTCCACTCGGCATGGTCCCTGGCTCACTGAGGTACAGTGAGAGACCACTGGGAGGTTACAGTTACAGATCCCACATTATTCAGTCAGCTGTATGTGCTTCCTGACCCCAAATTCAGGGGCTGAGAGCACAAAGTGAGAATTTTGGGGCCAAGGTAAGATAAGTAATAGAAAAGGGTATAAAAATGACTCAACAAAGGTGAACGGGATTGCTTTTTACTCTCCCCGACACCATCCCGCAATGTGTGGGACGGTAAAGCATACGGGGAAGGGTAGCTGACTTATTCCGGTTTGTCCTATGCAAACAACTGTGACATTTTACTTAGCATTTCTGCAGCATCTCTTTCTACAGAGCCTTACTGTATCCAGCTTATCTTGACTTGATGAAATAGCCTTGTATTATTAGGGGTAAGGGTCCATGCCCTTTAATAAGACTGTTCCCACCACCCCGCAAGGCCTAAAGTGAAATTTGCCTTTTTTCATGAAGTCTTTTCTGATTTCTTTCAATTATCTATGATATTTCAATCCTTTAAAGGCTCAAAACATTCATCTCTAGACTCATAGCCCTTTCTTCTTTTAACAGACTTTTGTGCAGTAGGTTCATTCCCCCACAAGGAATCGGGTCGGCAGCCGTCCGTCTCGAGAGACGATGGTGTAGCTTCTCAAGAGTCTATCTGCACCGCCGAGAATGGCTGTGCAGTCCGACTCGGGAGTGACATGGTATCTGTCTCCTCCCGTGTTGAATCGACATCTTGTGATGACGCTGAAGCTACAGAGCCTGGGCAGGGTGATATGGAGGGTCTGCTGTTGCCCATGCAGCAGACCCCCCCTCTCTTCGCAGCTGAAGGGTCCAAGGGAAAGACGGAGTCGATACAGCTTGGCTTCAGGTGCGCCGCAGGAGTTGCCGGTGTTGACTACAACGTCAAACCGCCTTAGGGACTCCGGCTCCGGATTTTCTGTCGGGGTTTACTCCCTTAGCCTTTCCCCTGAAGAGGTATGCCGCAAGGCAGCGGAGGTTTTTTGGAATCAAGAGTTTTCCTTCTCTGACCACAAGGAATAGTCATTAGGTTATTATGGTCATTGGAGTTGAGAACTGGGCCCCATTCATTGTTCAGACACCCAGAGGCCTGACCATGGCGAGTGCTCAGTGAATACTGTTAACAGACATGAATCATTTTCTCCCTGCATCTATGCTGGGACCTCTCACAGTACCTTCCTGGTGTTCTCCCAGGTAGTACTAACCACAGTGAATGCCCAGCTCTATGGAAGTAACAAGCAGAGGCAGAGCCTTCATCTCTCATGAGTGTGGTGTAAGTGAAGTTGGACAAACTGACTTGGACTTCTAAAATTTTGAGTAAATGAAAATGAGATTTGTGAATTTGAAGGGGGTTAATAAATACTGAATTAATGAATAAATGAAAAGGAAGTTGGGTATGTTGTAGGCCAGGGAAAATACCAAATATTCAGAGAAGGCTTTCTGGGAGGATAGGATTTAAGATGTTATATGAATAATGGGAAGAACATTTCCTAGATAAAGTGAGTGTTCTAGCACAACAGGGTCTATACAGAAATATCTTAAAATGAGACCAAATGAATATAGAGTAAATATGACAAGGAGAGTACAGGAAAGGCACTGAGGTAGTCAGAAACGAGTGACAATCTGAAAAGACAGTGAGCTCAAAGACGTGTGTGTGTGTATTATATCAAATATAGGCTTTGGAATCAGTCTGGTATGGAATCCTGGCTGCCATGCTAACTAGCTATGTGACACTCGATAAATCATTTAACTTCTGAGTTTTAGTTCGTTTATCATGAAGATACATATGTATCTTTATGTGAGATTAAATGAGATAAATGACATTAAATGTTTAGCAATGGTGGTGCCTAGTCCTCATTCTTTTAACAGATACTTATTGAGTATATTGACTGTGCTAGATAGTATGCTAAGCATTTCACATGGTAAATAATCAGAAAATGGAAGCTGTAATTATTGTTAAGCCAAAGGGACTATACCTCTCCTTTCTGCGTCCCCCATTGCAAATTATGTCCCTTTTGACTCTGGAACTTAGAGGG
The DNA here is from genome assembly GCF_987537825.1 of Furipterus horrens. Classification (NCBI taxonomy): domain Eukaryota; kingdom Metazoa; phylum Chordata; class Mammalia; order Chiroptera; family Furipteridae; genus Furipterus; species Furipterus horrens. Next base: position 150,232,112 of record NW_028327173.1, read on the forward strand.
AAAAATGGCATGTTACTGTATATGTGAGTTACCTTATTTGCCTTTGGTATATTTTGCTTAAAAAAGAAAACCAAAAATTTGCCCTAGCTTTAGGTGCCTTGTAAATGCCAATTAAGTAACAGGAATTTTTTTTTTCTGAACACTTTATTATTTTTCTTTTTACTTTTTTAATATGCTTTTTTATGCTATTACCGTTGTCCCAATTTCTTTTCCCTTTGTTCCCGTCCACCTAGTGATCCTCTTCCCTCCAGTTGTCCCCCTCCTTAGTCCATGTCCATTGGTTGTGCATATAGTTCCTCTAAACATCTTCCTGTCTACTCCACTCCCTCCTACTATGCTTCTTAATTTCTGTACCATCTCCCTCCCTTTCCCCACTTCCCCTTCCCCACTGACCTCCCTCCAAAATGTTCCCCGTACCTATAATTCTCTTCCCACTCTCATTGCCTACTTAGTTAGCCTTTGTTTCAATTCCCTAGCTTTTGTTGTTGGTTGTTGTGATAGTTTTCATTTTAATGTTCATAGTTTTGATCCTCTTTCTCCTAAACAAGTCCCTTTAACATTTCATATAACAGTGGTTTGGATATGATGAACTCCCTCAGTTTTACTCTGTCCTGGAAGCACTTTCTCTGCCCTTCTATTCCAAATGACAGCTTCGCTGGATAGAGTAATCATGGCTGTAGGTTTTTGCTTTTCATTAAATTGAATATTTTTTGCCAGTCCCTTCTTGCCTGCAGAGTTTCTTTTGAGAAATCAGCTGATAGTCTTATTGGGACCCCTTTGTATGTAATTCTCTTCTTCTCTCTTGCTGCTTTTAAGATTCTCTTTATCCTTAATTTTTGACATTTTGATTATAATGCGTCTTGGTGTGGTTCTCCCAGGGTCCAGTTTTTTTGGAAATCTCTGTGCTTCCTGGACCTGTAAGTCTCTTTCCTTCCCCAAGTTAGGGAAGTTCTGCTTGATTAACTTTTCACATAATTTATTAATTTCTAGTTCTTCTTCACCTTCTGGCAGCCCTATAATTTGGATGTTGTCCTGCTATACCTGTCCAATAAGTTTCTGAGCCTCTCCTCATTTTCCTCACTTTTCATTTCCTCTTTCTGCACTGGTTGACTGTTTGTTCCTTCCCTGTGTTCCGATTTGTTGATTTGATCCCTGGTTTTCTTTCCCTCACCACTAGTTTCGTATGTGTTTTTGTTCATTACAGCAGGACTAGCCTTCATTCCTTCCCTATCTTGTTTAAGATCTACTGTCAGGTCTGTAAGCATTTGTATAACCAAAGCTCTGAACTGACCCTCAGAAAGATTTCCTATCTGCTGCTTTGTTAGATTAGATATTTGCTGTCTGGTCAGCTGTGTCACTGGGATGTCTATCATGATCTGTGCCATCCTGACAGTTTTGTGTTTACCTTTGCTTCCTGGGCAGGGCTGTCACACCTCCTACGCTATAGGGGGTGGAACCCGTGCACTCATCACAGCCGGGCAACCCGTCTCACCACACTGTGATGTTTTCTGCGAGGGTTGGGGTCCAAGATGGATTCCTGCCGTTCACTCTCCGCTGAGAGACTGGGAGCCTCCTCCTCTGTCCCCACCCCCTCCAGGCCTCAAAGTCCAAGGCAATGGAGATCTGCCTTCCCTGGCTTTGGAATTGCAAGCTGACGGGTCTGGTCTGTATCCTGGGGTGCTCCCCAGGCGCTTCTCGCCTCCTCCTAAATACGGGTGTCTGTGCTTACCACTGTCCTGCCTCTGTCACTGCTACTGTCGCAGACAGCACAGCTTGAACTCTCCTCTTTGGTTTCACCCCTCCTACCTGTCCGGATGAGCACCACTTCTTTATAACTTCATACATTGGACTTCCATTTATTTTCTGGAACTTCTGGTTATTTCTTGTTTTGCAGTAGTTGTATTCCTTCTTAGTTGTGAAGGGAGACAGAGTATGTCAGTCTAGGTCTCCATCTGGGCCAGAAATCAGTAATTTTCTTAAAGTCTCAACTCTTTAACAGAGTCTCTCCTTTGTGCACAGTGGCATAATCAAAACAAAACAAACACAGATCCTACCCTCCTCTCAGAAAGTCATTTTTGACATGGTACCCAAAGCGACATCTTGAAAGAGACATGCATGGTTATATATGTCCCCTCTCCAGAGACAGTCTCCTCCTGTGGATGTGAAACGGGCTTTGGCACCTGCTCAGTATCATTAGACCAAGGACAAGTAAAAAAATAAAGTTATGATCTCAAACCAAAAATACTAAGCATTTGACCAGAAAAAGGAAGTTAATGGAGACCCAGTAATCATGAGGGATTTCTTATTGATCTTATGAATTTTCTACAATGAATACCTGAAAGTCTGATTTGTATGTATGTATGTATGTATGTATGTATGTATCTGTATGTCTGTACCTAAATAGGTATGTATGGCATTATGGAGAAATTACTAAAGGCAAAAAGGGCTAGCAAACCTTAAAACTTGAGGTTTGTTTCTGTTAAGCACACAACTTCTTAATACATTCCATGAGCAATCAATCTCTGGGATCAGAGAAATATATTAGTTTCCAATATAGGAGCAAGTTATTCTTACACATGTTCCAATGTTTTCCAATAAGCTATCTTGAATCTACGACCAAGAATAAGGTAGCAGCTTCAGAGACCGTTTTCTTGAGGTCTTGGCTATATGAGAGAACCAAAGTGTTTTCAGAATTTCAGATGAACAGTTTGGGATCTATTTGGGGTTCAGGTATTTGGGTGGAAATTTCCCACAGAAAAGGCAAAGGCATAAGGATTAAGTAATATGCAAACAAGGACTCTAGAAAATCATTCACAGCTGCACTTATTCAAGCCCTGAGTAAGAAGAAAGGATGGGGCATGTTCCCCATTTTACCTGATAATTTGAATATGATTCCATCATACTTAGACTAGGCTCCATTTCCAAAGTAATGCTTGGTTTTCTCTAATCCTGGTTACTCTTAATTGGCAAGGTAAGGTATTTTCTCTCATAAATTTATAAAATTTTACAAAGGAAATTACTTCAAATGTCAAGTAACTCAAGGGACTTAATCTTGGAATTTATGTTTCTATTTTTAATGTTTTAATCCTGACACAATTTTTTCCTTAAATCCCTTCAAATATTGAAGACACTTACATGAGCTCTTATACAAACAGCTCATCAGAAGAGAAATCAGAATCTTCTTTCTCATTTAGTTCTTTTAAATTCATCTGTTTTGTGGAATGATGTAAAAAATAAATAAAATCACACCAATTAAAATATACATGATATGAGAGGACATATTTTCTGCTCCAAAATTTCCAGCATCTCAGTTACTTTGAAACATCTGCTTAACTTAAAAAAAAAAAAAAAAGTAGATTGAACGAAGGAATCTCAAAAGTCATTCAGTCTGTGATTCTGCTCTTGTGTCTTATGAAAACTAAAATATCCTCCAAATGTAATTGCCTAAATTAGTGTTTCTGAACCTTAACTTTGCAACACTTCAAAGCATCAAACATAATGTATTTTAAACCATTTTTTATTTGTTAAAGATGCTATGTAGCTCTTTCTGTGAGTTTGTATGTGTGTTGTGTGCATGTGTGTCTCCTTCCAAAAAGGCTGGAAATTATGAGTCTATGAATTTCAGAAGAGATACAAGCAAGTAGGGAATTACTAATGTCCATTAGTAGTGGGCCACCATTTAGACAATTTTATATTTAGGCTTTTTCTTTGCAACATTTATTGTAATGTTATCTCATTTCTTCTGTACCATATGTGAAAATGAAAAATTACCATCATTTGTCAGCCTTTTTTTGAAGAGGGTAAATATCTTTCTCCAACATCACCTTAACTGATTCATATGTTCTGCAGTTTTCCAAGTGTAGATTCATAAAAATGCTCATAAATTAAAAAATTATTAATCTTTTTTATAGTTGTGAAAAATGAGTGAGGTTATGTGTTACCTATTAAAGTATTTGTAATAATTTCTAATGAGGTGGCTAGAAAATGCAGAGGAGGGGCTCACATCCAGGTTCTCTACCCCAAATCCCAATTCTCTCCATTCTTCCTTACTGACCTCACAGAACTGTTGTATGTTACTTCCTCTCAGTGCTTTTCAGTCTTGCAGCCCCAAACCCAAGTTATACTCCAGTGAGGTACAGTGGAAGCATCACTACTTGATTCTGAATGTTGTGCTCTTGCCCAACAGCCTCTTCTCACTGATTCTTAATTCAGTTACTGGTCTGCCTTGATTTCCAGTTACTTTCCCATGTTTCCTTGTGCTAGCAAGCAGGTAAGCACCATTGCTTATTTAGTTTACTTTCCCTCCTTAACACACCCATCATTTATTGAGTCCTTACTGTGGGTGAGATACCATGCTTACTTCATTTCACTTAATTCTCATATAATTCCACAAGGTATGCATTATTGTCCTATTTTACAGAGGAAAGAATATGTTACATATTACTCTGTTTGGGATTGTTTCTAGAATATATCTAAGAGAATTTGAATTTTGTCTCTCAGGTTTCTCTTTGTCCCTCTTAGGACACAACGTGTGTTTCCTTTTTGTGAAGAAGCACTCAGTGTTATCGCAAAGAATGACTCATTTGTGCATACATGAGGACGCAGATTATCAGACTGACTACTCAGGGAAGCCAGACTCACTGCCAGCACAGTAGCTGGCACACAGGTTGTTCCTAGAGATGCTCAAACCTCTGAATATCATTGATGGACTGGAGTAAAAAGGTACAGAAAAATATCCAAGGAAGGAAATTAAAAAGGAAAAGGAGAAAAAAGGGGGAGATGTTTTTGCATGTTTCTGTTGTCTTTGAGGTAAATGCTTTTTAAAAGGGAGGGTTTGTTGCTTTACATTCTGTTAACGAGTTCTTATTGGTACTACTATTGCCCAGGTGCCTGTTCTTTCCTGCGCGCTGTTCTCTGTGACTAACAGTTACCACTCCGATGACAGACCCCACACAAACAGAAACGTCTAGCACTGGACTTTGCACCTTTCTGCTGGCCATTTATGTCATTCTAACTCCCAACTGGCACACCAGCAACACTGACATCAACTCTTCTATCCATTCTCTGAACACAGTAGAAAAGAAGGGCCCTTCCCCTATCTCAATACAAAGGCTAACTCTCCCTTCCCCCAACCTTCCCATCAGATTCCTGTGCTTTCTTATCAATTCAAACAACCTCTAGTGACTAATTATGTAAGAAGTCTCTACTTGGACCTCATAGCTCACTGCCTCAATTCCTCTAAATAGAGCCATCTGTTAGCCAAGGACTCAACATCAAAACATTCTTTGATGAGTCACAATTACTGACAAGTACAATGTGAGTGCTGCCAGTATGATAAATTTAACACTACTCAAATATTCATCATGGACTAAATAAAGAGCCTTTTAGGTTTTGAAAACAAAATATTTTAAGGTTTAAAAAACTGCTTGGCTTTAAAAATAAACTAAATACAGTCTTGGTAGTTCCAAAGAAATTGATTGGAATTGAGGTTATTGTTAGCAAAGCTGAAATTATGTGCGTGAAAATAATCCTGACCGATTTTAACAACTGAAATGGAAAATTTTGCAAATATAGTAGTGAAGTGAGCACAATGAACTGGTGATTAGACAGAAGAGTTCTGACTTTAGCTGGGACATCAACTACTTTATCTATCTAGACCAGATGATTAGCAAAATCCCTTCCAGGGCTAATACTCCACCATTCTATGAGTATATGATTTAGATCCAGAGACATATGGCTGCTTTTAGGATTCCAAGAGGACTTCCCTGACAATAACATTTTTTGTGTTGAGATTCCTGGCACCTCTGAGATTTTTTTTCTGGACATTCTTGCTTATTAAAAGACTTGCAAATACAGTGAGTGGATCTATGCAATATCTCTTTTCCCTGTTAATGGGTTCTAGTTGTCAAGACCCATTACTTAGTATGATTGAAAGAGCAAGTTAATCACATTCACACTCACTAAACTTCTTCAGTAAGATGGTTATTTTTAAAAAATTGAGATCCATAAAATAACGGAAACCAAAGTTCTCCTTTGGTCTGTTTTGTAATCAATAGAAGATAAATTAAAAAGAGCTCACAATAATGAGCAGTGGGAAAAAATATAATTTAGAATTTGAATCCCTTTTTATGACTCAAGACTGAGTAGCAAAAGTAGACAAACTGAAGTTTAACAGTGTGTTTGAAAAAAAAAAGTAACCTATATAAAATTGTTGTTTTAAAAGCATTTGTGAGTGCAACTTCTGTTACAACCAGAGATTAAATAACATGACTATCCACTGGTTACAGATCAACTTTAAGAAGATTAGTCACAAGGATCCATCTCAGAAAAGTCAGTCCCACAGTGAGTCAGACTCACAATCAAAAGTTCTTACATATAATATGATAATTTTGTGAGTCCATTTTCAGTGTTTATTTCTTTGATAACTAATGTTTTTGTGGTTGTTTTGGAATATTTTTCTTTTTCAAGCATGAAAACAATACAGCATTAAATACTGAAAAATGCTTGCAGTGGCAGAATCCTGACATAACAAAGGTTTTCAGTTTTGGCGTATTAGATTTCAGCCTCTTTCACACGATGTTGCTTCATTTTTACATGTAACCGAGCACATGTCCAGAAGCCTGTCCTAAGTGCAGAGAAGCTATTACCTAAAGGTCAAGTCCAGATGATGATAATTCTCTTTTGAACTTGCCTTCTGCTAGTTTTATATCTTTAAGTGTTGACAACATTGTGCCTTATGACTACAGTCTATCCATGTCATTGCTTTGGGGCTTCTCTAGAAGAGGCAACCTTGGATCACTAAATAAATGAAAACATGATGGTTTATAGCTCATGCTAACTTTAGGTAGAAGACAGAAGAAGAACTAAGTACAATTAGGATTGCTAGGAAATAAAGGGCAAGCAAAGAAAGAGGGTAGGAGCTAAGGTTTGGGTTGAGAGGGAGCCTTGTACTAAGGTAACTCACCTGGTACAGAAAGGGATAAAGAATGGCTTGGGGACCTAATACTTTTTAAGTTGACAATTAGGGATTTGAGCTATATTTAGCTCATAACTCTTATAGCTAAGGATGCAAAGTGAAAAACCAGAGCATGGAGGTAGGGCTTGAAGAGGTGAGCAGAGACTTTTCCTGACTTGGGTCTATATTTACTGCACCCTAACCTCCAAGTTAGGATGAACCTTGTTAAAAACTTGCAAACTTACAACCTGTCAAAACTATATGATATGTATAGTAAGATAATACCTGTCTTTTATTGATGATGTGCTAGGTACTAATACATCTATTGTACCTAATTGTGCAAAGCAAGCATTATCAATGCATTTTCATTTTATGACCGAGGAAACTAAAGAATAAAGAGATCATGTAACTTTCCTGAATTTCACATAGAAGCAGCTCTGATACCCAATGGAAGTAGAGAGAAAGAAGAGAAAAATATTTCAGTTTTGTTCTGATACAACAGGCTTTGGAAGATTTAGACTTGGTTCCAGTTGGAACTGGTTTACTTAAATGCATATTTGGGGTAAATAAAGCACAGACAACTTTGAATAGGTTTACAGTTCAATTAATAATTATTTAATTTACAGTTTTATATAAATTTTCCAGGTCATATAGTATTTTCAGAAATATTCTTTCATTCATCCTCATAACACCTTATGAGCTAGAAAAATTTGGCATTGTTTCCATTTTTCAGATGTTGAAATTCAATTTGAAGACCTGCAGTAAACTAACATAAGGCTACAATGTTAGTATGATTTTGGACAGAGACCTGCATATAATGGGGTTCTGATTCTGTATTTCATGCATCTGCTATTTGCTATACTCATCTCAAAAATGTGTTTTTCATTTTGAAGGTCCATTGTCTTAATTATTTTTAAAGGAAAATTTCAAAAATACACAAAAATAGAATAGTATAATGAACTTCCATATGCCTATCACCCAGCTTCATCAATGATAAACTCACAATCAATCATGTATTATCTTAACTCTACTTACCCCCAATTATTTGAAGCTAATCCTCCAAATCATTTCATAATTTTTAAGGCCAAGATGATATATATAAATATAAACATATTTATCTTATATACATACATATACACACATAAATATTTATATGTATATATTTTAAAAAATCCTTACCCAAGGACCTTTTATCATTGCTGTTAGAGAAAGAGAAAGGGAAAGACGGAAACATCAATGTGTGAGAGAAACATCCATCGGCTGCCTCCCACACACGCCTGGATCCAGGTTGCAACCTCGGTGTGTGCCCTAACTGGGAATCAAATCCGCAACCTTTCAGTTACGGGACAACCCTCCAACCAACTGAGCCATACTGGCCAGGGCAGCCAAGATAATATTTTTAAAAAGAACTCAAAATTAGTTGTATTCCTTATGAATGGAATATTTTCTACCTTAACCTTTAATTGAGAAATGGAGGAGGATGTGTGCTGCCTTGCAGAACACTTCTTTTCTTACCAAGATGTGAAAAAGTGAAGAGCAAAAACAACTGACGCCCGTTCTAAGAAGACTTTTGTGGGAATTTCATTTTTTTAAGCTACCTCAGGTACATGAAAAATGAAATATATTTCTTTCATTTTCCTGACTCCTACTCCATATGTTTCTTTTTTCCAAGCTGGAGTGATGACAGTCCATTTATGGTACATGAGGTGCTTGGAGCTTTCCTACAGGTGGTTTTAATAGAATGCCTTGTATCTATCTATGTTATTCTACTGTGTATAAATGTGTATGGAACATGCATGGTGATTTTACTGGCTAAAGGAAATTGGTTTTCTCTCTGTACTGAGGAAAAATGTGTTCTTGTGTTTAACAAGCTTTTCCTAAATTGCAAAAAGACGTCTTTTGCTAAGGACACTATCATTTCACAACCATTTATTCTTACATTGCTTAAGAAAAATAAAATCTATCAAGAATTTTAAAGTTAATGACTGAAAAACACTGAAAAATCTTTGCTTTCACCAAAATCCTATAAACCGTCTTTATATTCTGAATTTGTGCCTAAAGTAACATTGCTTTATGTTTCACAGGATAAGACAAGACTGTGGGTAAATTAGTAATGATTATATATAGAGGCCTTAATGCAGATTTAGGGGGAAGGATATAGTTTGTTAAAAGACACCCCAAAGAGATTTCCGACCAAGATGGAGGCGTAGACAGACATGCTGCGTCTCCCTCCACAACCAAGAAGGAATACAACTACCTCAGAACTAGAAACAACCATAATTGCAGAAAACCAAACTGCATGGAAGTCCAGCAAACAAAGATATAAAGAAGAAATTCTCATCCAAACAGGTAGGAGGGGCAGAGTCAGGGTGGGGAGGACGCAATGTAGTGGCGGCAGCAGCGGTGGCAGTGGCAGGCTGGCAGAAAACACAGTCACACGTTTTAAAAAGTCAGGAGGGACACCTCAGGAGCATTCCCAGCTCCTCACTGGACCTCGCAGCCCACGGTCCCAGCACCAGGGAAAATCAAGCCTCATTGCTTCTGACTGTGTAGACCAGTGGGGTTGGGGTGGAGGCAGAAACTGCAGGTCTCAGCAGAGTCTGCTTGTTTAAAGGGTCCCCACGGTCCTAGAACATCCACAGATTCACCCACTCTGGGAACGATGACCAGGGAAGCAACTAGAGGGGCACCAGATCGGTGCGGAATTGAGAGAGGTGCCTGGAAAAGGGGCGAGCACTGAGCAGGCGGCATTGTTCCTTCTCGGACCCCTCCCCCACATACAGCGCCACAACGTGGTGAAACAGGTCGCCCTGTTACTGATGAATCCCTAAGGCTTCACCCCTTACAATGTAACAGGAGTGACAACTCTACCTGGGACGCGGAGGTAAACAAACACAGGAGCCTGTCAGACTGAGGAGACAGAGAAGTACAGCCCAAAAGAGGGAACGGATCAAGGTTCTAGTGGGAGAACTAAGTGACAAGGAGATAGCCAACCTTATAGATAAGGAGATAGCCAACTTAACAGATGCGGAGACAGAGAACCTAATAGACACAGAATTCAAAACACTGGTGATAAAGATGCTCATAGGCTTGACAGATATGCTTGGGTACAGCAAACGCATAAGAGAAGAAGTGAAGGCTATGCTAAGTGAAACAAAGGAAAATCCACACAAAACCAATGGTGAAGGGAAGGAAACTGGGGTTCAAATCAATGATTTGGAACATAAGGAAGAAAAAAACAGTTAACCAGTGCAGAATGAGAAAGCAAGAATTGAAAAGAATGAGGAAAACTTCCCAAATTTTGCGAAGGAGATGGACATACAGGTCCTGGAAGCACGGACAGTCTCTGGCAAGCTGGACCTAGAGGGGACCACACCAGGATGCATCATGATTGAGATGCCAAAGATGAAAGATAAAGACAGAGTCCTGGGGGCAGCAAGAGAAAGGCAGAGAGTTGCCTACAGGGGGGTGCCTATAGGACTATCAGCTGATTTCTCAAAGGACACTTCACAGGGAGGAAGGGACTGGCAAGCAGTGTTTGATGTGATGAAAAGCAACCTACAACCAAGATTACTCTATCCAGCAAAGCTAACATTTGCAATGGAAGGGCAGATGAAGTGCTTCCCAGACACAGTGAAGCTAAAGGAGTTCATCATCACCAAGACATTATTATATGAAATGTCAAAGGGACTTACTTAAGAAAAAGAAGATCAAAACTATGAACACTAAAATGACAATAAACTTACAACTATCAACAACTGAATCTAACAAATAAAAACAAAATCCAAGTAAGCAAACCAGAATAGGAACAGAATCATAGGTATGGGGATCATTTGGAGGGTTATCAGCTGGGAGCGGGGAGGGGGAGAAATGGGGAAATGGTGCAGGGACTAAAAAGCATAATTGGTTGGTACAAAATAGACAGGGGGAAGTTAAGAATAATATAGGGAAGGGTGAAGCCAAAGAACTTATATGCACGACCCATGGACACGAATTAAGGGGGGTGGGATTGCTGGAGGGAAGAGGGGTATTGGGCAGAGGGAAGTAAAGGGGAAAAAAATTGAAACTACTGTAACAACATAATCAATAAAATATACTTAAAAAAAAAGACACCCCAAAGAGAGGTTTGAATTGCTCGATTCTTTAATTATTCAGAATTTTATAGCCATGCAATTTCATTCATCATTTGATCATTCATTCAACAATTATTTACTCAACATCTACTACGTCCAGGTTCTGTTGAAGTTTCTGAGGATAAAAATGATGAATAAGACAGATATGGCCATCTCCACCCCACCCTGTGGTATCTCTCTGTATAAAGTAGTATAATTTCTACATATAAATGTTGCAATCTTTTGATTCCTGAAAATTACCAGATATACTCAAAACCACTGAAAAGTCTTCTTAAAAAGGACTCATTTTTAATGTCTTATCCAATAAATGACTGTAATTGGGCCCTGGAAGGGTTGTATGTTGCTTATAACCAAATCCATAAGACTTTCCAGACAGAACATAGGCCATTATTAAGCCTGTGACTGTGGAAATCAAAAGGGCCTATGCTAGTTAACTGGATGGTTTGCTCGTTAAGAAAAGATAAATGGCACTATCCCTCTGTCCTAAGATTTTTCTGGAGATAAGAACTATAATGTTTATAAATATGCTTTCATCAGGGCTATGTACTTTTATTTCTTCTGCTTTTTAATAGAAACATCCTCCTCCCTCTGCCTGCCTTTCATTATTAAATCTGCCAACTGGCTTTAATTTTTGTCAGGTTTTCTGTCCCTTTGCCATAGTGAAGGTCTTTTTTTCAGCAGGGACCTGCAGAAACTTGTGGCACATTTCTGTCGTGACAGTGTCTTAGCAACTGGAACATGCCCTTTAGTTAACATGCCCTTCAGTGAGGTGCCTGGATCACACAAGAATGAAGTCAAAGCAGATTGCTGCATACACAGAAAGTCACATGAGATGAGTGTCCTGGCTGAGGCATAAACTGCACTTGACAAAATACAGATCACAAAAGGCAGGGTATAAGAAAAAGGGGAAACTAATTCTGTGCTTAATTTCCTGCAATCACTATGTTGTAAGGTGATGAACTAGATAAAGAGAGTTCTAAAATTAAAAGTGGAACTAGGTGGAGATCTCTTTTTAAAGAAAGTCTCAATTCCCAGAGACCATGCAGGCTGCTGGCCCGATGCTGGGACCTTCCTACTGCCAGCACTTCCTATAATTTACTCTTGCTAACTGCTTCACCCATCCACCCTTTGTCTTTGCAATGTTCCTCCTCCAGCATTGGACTGGAGACTGAACACAGCTTTATAGTCGAGAAAGTACTGCCTCAGATGTTTGTTTTCAGCTTACGCCTTCTCCTGCTTCACCATGTGTGGTATCTAGAGAAACTCACTCTTCTTGGATGCAGCATTACCCCGTCTGTTTCTGAAGCTCATTTCCAGGAGCATTTCTTCAGTAAATGAGGTGGCTTCCCCTCCCCGCCCCAAAGATTTTAACTGCATTGGCTTTGTTTTCGTAGCACACTGTAGTAATGCGGTAGAGGAAGGAGAATGTAGAAAGTGTAAATCCCACTGGTGAGTAAGCTGCTGACAGGGTGGGAAGATGAAATTTGGGCCCTGGAGAAATTCAAACTCTTTTATGTTACTAGGGTATTACTATACTTCAACAATCAACCTAGACATAGCAGGGATAACTTACTGAACTGTTCCAGCCCACTAGTGCAGTATTATAGACAAGTTTGGGTCATGGGAAGTTAAAAAGAAGACAACATTTTTCTTTCTATGTCATACATGGAGACATATGGTGAAATAAAACATTTTAAATGCATATTTTTCAATGTGAAGGAAAGATTGTTTTAAAGTATTTGTTTACTGTTTATAAAAGTAATACATAAAAATCACCCCTAAAAAATCACCCATTATCCCATCCCTTAGAGAGTAGATTTCTACTATTTTCTCCTTTGTTCAAGAACCTGTCTATGCAATAGAGTTGAATTGATATATGTACAACTTTATATCCTGCTTTTAAAATTTCACATTTAAATATGAGACATTTTAGTGGAAAACATTTTAATGGTACTTCATCTCCAGAGAAAGAAATGACAGGTACTGAATATGCCTCAGATGGAGCAGAGCTCACGCCTTGTTATTAAGATAGTCCGCTAGGCACAGAAGACCGTTCAACCTCATCTCTTTTATTTCCTCCAGCAGCAGCACATCATAGAATATCAGGTGGGATGGAGTTAAGGAGGACTTCAAGTACATCAATGCTTTGAAAAGCACAATCAAATTATGCTCCTTTGGGTTAAATGAACTCTGTTTGCATGGCATTTTTTTCTTCACTTTATTTTCTTCAGTTTTGATTAAATACAGGAGTGGGAAAAAGTAGGTTTACAGTTGTTCTATGGGAAATAATACAATAATTAATAAATAATACAAGAATAAACTGTTTTGCATACTCACAACTGTAAACCTCCTTTTGCCCTCCCCTGTATAACTGTGAGCACAGACTGACAAATGGTAAGAGTTGGCAGGAAGTTAGCACTTAGTGATCTAAACTCTCACCTGATGAGTAAATGTTTCTGTATCTGCTAGACTTGGGGTTCCTTTAGGTGAACTATAAAAAGTTACCTCTTCCTCTGGGTGGCTGATGCTAGGATGTATGACATAGCTACTGTATTACTGGCTGGATTTCAGCCTTGATTGTTGCTTTAGCCAGGCGTGCTTATGCACTAACCAACCTATAAAACTGCACAGTCCTTATCTCAGGGTATGGATTTCCAGTCTCCACTTGAGTGACAGAAAGCTCACCACCTCATACAAATAGTTCACTCTACCTTTGAACAGCTTTGATTGTGGCATGTTTTTCTTAACAATGAGAAGAAATGCTTTCCTATCATTTCTACCCACTAATCCTAGTTCTGCTTCTGAAGGAACAGAGATAACCTCTGCCCAGGCTCCCACATGATTGTCCTTCAGATACTTGAAGCTATACAATATGATGTCTTCCAAGCCTCCTCTTCTACAGGCTGAATACCTAATTCTTCTTTCTTATTCTTTTTAACAAATTTTTATTTTTTCAATTACAGTTTACATTCAATATTATTTTGTATTAGTTTCACGTGTTTAGCACAGTGGCTAGACAATCATATACTTTAAAAAGTAGTCCCTCTGATATTTTCAGAACCCCCCTGGGATCATACATAGTTATTACAATATTACTGACTGTATTCCCTGTGCTGTACTGTACAACACTGTTACTATTTTATAATTACCCATCTGTACTTCTTAATCCAATTCACCTTTTTTACTCAGTCCCCTAATTCCCCTCCCCTCTGGCAACCATCAGTCAGTTCTCTGTATCTATGAGTCTGTTTCAATTTTGTTCATTAGATTCCACATTTAAGTGAAATCATATGGTATTTGTTTTTTTTCTGACTTATATAACTAAGCATAATACCCCCTAAGTCCATCCATTCTGTCACAAATGGTAAGATTTCATTCTTTTTTATGGCCAAGTAAAATTCCATTGTATATATGTACAACATCTTCTTTATGTACTTGTCTATTAATGGGCACTTGGGCTGCTTCCATATCTTGGCTATTGTAAATAATTCTGTAATGGACAATTCTTTCGAATTGTTTTGGATTTCTTTGGATATATACCCAGAAGTAGAATCACAGAATCATAAGACAGTTCCATTTTAAATTTTTTGAGGACCCTGCATACTGTTTTCCACAGAGGCTGTACCAATCTGCATGAGGGCTCCCTTTTCTCCACATCCTCACCAACACTTGTTGTTTGTGGATTTATTGATGATAGCCTGAATACCTAATTCTTATAACCAAATTTTCACATGACATTTCTAGATCTTGTTCAACATCCCATGTTATTCTCTGATTTACTAGTGTTCTTTAACTCAGAAGATCATATTGAGCAGGATTCTCTCTGTATATTAAAGCTTTATAATATAGTAAAGAATTAAATCTTGATCTGAATATTTCCCTTAATATAACAACCTAAACCTGTACTTGGTTTTGAAAAACTTACATTGTTGGCCTTATTCAATTTGTGGATATCCAGAACCCCATTTCAAGGCATTCCTTTACTAAGCCAGACTTCTCTGATCTTCTACTTGTCAAATTAATTGCTGGGACTAAATGAGAAACTTACCAGGCCTAGTACATTTCTTTTTGTTGGTTTTAGTCCACTGTGTCATGTGTTAGAATCCTGTTAAACAGCAAATTAACTTTTTTTTCTTTTGGAGGTAATCCACAACTAAGCCAGAGAAAAGTCATAGCTATGGTGAATTTGGTTTAGAGCAAAGCATTTCACCAAGACAGAAATTCATCACTTGGGTGAGTTATATTTACAGCCACTTGATAAACCATTTCTGAAGGGTGTTACTTAATAGATCAGTTCAATCCAGAGGGCAGATCTATGTCCTAGACAACAACAGAAGTCACCAGCCCAATCTGTAAGTGCTCTGTGGGCATAGGTCCTAGCATATCTAGAACACAACTAGGCACTTAATCAATTTTTGATCATTCTTGTTAAGTCTCTAACCTGAACTGTGGAGGAAACTGAGGCCAAAAACAATCATTAGTACAATGAAAATCAGACACTCCAAATTAGTGTTGTTCTCTCTAGCTTCAGAGTCCTTTTCTGAGACCTTAGTCTGAAACTTAGGCCTTTTCTTTCTCTGGGCTAACTCTTCCTCCTTCCCATGGCATTTGTTCATTTGTCTGTTCATTAGTTATCAAATAGTTCATTATTCATTCATCAGATATTTACGGAGCACCCACAATGCACCTTTATACAGTGCTAGACATTGGATACAATGGTGAACAAGATAAATTTGTGATCTACTGGGAGGGAAGAGACAAAGAGGCACTTCCAGTGCAGTATGGTAAGTGGAGCAGTCAGGGTATATGGTACAGTGCTATGTAAACATGTAAGAGAGCCCCTGGCCAGAGCAGGAGGTAAGGAGGAAAACCTTCCCATGGGAAATAAAATCTAAGATGAATCCTTAAGAATAAATGGGAGTTGGCCAAATGACAAGGGTCATGGAAAGCATTCTAGGAAGAGAACAGTATGAGCAAGGGTTTGGGAACACACACAAAAAAATCTCTGATTGCCACCTTCTTTTAGTATCTTTCTCTTTCTGGTCTCTGTCCAGTTGTCCAGAAATCAAATGATGTGGGCATTCATTTAATTTTCTAGCTCTAGCTTTTCTAGCCAAGTTTTTATAAGTAAAGACTGCTTGCTTTTTGTGTCTTAGAATGGCCCCATTCTCACCTTTACTTTCCCCTTCCTTTCATTGAGAAGGCACTGGTGTTAATTAATTCCTACCTACATTCTGGCTTCTTTTCATGGGAAGGGCCACACCTTCTTCATCTTGATAGTTTAGGTTCCTGACAAGTGCCTGCCATGCAGCAGGTATTCCACACATGTGTGAAATATTGAAAAGCAAGACTTAACTACTTACAAATTCTAACATGCATAAAGAATATTCTAAAGGCACAACCAGGTCCAAGTAACCCTCTGACTTAGAAATCTTAGGAAGTCAACTTTTTAATCAACACAAATCAAAGGGCCACTTTTTGTCAAAATCAATCTCAACACTTTGTTCTCAAGGAATTGTTATATGCAGATCTCTTCACTGCTCAAAGCAAATTTACCAAACAGAACTGAGACTCTTGTGCTGACAACCATCTCCAAGAGTTGCTGAGCACCCTGATAGGGTATCTGCTGCCCAACTTCTGTCCAGTGATGTGGAACTGTCTCTCTCTTTTAATGTGCTTAGTTGGAATAGAATCACAGAATGTCCAGAGCAGTGAACCATGAGGAATGAGCGCAGATTAGCTGAGCAGAGATAAACTAGGCATTGCCCAAGGGACATTGACAAGAGAAGTGACCTCATGCTTAGCTTTCAAATCAGAGTTCTCAAAAGTTATCAAAGTTGGAACATGCCAGGGCACATGACAAAGATCAGAACTTCCTACTTGCAGAAATTAGGAAATAATAAAGTTAACAAGGAATGAAAAGATGTAGAGGTATTTGCCCCAAAGTCTAAATTACTATTTCAGAATTCAAGAGCTAAAAAAAAAAAAAAAAAAAAAAGAGAGAGAGAGAGAGAGAGAAATAAAAATTTCTACCATCGATAAAAACAAAAAAATAGCCCTGACTGGGGTGGCTAAGTGGTTGGGTATCGTCCTGCAATGCGGAAGGTCATTGGTTTAATCCCTAGTCAGGGCGCATGCCTGGGTAGAGGTAACCAATTGATGTTTCTCTCTTGCATCAATGTTTCCCTCCCTCTCTTTCTCCCTGCCCCTTCCCCTCCCTATAGAAATAAATAAATAAAATCTTTAAAAAAATAGATGAAAAACAGACCATAAGATCACTCAAATAGAAATATCCTTAGTAAATAAAACACAGGGCCAATACAAAAGCAGTCCAGAGAAAAGGAAACCAGAAGGGCCAAAAAACACTCTAAAGATGCTTGATTTCAGTGGTGATCAGGGACTTGCACTAAAACCACAAGGACATGCCACTTCACAGGCAAGTGATTAGCAATATTAAAAACTCTAACAATTACACTGAAAACCACAAAGTACTACTGATAGAAACTAGAGAAGACCTAAACAAAAGCAGGGGTATATTATGTTCATGGGTTTCAAGACTCAATATTGTTAAGCTGCTAATTCTGCCCAAATGCACCTATACATTCAGTGCAATTGCAGTCAAAACCACAGCAGGCTCTTTTGAAGAATTTAACAAACCAGTTCAAAAATTCCCAGGGCAATACAAAGGACCTAGAACAGGCATAAAGAGCCCAGAAAGAGACCAATATATTTTTCCTAGGTTGTTCTAGGCTGGCATCCTCCTGCTTTATATACTGTTGGTTTATCATAAACTTTATAAACCATTTTTGGAGGGAGAAAGTTGATTGCGACTTTGGCCCTGTGTGTGTGAGAAAATGGTCCTCCTGGCATTGGAATTTATGATTGTTGTGTATAGTGATGTGGGCCCATGATGATAAGGTTGTCCTTTGTGAGGGAAGGGATGTAACCGAACAGGTACTAACATTCTTGTCAGTCAGCAGGGGGAGCCTTTGCCTCACCAGGAATCAAGTTCCAGAGTCCTGGAACTGGTCTCTTTTTGGCCCTGCCAATGAGCACCCTCTGCCTATCCTCATCTTGCCTATTCTCTCAGTGGACAGCACCTCCTTCTTAAACATTGTTCCATGTTGGCCTCCAACATGAGTCTCCTGTCTACTATTTCAGACTCTTTCTCTCTTCCATCCCTTAAAATGTTGGTGTTTCCCAGGATTTCTGCTTCTGATCTCTTTCCTTATTCTATGAAGTGTCTCCAAGATTCCCTACCCACGTTCGAAGCTTTGATTGCCCCACAAAGCGATAACCCATCTCTCTCCTGAACTCAAATTTAGTTAATACCACCTTAGGTGATATTTTCTTCATTCTCCACATTCTTTAATAAAAAAAAATTAGTTTATTTTAATTGTAAAAGTAAAGCACGTTTACTAAAAGATTAATAAAGAGAAGAAAATATTAATTCACCTTTCCCACAAGTATTTTTTATCTCTTCATACAAATTTCTTTCAACTCAAAACATTTTCATCATCTTTTCCTTTCTTCCTCTCTAACTCTTCATTCAACTTCTAAACACAAAAATTATCCAAATTATAGCTAATGTGCAAATGATCAGACCCAATTATATGCTGCTTTCAATAAACATGAAAGCAATATGCCTTAAAGCAAGGATAAATAAAACAATTAGTGAGTCATGTATAAAGCCCCTGAAAATGTCCAAAACCTATTTTAAAATCACTATAAAGCTTTCCATCAACTTTCATACTAGTCTCTGATATTTGTGATTTTCATTAAGCACCACATTCAAACTTTTTAAAACCCTGCGTTATTCAATATTGGTTTTTATTTTTACAATCTGTTCCATGACTACTTGTGTTTCTGCTGTTTTTCATTACAAAAGTACAGTTCATCAGTTATACCATAAATTAAATATCTTGTGAGCTAATCTAAACATCTTTTCACCATTTACAGTATTATTTCTCTGGAGAAGTAGTATATTCTAGGTTTTTATGAATCAATTTAAATAAACTTTTGGAATCTACCTTATGTGTAAATTGAGGGAGGTCCTATACTTTTCTAAGGGCTATAGAAAGTGATGATATTTATTATTACATCCAATTTCACTTTAAAACTTTTATCCCAACTGAATCTTTAGGGACAATCCTTTATATCATTAGCTCTACCCAGACTACTTATTTGGTGATTTTTATACCGCCTATGTGGTTTATATTGATGAACTCCCTTGGGGAGGAAATGTTTGCGATGACCACATTCTGATTCCTAATCCTTTCTTTCTCATCAGCCATTTATTCTTTCTATAAGATTTACGCTTTCTGGAATCAGAGTCTAAGCAAATTCAGAGTTTTGGGACGTGACACCATCTCTCTTCCCTCATCTCCCCCCACCCTGCCATACTTACTAAAGCAGTGGATAACTGAAGACGTGTTCCTCTGTCACTTAAGATTTTCTTCTTCAGGGCGGTTCCTTTTCTTTCTTTCCCTCTTTTCTCTGGAGAGAGTCATACCTATTGGAGATACCCTTTACATGTCCATATAAGCAAGACAAGCAAAAAGCTTAGGACATTCTCCATGAATTTCAAGAATAAGGGTTACACATGTCCTAGTCCACAGGTACCTTTACTAAAATGAAGAAGTGGGCTTTAGGTTTACCTTCTTCTATACAACACACTTGCCCTAAAAATTCTAAGTTAATTAGAAATTGATTAATTTAAAATTCACTAGGACAATGGACAAAACTAAACTATACTACCTAGGAATGCACATTTTGTTGTAAAATTATAAAAAGAAAAATGTATGTAAGTGATTTCTATAAAAGAAGAGTAGTTAATAATCAGAGGAAAGGGCTACAACTGAGTTAGTGCACATGTCTCGGGCTTCTGGAATGGATGGCAAAGTCCTACTTCATTACCTAAGTTGTTGTCTTAGTTCAGGTTTCTAAAGCAAGTTACTGAAGACTGGGTGGCTTAAGCAACAAATATTTATTTCTCGCTGTTCTTGAGGCTGGGAAATCCAAGATCAGGGTACCAGCACGGGTGGGTTCTGGTGAGAGCCCTGTTACTAGTTTATAGAGACTGTCTTCTTACTGTGTCCTCATGTGGTAGAGTGAGAGAGAGATCATCCCTCTGTGTCTCTTTGTCTAAGGCCACTAATCCCATTCATGAGAGCTACACACACCCTTATGAACTTAATTGCCCCCCTAAAGGCTCACTTCCAAATATTATCATATTGGGGGGTGGGGCTTCAAAATAGGGGAGATACAAACAGTCCATAGGAGTGGTGTTTACCTTATAATAATGTATTAAGCAATTGGCTTATAAGGTTTTCTGTATCTGTGTTTTATAATAAAGAGGTTTTAAAAAACTGCATTGGGAAGTTTGGTTTTTAGATGAAATGTGTCAACTTTTCTTGCCTTTGAAACAAAGTTCTTTAGCCCTCACTCCATTGAGTGAACAGGAATTTTTGCATGTTATGTTTGCTTAAAGGAAGATGAAACTGTATGGGCAAAATACTGTTCTGCAAATTGCCAGTAAATAAGCCTGTGCTTTTGAGGGCAACACACTGTTTTTGGCACTGTAGTAACTGCTTCCATAAAGGATTCAATCTGCTTCACATGGCATGTTCATGCAGCTCCTATAGCCCTGGGCTTTTACAGGTAGATATTGGCCCATAATGATTTGCATTCTATTCCTGGAGCAGGGATAGATCACTAGAATCAATTGTTGAGGCAAGGGACTGGGATTTGAATTCAGCCTTCCATGGCTTAAAAGATGCAATTTTCTTCCAGATTCAAGAGAGTCTACTTATGTAAACTATAGTGGTGAGGTGAAGATATGGGGAATCTGGAATCATTACCACCATTAATGACCTGAAGAAACCTAGGTAGTCGTCGTCGTCGGCAGCCGTCCGTCTCGAGAGACGATGGTGTAGCTTCTTAAGAGTCTATCTGCACCGCCGAGAATGGCTGTGCAGTCCAACTCGGGAGTGACACGGTATCTGTCTCCTCCCGTGTTGAATCGACATCTTGTGATGACGCTGGAGTGTCCTCTCCAGTGAAGCTGAAGCTACAGAGCCTGGGCAGGGTGATATGGAGGGTCTGCTGTTGCCCATGCAGCAGACCCCCCCTCTCTTCGCAGCTGAAGGATCCAAGGGAAAGACGGAGTCAATACAGCTTGGCTTCAGGTGCGCCGCAGGAGTTGCCGGTGTTGACTACAACGTCAAACCGCCTCAGGGACTCCGGCTCCGGATTTTCTGTCGGGGTTTACTCCCTTAGCCTTTCCCCTGAAGAGGTATGCCGCAAGGCAGCGGAGGTTTTTTGGAGTCAGAGTTTTCCTTCTCTGATGTGCCCTGACTGGAAGATCGAACCAGCAACACTTAGCTCGCAGGCTGACGCTCAATCCACTGAGCCAAACCAGCCAGGGGACAACCTAGGTAGTAATACAGAAACTATTGGGTAATTTTATTTTCTCCAGGCCAAAAGGATTGTCATAAGGCCTTAGGAGATGCTCTGAATGTTTTTGAATATTTTCTGTTTCATTAAGAATTTCTGGAATGATCTCTGCTCACTTTTAATCCACTATTCTTCACAAATGTTAGATAAGCCTGGAAAGTGTCCCCGAATGGTAAAATGGTGAGATAAGGCAGACTGTTTATTAGTTAAAAACAACAGGAGGTTGGCAATGATGTGAAAATCAAGACCTGAAAGAACAGAACCAATCTCCAATTGGAGAACAGAATATTTAGGGTAAGGAAACCTGGAGACAACAGATTATGGTTTAATTCCAAGTCCAATGCACTGTTCACAGTCCCAGATGTTCCATTTGAATTCCTCCAGTTGCCACTTAGAAATACTAGCCTATAAATTTAACTGGTTATAGTCATAATTTCCCAAGACGCTTGTTTACTTCTTTAATGTAGCATCATATTGCTTTTAATAAGGTATTCAGGCCTCACCAAGTATGTTTCAAAAAAAAAAGCTAATTTACTACACTTACCACTTAAGTGCTTCTCTAAATCAATAATATCTGCCTCTGCTTAAATATAACCAGGATCACTACATCTCAGCTCTCATAATAGAGATCTTTCCCTTCCATTGACAGAAGTCCTTCAGAAAATGGACGTGCTAGTTGTAAGAGATAGCCTTTAGATCATTGCTATTAGAAAAACAAATGTGGTCCTCTTTAGGAAGTTATATTAGTGAAAATAACTCATTATCTCTAACATAGTCTCCTCCATTAAGTCTTTAACATTTCCCTATTCACCTTCTAATGTCTTTTCTGCTACCATTGAAGTCATTTGGTCCCTTAAATGCTTTCTTGCCTCT
This sequence comes from Furipterus horrens, assembly GCF_987537825.1. NCBI lineage: Eukaryota > Metazoa > Chordata > Mammalia > Chiroptera > Furipteridae > Furipterus > Furipterus horrens. The sequence goes on from NW_028327173.1 coordinate 150,254,528, forward strand.
GATTTTAATTAGAACCTGGCCCCGGCTCACTTTCAATACTCATTGGCTCTGTGGCTCCACTTTGACACCCCTCTAGTCTCTTGATAATTTCCTTACATATGAAATGATCACTGAAAACATAAACACCCAAACCATACATTAGAAATCAGAGTCTTCTTGATCTTAAGACTGGTTCCCAGTTGGAAGCACCTTAGGAGACTAAAAATATATGCTATTTTAATGCGGGAGAGGTTTCAGTAAAGTTAAGGCTGGAACTGACACAGCAGGTTGTAGACGGTGTTCATTTTCACATATCCATTGTACATGATACACAAGAGGTATTCATTTACTTATTCATTCAGAAACATTTATTGAGCACTTACCCTGCCAGGTATTGTGCTGATGGTTGCAGACAGAATAATAAGCAAAATGGTATAATCTCTGCTGTCTTTGAATTTTCAATAATAATCCACAAGTCTACAAATCCTCAAATCTACTATGTAAATGATACAAACGAAAATTGCAGGGACAACAGAAGAGCAGTAAAGAGGGAGATCTGACCTAGTCTGGGGTTTAGGGAAGGCATCCAGGGAAGTGTTTTAATGTGAAGGAAGCATAGAAGATACCTAAAGGAAAGGGGAGTGGAGGAAGAGTCCTCCAGGCATAAAGAACATATTTATAAAGGCCTTGAATCAGACAGGAATGAGGCACATTCAAGAAACCGGAAGAAGACCAGGATGGCTGATCCTGAAGTGGGGCCAGTGTGGAGAAGGAGATTCAGGTCAGATGGTGCAGAGCCTTGAAGACAATGTGAAGGATTTGATATGTCATCCTAAGAGCAAAAAGAAGCCACCGAAGAGTTTTTAAGCTAAGGAATGACAGGATCAGATTGTGAGTGATCAGAAGGGAACAAGATTATGGAAGGGATCTAGTTACAAAGCTCTTTCAATGGCCCTGGCAGATGAAAAGTGAATGGATTTGACAGTTCTTTAGAAAGTAAAATGGATAGAACTAGATGATGGAAGGACCATGAGGGATGATGAAGAGGGAGGCTTGTCCACTGGGTAGATGGCAGTCCCATTTACTGAGATAGGGCTTGGCTAAGAATAGTTCTATAGAGAAGTTTCCTACTTTGCAGGAATAGAATCACCAAATAAAGCTTATTCAACAGTTTTAATGATATCAGACTTTTACATTAAGATTGGGTGAGCTCTTAGAACGAGAGAAATATCTTATAGTAGAAAAATGATCTGATAAGGATGTCAGAGAACTTTATAAAATGCCATATAAGCCACCTCATTAAAGGAAGCATGGATCTCAAGAATTTTAAAGTAGTGAAGGAAAATGGTTTTACTTATAGCAAAATTAAATGCTTTCATGTAGAAGGACGCCACAGCATTACAGCTTTTAATCTTGTTCTTTTTTTTCATGCATTATTGTTTTTCTTTGGAGGAAATGAAGAAGAAGCATTGAAGGATCTTTATAGGTATTTTAATTTAAAGCTTCACTGGGAAGGTATCATTTACAGGAAAACATATTAACCCTGGTCCTCTCCAAATATTATAAAAGATCTCTGACAGTTACCATTCTCTAACTCTCAAATGAGTGACGAGCTAAAAATGCCAAATTGAGACTGAATTGGTTTCTGCTTAGGCCAAGCATGGACTAAAAAAATGATGGAAAACTACAGGTATTAGAATATAGCAAGCAAATTGCAGAATATTTAAGACAGGACTACTAAAGATTACACTGGGCTCACAGAACAGACTCCGGTGGGGAAGACACCTGGTTCTATATACAGGGAACCTGCCAGCAATCCTGGCCTTCTGTTTAGAGGACTCAATGTTATACTTCACTCAGAGAGAAATGGACCTTTGGCAATTTTACAAAGGAGTTCTTAAAGAAAACTTTGGCTTTTTACAAATTATATAGAAAAGTTCTTTTAAAAGGAAAAGAAATAGAAAATAGAGAGAAAATTATCTTAAAATAAGACTCTGGTATGGTTTCCAAAGAACAGAAGGTAATGTTTCTTTGTTTATCAGGGCGTAGGACTTAACATTCAAAATATTTATTAATTGATGCTAACCTGCCTTTGGAAAGACAAAACAGCATTCACTTGCAAACTAAAATTTCCCAGCTTTTTCAAATCTTCTAGCTTTTTAACATGATCTTTTCTTTCTCATTATCCTGGGATCTGACATAACTATACATAATCAAAACAAGTGTTATAGGTACATTTCTGTACCAGTCTTCACAGTAAACTTTATCACAAAAACGGAATCTTTTCTGCATCTTCTCGATAGAGCCTGTGAATGTTTTAAAAGAGTGTGCTATTGTGAGAGGTACTCATGGATAGATATTCTTTATGTCTCTAGTCTGAAGCCCAGATAGGACTATCTCGATTTCTACTGAAAACCTGAATCATGTATAAGAATGTGGACAGTATGGCCTGCTTCCTTAATAGCCTCAAGGCATTAGCCTAAAGTAATGACCAAGACGGTAAGGCCAGGATAAATCAGAGCTGGAACACACAAGAGACATGGAGGAAGTGACAATGCACTGATTCTTCCAAGAACCAAGCAATGTTAAAGGCAGTTTATACTGAGAACCTGCTCTCAGTGGAGTTGCATATGCTTTTAGAAGTTGAATTGTGTTTATTCATCAGTTCTGGTGAAGGTAGGAAAAGGCAAAACTATTTAAAAAGGGGAAAATCACCACCACCATGGAATACTCAATGGATTAAAATCTGTGACTTGCTTGTGTAATCAGTCCCAGAGCATTACATTTGAGGTAAATTCCTGCACAGAATCAAATGGATAATGAAGAACATCCTTCCTAATGTCCTGTTCATAGAGGACTTCCTTCTTCCTTTACCTCTTGAAAATTTTTAGCATACTTATTTAAAAATTCCTTTTGGATTGCTCTATTATCTTTAGATTCTTGGTTTGAGTATCTGCAAATGGTTTTTTGTTTTGTTTTGTTTTTACTGTGAGCTCATTTCCAGTGACAGCTGCCTTTTGTGAGACTCTTCCTGGTGATCTCAATGGGGAGGATGCGAGGAGCATTTTTTTTTTTTTTTTTCCTCTTTGTTTTTCAGTCCGTGGATCAGTTTTTACATTAGTTTCTTCTTAAACTCTTTATAAGTTGTATCATTTTGAGCCTCAACTCTAGGTGTGGCTCAGGTTGGGACTCTTAGTTTTTCAGAGATGACTCTTTTTTTCACCCACTGCTCAGATGGGCTCCCCAGTTCTGTGTCACATCACCTGTGGACCCTTACCACAGACTGGACAGTCCCCTTCTGGCCCATGGCTTTAGGTGAGGAGCCAGGTCCATAGCCTCGCCACTCACAGAAATCTACTGTCTCAATTCCAGCTGCCCAGGACATAGTCTAAATTCCACCTTCTTTCCAGTAGACAAGTATTGATATGGTCTACCCAGATGCAAGAATGTAGTCCTATCTCCTCCAGAAGCCTGTGATAGACACCAAAATCCACAATGGCCAAATCACTAGGATTTCATATTTCACGTAAAGAAGTCTGAAAGTGTTTTTATGTTCAAGAGGATGCAGTCAGAACCACACTGGCCTGGGAGTCAGGAGACCTGAGCTCTCGTCCGAGTGCGGCCTCAAACAAGGTGTGTGACTATAGCTAAGTTTGTTGACCATTTGGGATCTCATGGAGAAGACAAAGAATTTCTAATTAAAATAGAGAGTACAGTGGGCTTCAACCAGCTCTAAAATTCCATGATTCTATAAAATACTCTTTATCTTGTTTTTTTTGGGGGGGGTGTGTGAAAATAATTCAAGTTTATTCATTAATTAATGAACATTAAAAGATTAATTGATTGACTGAAGGATTTTATCAAAACATGCTGCTCAGAAATAAAAGATAAAGACTAACAATAAAATCTCATCTAAGAGTCCTGGCTGCTGTGGCTCAGTGGATTGAGCACCGGCCTGAGAAACAAGTGTCGCTGGTTTGATTCCCAGTCAGGGCACATGACTAGGTTGCACGTCAGGTCCCCAGTTGGGGGCGCATGAGAGGCAATCACACAATGATGTTTTTCTCCCTCTCTTTCTCCTTTCCCCTTTCTCTAATAATCAATCAATCAATAAAATTGTTTAAAAAGAACTCATCTGAAACAACTTCACTGAAGAATATTTGTAATAAAGAATGACTATCTTCATCTTCTAGGGCCTAGTTGGAGGCCAGGGTAGGGGACAGCACATGCCTAGGGAGGGTGAGGATAATTTAGAGGAAACCTCCAGATCCCAGCTTCCCAGGATTTTGCAGCTCCTCCAAGCCACATCAGCATTTCAAACACTGTTGCCTGTGACAGCTGAACTCGTAGAGATTAGGAGGTAGACAAATTCTATTTCTTTTTCATGCTAGGCTCAGTATGTAAACATTTACTGTTCATACACATTATTCAACATTCCCCATTCATTTTTCATGAACCCATACAAACATATCAAAGGGACAGATGCTCCACTCCTTAGTCCTTCTCTCAGAATTACAGACAGACTCATTTTCCTCTGTCAGAAAATCTGAAGACCAGAGTCTTTGCTGAGTTTTGAGAATAACTCATGGAAATAAAAAACGCTTTACTAAATGGTACATCCCACACCCTCCCTGACTTCTTCCTCTCCTGTCAGGCAGTGTGTATAGCATATAAACTGTCTTTGGAAACAAGCACTGTGTACAACTCAGGTATCTAAGCACACAAGAGGCCACAGCTTGGGCACTATGTGCAGGACTGAGCTGAGGTTCCCAGAGCTTCCCCAGGGCCTAGAGCACCTATTACCTCAAAAATCCTTGCCACAATCACCTTCCCATTTGTTACAGAAAAACTTAGTTGAGCATCTCTCCTTGAAGGTATTCCAGAGATACACTCATACCCAGAAAAAAAAAATCACTGTACAAGAGCTTGAAGATAATGATAGTCAATCATTTTTATCATGCCCCATATGATGGAAATTAGAGCCAGAGCTTGAAAACATGGGTTCTAGTCCCCACTCTGCCTGTAACTGTGAGACCATGGCCAAGTTGTCTGGCACCTCTGGGTCTTAATTTTCTCATTTATAAAATGTGTAGGTTTGATTAAATTATCTCTATGTATTTGTAGGTTCTAAAGTTCTAGTGGTCTACAATAAGGTTATTAAGAACTAGGAAAGCATCATTTATATTACAGACAAAACCTAGCTGATTACATGGGGAGAAGTCAAATGTATAGATTCTCAGGTGCCACCCCAGGGCTTGGGAAGTGGTTTCTGAAGCACCTCAGAGATCCTGGTGATGAACCAGAACTGGAAACCACTAATCCTAGGCAACAGAGTTGACTTGACTATGTGGTCAAAAGGACAACAGTGAACTGGCTGGATCAACCTGGGCAGGTAATCAAGAACTGACATTCTGTGGGGATAACTAGTGTTCACATTAACGAATGGGGAAATGTCTTTAAACCTGGGAAAGGAATCAGTATTTCATACAATCTCAGAGACTGAAGGAGTGGTCAGGACCTAATGGTACAAAGATCCAAGAGGAAAGATTCAATGAAGTATCCCTGGAGAAGGAAGAAAAACCTTACTAAGATGCAGTGGCAAGATTGTATGTCAGAAATAAAACTAAGTGTTAGAGTGGATAGCAAACTGACCAGAAACCAGACATTATCACTGGACCTGGGAGTAGATGTAGGAAGTGAGTAAGACTGGTGTTTGATTGTTCTAAGTTGCAAGAATTTCAGTTAGAGCAGTTTAAGTAACAGTAGTCCCCCAAAAACAGAGTTCAAATTTCAGCGGCCATGGTATAGCGCCTGTGAGTGATTTGCATACAGTTTAAATTTCACTGCTAGCTCTTCAGTTCACAAATCACAATGTAAATAACAGATGTGCATCTTAATCAGTGACAAACCACATTACTTCTTTCAGAGTGTGTTGGAGATTGGTCACTGTGCAGCTGTTAGGTTCACACAACAAAAACAAAGTGTATATTGAGATCGCCTCCTTGTGTCCCAGAGATAAACCTGAAAATGGGTAATGGAAAGGGGAGGACTGACTAACAAAGATGAAAGTGCAGCAAAGAAACAAAAAATGATAATGCTGGAGTGTAAGCAGAGTTGTAGGAGAAACTGAATCGTGTAATTGCTGATGATGCTGCCATTCGAGGGATTAGAGATGCACCAGAGGAACTCAGTGAAGGCAAACTCATCAACATGAATGAGGAATGTGGTTGTGATGAAAAGTATGAAGATGTCCCAGAGGAAGTGATGCTGGCAAAAACTTCATATGAAAGGAAATCTTGGAGCTATCTCATGACATTGAAAGCACAAAGGAAAAACTGTTAGAAGCTGAGCCAAACTTAGAGGGAATATGACAATTCACCAAGGCATAGAAAGGATGTTTGCTCAGTATCATAAGGTAGATGACAAGAAGGCAAGCACTGCTTAAACTATGCTCGAGTTTTTTTTAAAATAACAATAACACTTTGTCAATATTTGTAATGTTTTAACTTACAGTGTACCAATATTAGTTTGACTATGTTTTTCATTTGTCTATACATTTACAATAAGAGTTTTAAATGTTTTGACACACATTTATGCATCATAATCATTGATCATTAAGATCACATTATACTGTCTCAGCTTGCATGGTTATTTTTACAGTCTCCCATGGTCATTTTACAGTCTCACATTACCATGCACAGCAGAAATTGCTGGTATTTAGAAATCATGAGGTGAGTTTCTCATTATACTAAGTACTTGTCAGATATTTCCACAGCACCAGATCCAATTCAGACATTATAATCAAAGACTGACATGGAGAATTTGAAGCAGAAGGTGAAAGCAATAAGTAATAGGCTAAATAACCAAGCCATAGAAAAATGTGTAAGGAAACATAAATTTCTGTCACTGAAAAGAAGTGGATCTAACCGTGACACAGTGTTTTTACATAACGATGACTCGACATTTTCCAGCAATCAGGCTTTCTGCTCAGTTCTCTACAGTAAGTCTTGTTGATGCCCAACTTTCAGCATCTGGCTCTGTTGTCTGCCTTGATATAGGTACATTTAGTAAGAGCCTTAGTTGACCTCATTAGGGTTTAAAATGCTGAGTCATGGTTATGTAAAAATGCTGAGTCAGGATTTGGAAAACTGCTGACTTACCCTTAGGTATAAGCTCTGAGTCATGATTTTGGAAAAACGCAGAGTCATTGTTATGTAAAACCACTGAGTCATGATTTGGTAAAACGCTGAGTCATTGTTAGGTAAAAATGCTGGCTCATGATTTGGTAAAATGCTAAGTCATTAAGACAGAAAACTGGTTATAGTGTAAGAGACTATGGATTGGTTGTGAAAATAATTCACAGAGAGGGAAAAGTCATATTACTCTGGGCAGACTTGGCCTTTTCTGCCTCTCTTAATTGATCTCAAATTGCTGAAAGGGTTCACAAGATAAAAAGAATCTGTGAAGCAAAGAAAGGAAGAATCCTGGAGACAGTGGGGGCAGAGAATCAGACTCTGAGCAATAATTCTTCCAGGAACTTTCTGAGTTACCTGGACCCTCAGTTCTCCTCCTGGACTCTCCAGTTTTCTCTTATATAGTATTGAGAGACTTTGGCCAGATGTTTAGAAAGGTCTATTGCAACATTCAAATGCCAAAATTCGAAGAAAAGAACATGATTTAGTCATAACAAGCTATTCCACTTCCAAGGAAGTCCTGGGTCTGTCACCTCTTTTTAGAAGCACTGAAACAACTTTTTCCATCTGAAGATGGGAAACTAAGACTGTTGTACTTTCCTGGATTGGTGGTGGTGGTGGTGATGATGATGATATTATCACTTATATTTGTATACCATTTTCTCTTTCAAGGAACAAGCTCATGTACAGTATCTCAGAGGTTGCAACATCTGGCCCTTGGTTGGACAGATGAGCTTCCCAACCTGTTTGATTTGTCCCTGCTTGTATTTCTTAAATGTCTTTATTTAGGTGACAACATTTTAAAAACCAGCAGATTTTTATATAAACATTCATTATTCTGTATTTCTTGAAATAACAAATCTAGCATTACCTGCCTATATAGCATCATGGCAAGTAGAGGTTGTCTGTTTTACATGGGACAGGTCTTTTCCATCTTTACCTATTTCTGAGAGTTTCCTGGCCTCTGGAGGTAACTGAACTTGCTATCCTAGTCATCTAGCTTATTGGCATTACTGATAACCATGATGATGGTGATACCCACACATGTACAACCTCCCCCATTATTAACACCCCTCCCCCACACTAAAATGATACATTTATTACAATTGATGAGCCTACACTGACACAGCATAATCCAAAGTCCATGGTTTACATCAAGGGTCGCTCTTGGTGTTGTACATTATATGGGTTTGGACAAATGTATGATGACATGTATCCACCATCTAGTATCAATATAGAGTAGTTTCACTGCCTTAAAAATCCTCTGTGCTCTGTCTATTCACGCATCACTCTCCTCTAACCTCTGGCAGTCACATTGATCTTTTTACTATTTCCATAGTTTTGCCTTTACCAGAAAGTCATATAATTTGAATTATACAGTATATAGCCTTTTCAGATTAACTTCTTTCACTTATTAACATGTATTTAAGTTTCTTCCATGTATTTTTATGGCTTGATAGTTCATTTCCATTGTCTGATGTACCATAGTTTATTTATCCATCTCCTTACTGAAGGACATTTGGTTGCTTCCAAGTTTTGGCAATTATGAACAAAACTGCTATAAACATGCATGTGCAGGTTTTTGTGTGAACATAAGTTTTCAGCTCCTTTGGGTAAAAATCAAAGATCATGATTACTGGATTATATGGTGACAGTATATTTGTTTTTGAAGAAACTTCCAAACTATCTTCCAATATCATTTTGCATTCCCACCAGCAATGAATGAGTTCCTCCTGCTCCACATGCTTTCAGATAAGGCTCTGAGAGCTGGCTGTCTTAAGAAGAACAGAGTGCTCCAGTGTATGTATATATTTAAAAATGCTACCTCTTCCCTTCCGCCTGATGGAAATACAAAGGGGTTTTTCTCTGATATTTCTTTGGGAACCTAGAAGAGCAGCTGGTGGCAAGTTTTAAAATATTGTGAAGGGCATCCTATGACATAGTGCCCCTGTCAACTGATGGTCATTAGTGTCAATTCAATGCCAGCATAAATCCCCAATTTGGGGTGCAGTGAAGAAGGAAATTTTATTCAGTGAAAAACAGCTTAATTGTGATACAGCACAGCTGTAGAACTCTGTTCCTCAATGGTCTTCTCTGCTCTGCGATGGTTGGCCAGTCAGCTTCACTCTGGCGAGACATCTTTGGTGTTTCAGTTCAGCAAGGGAGACACAGTCTTCATTCTTCTGTGGAAAGGGAAAGGGTGCTTTACAAGCCAGTGGGGAGCTGGCTTACATAAACAGAAACCCCCACTCCTGGTCCCTGACTGGTTCGTGCTCATGCAAATGAAGACTCCAAATCCTCATAATGTGATTGGCCCAGAAGGCACTGTCCCGATTGGTCAGAACAGAGCCACCCTGATTGGCCTGAGCTGTGTGCGCAGCTCCAAATATAAAAGGGGAAAGCCTCAGTCCTATTGATTGAAATGGGATTCCAGGATCTCCTTTATAAGGGCTGACTCAGATGGCAGAAACACAACACAGAGGCAGGCAGCCCAGTGCAGGCTTCTCCATGAAGTGTGGTTTGTGTGAAAAGCCCCTGTGCAGAAATGGCTTCTAGGTTGTTTTATGGGTGTTTGTTTGTTTGTTAGTTTTAAGCCCAGTTATCCATGAGGAGCTCTTCTTCGTATGTGTCTTTTTTTTTTTTTCCCCCCTTTCAGGGTTCATACCCTGGAGTTTTTAACTCTCAGATTTGTCCTCCAGCAATTCAACAGGAATAGTTCAGGTTTTCCTACCTTGGCTCTGGTTCCCTTGGCAGTTTCCTCTTGCTTACTTGTGAGTTTCTGCTCCAAAAGGTCTCAACTCCCTGTATTCACCTGTCTCTCCAATCTTAGGGGCAGTGGTATGCTCTGTGTCCTCTCCTCTTTTGGATCCAAGAAGAGTTGTTAATTTTTCAATCTGTTCAGCTTTTTTTTTCTTAAAAATTTTTTTTGTTGAATTTACTGGGGTGACATTGGTTTATAAAATTACATATGTTTCAAGTGTACAATTTTATAATATATAACCTGTATATTGTATCAGTATTGTGTGTTTACCACCCAAAGTCAAGTCTCCTTCCATCACTACTTAACCCCTTTATAGTCTGTTCAGCTTTTTACTTATTAGGAAAGTGGCAAATTCCAAGCTCCTTACATGTGGAATGGGACTCTGGAAGTCTCCTGAGGTGATTTTCTTTTTTTTTCAATTATGTGGTCAGAGTCTGAGAGCCATTGTTAAAAATTTACTCATGGTGTTCTGAATCACCTGGTAACTTGTTAAAAATACAGGCCCTCAAGCTCCACCCTGAATCTGCTGAACTCAGAAACCACATTTTAACAAGATCCCCAGATTATTCGTTTGCTTAACAGTATTGTCAACCCAGATATACATTAGAATCATGCGGGGAGCTTTTTAAAAATGATACATGCATCAGCATTTCTTTAATGTTTCCAGTGATTTCAATATGGGGCCACTGAGTTAAAATGTATAAACCCAAATAAGGACTACTCTAATATACTCCAGTCATGATTGATAGAAGGATAAGAAAGGAGGGTTGAGCCCCCATTTCAAGGGGAGAGACACAGGAGATCTACCTTACCAGAAGGATACTGTTGGCACCACACAAAAAATGACTCTTATGATAGTAAAAGGCTGGAGAGTAAATCTCAAATTTTATCTTGTTTTCACCGGAAATGGAATATCTAACTGCTGTGTTTCATAGAATCTTTGCTCTAAGTTTCTAAAATCAGCCTTCAGTGTTGTCCTTATTGTCTGCTCACTCCTCTCCCCAGTCAATACCCAAAGACTCCACTCTTGAGATTTCTCAAGAAAACATATTTCTGGTTCTAGGAAAATAGGATGAATCAAGCTCAACAGAAATTTCTACCAACACATTCTCTTGTGGTTCATTTATATTCCCTCAAGGGTGCCTGCTGGCAATGACCTAGGACTCCAGAACTGCTGGTAGAATCTAGTCTTTCTCCAAATGAGAAACTGTCTCTTTTCCCTTTAGTTTTCTTGATGTTAACTTTGGTGCCACAGTGAGTCTCTCCTCCCCCCCTCCCCCTGGCCATGGGCTTGATTTCTAGAGGTAAGTCATTATATTGTTGAAGTCTAACAGTGACAGTTTTCTCTCTATTATCTAGAAGATGCTTGTCAATGATGACAAGAAAATATATTCCCACTATCTCCACTCTTTACAGAAAAAACAGAATGGTTACAAACCACACATGAAACAATAATTTCAGTCAATCTGTTATTTCCAAATTACAACAAAATAGATAAATTTCTTAAGGCTCCTGAGATTGAGACCACTCATCTGCCTCCAGTAGGTCTTTTAAAGACCTTATTGGATGATGGGATTAACATAGTTACATTTCCTCAACTGGTTCAATGTGGAAACTCAGGTACTTTCCACACCAATTCATCAGGGCAAAGAGTCATAGCTGTTTACTGCTGAAATATAATCTTAAACTATGTTTCTTTCTCTTCAAAATGAGGATAAGATGATCTCCTTTTTAGTTCTGTTGTCAAGATTAAATGAAATAATGAATATACAAATGCCTATAAATTACAAAATGTTCTACAATATGTAGGTACATTTACTATTAGTTGGTTGGAACAAATGATGATCCCTAGAAGAAGAGTAAAGAAATAACTTCCAGAACACAGTGAAAATATAAAGGAAAGACAGACTTTTCTGATGGCAAATCTCCATACAGGTGAATAGGGTTCTATTTCTAATTTCTTGTTAAAGGTTAGAGCCAACACTACAACTACCTTTGGGATCAGTTTCAAATAGACTGATCAGAGGTAATGCAAATGTGACCCTTATTTTCTGAAGCTCACCCACTTTAAGTGCAATCCCCAAGCCCCACTGCCATTCACACTGGCAGGCACTAAGGCTTGAACACTAAAGGGAAAACAAGGGGTACTTTTTTAGAGCTAATTATGGCTAGCCAGGGGTTTCCATCCCTGGCAGCACAGCTGCTCTCTACCAGGAAACTGATGGAATGAGCTTGTGTGAAGAAGGCTGATTTCAGCATCAGGAAGTTTGACTGTGATTTGAATGAAAGACTGTTTGCACTGGGAGTTCTACCCTGCCGTGTAGATCAGCAGGCCTATTTCTATCCTGCTGATCTCCGCCATGCAAGATGATTCCACTTTCTAGAACACAGGTAATCTCTGCGGACAACCTGCTGGCAACCAGGCACCAAAACGTCTGGGGGAAAAAACAGCTGGAGTTATCAAATGCTGGAGATAGGAAACAGACAAATAATTCCATTCCTCAGCTGCTGTGTTTCTTTTCTCTTCACAGCTTGCTTTTAAACAAACCCCAAGTTCTTCAGTTAAGAAAACTAAAAGTGAAATAGAACATTATTGAGAGATATAAATTGACGTTGTATTGTTCAAGGACTCAGTTCTTGGTTCTATTCTTCTAAAACTTACTCCTTTGGTATTCTTGTCAAGTCTTACAGCATTATATGAAGACCCCAATTTTTAATCTTCAGCCTAAACCTTTATCTTAAACTCCAGATTACAGTACAGCCCCCTGCTTGACATCTCTCTCTCAAACTCCACATGTCCAATATTAAACTCCTTTTTTGTCTTGAAATAATTTCAGATTTATAAAAAAGTTGTAGTAAGTACTAAGAACTCATGTATTCCCTTCACCCATGTTCCCTAATTGTTAACATTTTCCCATATTTACTTAATCATTCTTTCTTCATATCTGTATGTGTTTATATATTATTTCCTGAGCCATTTGAGAGTAAGTTACAGACACAATGGCCCTTTATTCCTTAAATGCCTGTGTATGTTTCCTAAGAACAAGAACATCCTTTAACAACCACAGTACAATTATCCAAATCAGGATGGTGACACTGATACAATACTATAATCTATAGGCCTTGTTCATATTTAAACCAATTGTCCCAATATTTTACTTTATAGCAATATGTGTGTGTGTGTGTGTATTTATTTATTTTCTGATCCAGAGTTCAACCCAGAATCATAAAAATTGCATTTAGTTGTCAAGGCTCTTTAGTCTTCTTTCATTTGAAACAGTTCCATAGTCTTTGTCTTTCATGACTTATTAAAGATATTTTGTGTTGTATATTTTTCTCCCTATTTGATCCCTCCAGAGTTTGGCATTCTAAACAAGTAAGTAATGACATAAGTTTCTTTGCATAAAACTAATAAGACCAGTTGTCAATAGAGGTTCCTTTTTTTTTTTGACCAAGTCTTTGACTGGAATGTCAAGCCTAAAGGAGACATACTTGGGCTCAGGTTGTTACCAAAAAGCCCTGAGGAACTGGGAATGACTTTCAAAGGTAATAAAAGCCCCTGAGATAAAAGGCCTGGTACCATGGTTGGTTGTGCGGTCCACAGCAATCTTTCCAGGGAAGGAACGAAGGTTGTTTTCCTGAAAGATGGCTAGAAGGGACCTTAAGGCACAATGAAAAACCAGAAAGACTTGGAAAGGACAGGTGTGTACAGGCAAGGATGAATGCCAGATATATGGCTCGGCTTCTGTGCCCTGAAGAACAGACTGAGGGTCATCCCAAATATTCCTTGGATAAGTTCCAGCAAAGCAGAACTAAAGATCATAAGTGATCATTTGCTGCTCTTGTTATGCTTATGCAAATGAACAGGATAAATTAAAAATGGACTTAATGTAGTCCCTTTAAAGACAAGGAGGGTAACCTTAGGGAGAAAAATCATTATTCAAGGAAAATCACAATGATCAGTAGTAGAGTATAAAATAGGGCAACTAACCGTCTTAAAAGTTTCTTTCTATTTAAAATATGGTTTCACTTGAAAATTAAACCATGTCTGTGATATCATCAAAGATATTCAAGTTGCAGGCAAATAGAATTTCAAGTGCCTTGCAACTGGATGTCTTCTCAATAAGACAGTCTTACAGATTTAGAGACTTGTTTGTGGGTTACGTTACATAAATTAACACGTGTTTTCTGTTTTCTAAGGACATAAGCCTATGATCGCATTACTTGAGTGATTGTCTGTACGCATAAGCCTCACTTAATCCTCTCTGCAGCGCTGCCTCCTGAGACTCAACGGTTTGGCTGAACTAAATGGCTGGGTTGGTGAAGAATGGGGTGGTCTGTGGGCTTCACTTTAAAACTGGTTTCTCTTTTCTATCCTAATGGCTTGGACAGAAAAGGCCCAGAGGTCTGAGAGGGGGAAAACCTAAACTATTTCCCTCAGGCCAAACTAAGTATAATGGGCAAAAGGGTTTTGGACAGGTGAGATGTGCCTAGCACACCTTCCTCCAAAGAAGCCCTTTTTTTTCTTTTTTCTTTCTCCTAATATGGAACATTGAAAAATTAATCCCTGCCTTTTGTCATCCAGTAGTTATGGATTGAATGATGTCTTTTAACCCTTTTCGCCAAATCTGTTGCCCCCAGAACACAATAAGGATGCCAGCCTGTTAAACCAAGCACGCCGTTGTCCGGGGACAGCCAACTGACCTGGAGTCTGCACGATTCTTCCCCATGTGGGAAGGCCACCCTCCCCTCCACACCCCCACTATTATTAGGGTTTTCTGGACCCAAGGGTAGGTAGGACGACGACCATGTCCAGCTTGAAGCAGCTAGAGGAGCTTGAGACCTTCGCTCATTGTCCTTTACAAGATTACAAAGGGTCTTAATATCTGAGAGGGGGGGATAGTTATTTTTTACGAACCAGGGGTATGGACTTGGGGGGGGGATTGCTGGGGGAGGGAGATGCTGGGTGGAGGGGAGTAAAGGGGAAAAAATTGGAACTGTTGTAACAATATAATCAATAAAATACATTAAAAATATAAATAAATATATTTTGTGAATTTTTAAAAATATGTTCACTGATGAGAAAGAGAGAGAAAGAGAGAGAGAGATAGAGAGAGAAAGAGAGATTGGTTGCCTTCCACACATGCCCCAACCAGGGACCAAACCCACAACCTAGGTACATGCCCTGACTGGGAATCAAACCTTCAACCTTTTAGTGTATGGGGCGACGTTCAACCAACTGAGCCACACTGGCCAGGGCTGGAATGTTTTTCTGATTGTTAAAAATTGTGGTAAAATACGCATAACATACAATATACCAGTTTAACCATTTTTAAGCGTAAACTTCAGTAGTGTTATATATATTCACATTGTTGTGCTAATAATTTCTAGAACTCTTTTCATCTTGCAAAACTGAAACTCTACATCCATTAAACAACCACTCAATTTGAGTTTGAGGTTTCTTCATGAGTAGATTGACACTGTGCATTTTGGGTAGAAATTCTACAAAACTAATGTGTTCTTCTCATTATATCATATAAGGAAGTCATAGCATCAGTTTGTCACAATGGTGATAGTAACTTGGATGCTTAGATGATAGCTACCAGGTTTCTCTCCTTTGTAATAAGTACTTTGAAACTATGTATCCTATTCATCAAATTTTCACCCATTAGTTTAGGTCCCATTGATAATTCTTGCATTAATCAATTATTACCTTGATATTTGTCAATTGGTTATTTTTATAACTTTATCACTCCTTACTCATTTATCATTTGGCATTCTACTATAAGGAAGAGCTTTCTTTCTTTCTCATTAATCTGTTTATTCACTTATTTATTATGTCAGTATGGACTCATGGATTCTCAGCTTATTTTACAGGTTATAATCTGTCACTATCATAATTTAGTTTGATGTTATGATAGTCCTACATTTGGCCAATGGAAGCTCTTTTAAGTTGGCTTCCGTGTCTTTTTGACATGTCCTTATCATTATTTGAGCACTTGCTTACTTTCTGGCACAATCAGATGTTCCAGGCTCTTCTTATCTTTTCTTTGCCCTAGCCTGGAATCAGCTATTTCTCCAAGATCTCTGATTTCTTCAGTGGAGAATGATATTGAAAAACCTACATCTAGGGAGTTGTGCGCTCACTGTTAGTGAAATGTCATTCCTTCAGGTCTTTTCAGTGATAGAGTTAAAAAAGCATATATAACCATTACTATTCCTATATATTGATATATTAAGTGCCATGATTTCACACTGATTTTCTAATTCTAATCCTAATCCAACTCCACAGAGTTCATTCCAGCAATCCCCCTTTTCTTACTTGTAACTCCCTTTTCTAACAGTGAAAGGCCTGGCTCCCATTAGTCTCACTTTTATTATTTGCTTAATCCTAGAAGGCACCAAAAGCAGTTTCAGAATTCCCAAGTCATACAACACCAAATGACTGAACTCTTGATCTTTCCTTCCAAATGGACTGTACCCACAACCTTTTCCATCACACTAATGGCAACTTCATCCTTCTAGTTGCTCAGGCCAAAACCTTGAAATCACCCTGGATTCTTCTCTCTCTCTCTCAACCCCCATATCTAACCTGTCAGGAAATCCTGTCATCTTTGCCTTCAGAATACATTCAGAGTCTGACCACTTTCTATTACCTCAGTTGCTACCAACAATGCTGGTCCAAGTCAGCACCACTGTCTTGGGCTTGGGTTTCTCCCAACTGTTCTCCCTGCCTCCACCCTTGCTTCTGTCAACACAGGAACCACAGCAGTCCTTTCAAAACGAAGTCACACTTCTGCTAAAACCCTGCAATGGCTTCCTATTTTACTCAAGAGTAAAAGCCAAAGTCAATGGCTTTAAATGGCCATACATGATCCAATCCCCCATACCATTGTGACTTCATCTCTTGACTTTTGTCTCCATTATTCTACCCTACCCCAGCCAGTCTACACTCCTTGCTGTTTGTCAGTCACGTCAGCTACACTCCCATTTAATCCCTTTCCTCTAATCTCTATGCCAGGTGTCCTTACCAGTAATTTAGAAACACACGCATATGAGTAAGCCAAGGTGCTTCAAATAAATGTCAGATAAAAGTTACAAATAAAATTGTGTAGCTTTTGCATGACTTTTATATATGTGTATATGTATGTGTACATATATATGTGAGACTTTGGCTTTCAATTTATATGATAGTGTGAGAGTCTGGAATTTCACTTGGAGTTATGATACATATTTGACAAACTTGCCCATTTTGAGAACACCACTTAAAAATCTTCTGGTTCTCTGTCTTCTGATCAGAGTGAATATTAACATCCTAACACATTTCATCTCCCTAGCACCTACAAAGCCAGATGTTTTTAGCATAAGGTACACCAATTATTTTTCTATGCAAAATTTTGTGTATATGTATTTTCAGCGGTGGAAAGAGAAGCTAAGTCTTTAATCAGACTTTCAAAGAGAGTCTCTGACATTGTACTTATTTAGTGGAGCTCCTCCTCTAACAATAAGCTTCCTGAGGACAGGAACCACGCCTTCCTCATCATCAAATCCTAGTGCTTAGCAAGCAGTAAATAATAAATGTTTGTTGAATAAATAAAAATAAGTGAATGGGTCAAGAATGAATCAGTGGATCACTATTGCCTCAGCTCACTCTCTGCTCTTTTCCCAGTTTATTAAGGAGGTGGGCCTCAGTAGCACATCAAAGACATCTGATTGAAAATGATTCAGAGTAAATAGGAATCACTTGATGAAGTTATCACTAAACTTGGGTGGCAGAATATTCATAGGTGTGGGAAAGAAATCTTAAAGATGGGAAAGACTTTAGACTTTCTGTAGCTTTTTTAAGGTTAATATCCACCTTTGGGGAGCTTTTGGAGGGATGGGGCTCCTGAAGGCTTTGGGGCTTTTGCGTACTTCTGGGTACTAATGTTACAGAAACAGAGGAGTCCAAAAATCCCCAGAGCTTGTGGCTGGGGGATGGGGAGAAGGAAGCAGCTTTTGGAATGCCTCCACATGCCTGAGGCTGGTGGCTAGTGTCTTTCTTATGCAAAATGGCTTTAATGCATCCAAAGCCTCAGGTAGATGGGAGGAGTCTTGAACCAGGGGACGGTATGGAAAAGGCACACAGAGCCTACGTAAGGGTCTGTGAATGGTCAGAACTGTTTGCAACGCCCACTGCGTCAGAGGACACAGTCAGGGATATATAAGCAGCTGTGGACATTTTAGCACTCACTCACTCGTGCACTCGCTCTCAGGCTCTCGCTCTCTTGTGCTCTCTTGTGCTCTCTCGTGCTCTCTCGTGTGCTCCCTCCATGTGGCTTGGAGAAGGGGTCTCCAGGCTGCTTTAAGAGGCTCTCGCCATGCGGTTTTGAGGAGAGGAGATCCGCGAGGTTTGCAGGAAGAAGGCAGTTTACAAGGAGGCTGAGAATCCAGGCGGTTCTGCATTGAGAGCTGGAGGGCACCACAGCACAGAAAGGACCTCCCCAGATTGAATGATTGGCAGCTGCTGGTAAAGCTGAACTGTGTTTGGAAAGTAGGAAAACGGTTTCTCTAACTTTCCTAAAACTAGCCTGGTTTGGAAGAGGGGGAGGCAAGGATATGTGTTTGTGGGTGTTTTAAAGAACATAAGACTTAACAACAGAAATCCGCAAATAACTAAATCTATATAACTGTTAAATAAACAATTCTTTTTCTTTTCACTAAACTCTGGTATTGAGAGTTATAATTTTGGCGGCGGGCAATTGGGCCCCTAACTAAAGAGCCCGTGGGTTTGTTTTCAACTGGAGTAGCCCAGGGGTTCTGTAACACTAATAGGAGAGGCCCAGGGTACAGGCTGCTAAGAGACTGCTCTAGGTCTCAGGTTTAAGGGGAAAAGGTAATGATACCTTTACAATCCTTTCTAAGTTGTTCAACTCAGTTCATCAGGATAACAAAGGAGACAGAAATTCACATAAGAACCCTGTCCAGGAATAAACACTGTGGATTTATGATGAATCTTTCTGGAACTGAATAAATTAGGGCACAGAGGTCAGTCCTCTAATACCCTGAACTTCAAAGGGATTTAAAGTATTTTATTATACTATCTCTGTACCATTTTGGCCATAAAGATTAATTTCAATTTACAAGAAAACTATCCGTTAAGATTGATCAGGCTATGGTTGAGCACAGATTCAATCTCTGGAATTGGCTGCACCTATTCTACTGAAGGAACTATCTGCCATGGATGACTTGACTGAATTATCAGAAATAAATACTCATGGAGGCAGCAAGTCACCTTCTGTCCCCACTTTACACTCAGCAGAAGACCCAAGTGGTTACAAAACACAGTGCATTTGCCAGAAATAACCAGTGACCAGAAGCTCTGTTCAGCCACAGTGATGGCTAACCTCAGAGATGAGGCCTTGCAAGGACCTCTCCCCTAAATCAGACCCCACAAACCAAGTTCCTGCTAAAGGAATATCGTATTTGAGACACAGAAAGAACCACAAGGGAGGTAAACCAAACAGGCTTGCAATGGGGAAATCTTCCATTTACTTTGCATGCAGGGCAAAGGAGCAGTTACTGGAAGCAGCTTTTGTCAAAGTCATACTTCATTATTCAATGTTAAAAAAATATTCCACGAACACCCACCAGGTGTTAAAATACAGCGTTGGGGTACTAAGTGAGCAATCTGTTCTCTAATAGTAGAGTGAAAACATCAATACTAATAATAACTGTAATGCAGGTGAGAAAGAGAGATACAGATACCCGAGTTTAGAGGCAGTAGAGAGAGTGGCAGTGGGGTCTGTCGTGCTTAGTGGGTCAAGAAAGGAGGGAAAGAAGGTTGGGGTCTTGGGTGCCTAGCTAAGGAGGCTTCTTTCTCCCTCCTTCTCTTCCTCTCTCCTTTTTGCTCCTCCCCACCTTTGTTTCTTTCTTAACACTTCACATCCTTGCAAATTTTGAAAAGAGAATCAAAGATGATCGCAACTGTTCTCTGGAGAGATTAATCAGGTAGTAATAGTTTGTGGCAATGGGAATTGAGCCAACAAATATTTAGGACATAAAATCAACAGGTCTAGGCAACTGACTGACTGTTGCGGGGATCAGCAAGAGGGATAAATCAAATGTGACTTGGAGAATACTGATGTCATTCAGAACAGGGTCCCCAGGAGAGAAACAGATGATGCGTGATTTTGGATACACTGAAGTGCTAGTGAAACTACCTGGCAAGCTGCTGGAAATGTGGGACTAAAGCAGTGGAGGGAGGTCTGGGTTGCTGCAGCTACTGATGTGAGAGTATTCTGCATACAAATGAGAGCTGACACCATGAAAATGGATGAGGCCAAGGGAGAGTTTAGAAGGAGAGAGAAGGGTCAAGGGCAGAACCTTAGGGAATGCTTGCATATAGAATGAGAAAAAGAGCCAGACAATGAAACCAAAGAAAGAGCAGTCAGAGCAATAATCTGAAATTCATCAGACTGTCACAGAAAATAAAGGAGGAGAGGCTCAAGGAGTGGGAGGTCACAATGGGAAGTGCGACACGGAGGTCAAAGAGGATGGGACTTGAGGAGGTGCCAGTGGAGCCTCAAGGAGCAGTTTTACTAGCCTTCTGGTGAGCTCACAATTCAGGTCTCAAGCTCCAGGGTTAAAGAGGGAACAAATGGGTTGTTCAATTCATATTTGTGGGCACCTCTCTTTACTGCTTGCCTCTTCTTTTTCCTTCCTAAACTCACCATCTGTCCACTTTCACTGCTACGTGCAAGGTTCTAAAGCCTCTTCATTTTAATGATTCAACAGATACTGACGAAAATAGACAAAACTAATGAATAAGACCCTCTAGGAATCCTCAGGGTCCTAAAAGCGTTATTGCTTATCCAGCATTTGCTTCCCAGGCACAGATATACTGAAGACAAGTGAAATGTACCTTATTTTCATGGGCTGTGAAGTCAGACCGGGTTTAAATCCTTGCCCCCACCACCACCCCCACATACTAGCTGTGTTATTTTCAGCAGCTTCATCTGCAAAAAGGATATAGTAATAGTTCTCATTAGAGGACTAAATGGGATAATGTATATGGTGCCTAATACATAGTAGGAGTTCAATAAATTTTATCTCTTTATTATGCCACTGGGATGTTATTATCAAGGGTTACTTATTGAAATAAGTATTTATTATTGATAGAGACGACAAGAAATACAAAAGAAGTGTTTGAAGTCATTTCTGGCCTCACAGGAATTTACAATCTCATTAGAAGAGTCTAGGTTGACATAGATGAGAAAATAAAAGAAAAACATTACTAGTGCTAGGTGGTGTGGGAATGTTTATAAGTCAGTGATTTTCAACTAATGTGCTGCAAGAATTTTTAAAACATGCAATACCCGACTATTTAGTCAGGGGCACTGCCCTCTTTTCCCTTAAGACTGTCAAATAAAGAAGTGACAACTGTAAAGTGTGAATGCCTTCTCTTGAACCATAAATATATAGGTCATTTAACAGAGTTGCATCTTATTGGTTAAATTGCATAAGGTTATGGTCTGATTGGTTAATTCTTGGTACCAGAAATACTTATATACAAGTATAGGCATTTGATTTTTTAAAAAGTAGCTTTGAAGCAAAAGGGATAGTTAATTACCATTTTTTAAAATCAATCAATCAAACTTATACAAAATTTTTTTTTGTCAGATCAGCTATGCAATATTTGGTGTGCCGTAGATTTTCAGTAATTAGTTTATGTGTGCCATGAGATGAAGAAGATTGAAAATTGCTGCTCTAAGTGGAATAAAAAACTAGGAAAAAGTGGAGATGACTGGAGACTCAAAATAAGAGGTGGGATTAAGGTGCTTTTCATAAGACATGGAGAGGGAGGGGGGAGGGAGAGAGAGAGAGAGAGAGAGGAAGAGAGAGAGAGAGAGAGAGAGAGAGAGAGAGAGAGAGAGAGAGAGTGAGTTCAGAGGATGGGCGAGGGTGTAAATGCTGAAACACCCATGCAGGTGTTGGGGTCACTTATGAAACCAGCTTCCTGAATGTGAAGGAAAAGTGATGAGAATAACTGGACATGGACTAGTTATGCAGGATGGAGCCTGTCACTTTAGTATGGCAGCAGTTCTTGGGTGTTTGGTGGAGCCTGGGCTGTTTGCTGGGAAGTCCATGAAAGATTATATGGAGGTGGGCAGAAAAACTAGGTGGGTAGAATGACTTCACATGGTGAAATCAGAGAGGCAGAATGAAGTCTGAATCTCATGTAGGAGCCTAGAGAACTAAATGAGTTGTTGAATGCCAGCCAGGATTAGAAGCAGGAGACTCATTCTATACTGGACTTGCTCTTAATGAACCAATAGGTCTGGACCTCAAGCCTTCAGTAGACAGAGAGCACCAGGGGAGCCAAAGCAGAAGTGGGGCAGGCAGACATCAGTGCCTCAAGAAATATGTATAGGTGCACCGGTGAATAAATGTTCACGTGTGTGAGCACTTCCAAAGTCTTTCTGGGTATTGCAGAGACTAAATCTTCCTAGAGACTGCAGATAGTATTATGCTTTTGACACCTCTAAGTTCTGCAACGCTACACACTCTAATTACATTTAGTGAGAGACCATCATAGAATTTAAGTGTATTTAGCCATTTCAAATCTGAAGCAGAAAATGACATTAAGTGATAAAGTTTCTCTACCAAATTAGGCAAGACTAACAATTCTGTTCATAGATGAAAGAAAACATAACACACTTTGATATGTGACTTCCAAATTCAGCAACAAACTTCCCAAACATCTGCACTGAAAAGATATAATGTTGACAAGTGTTGGTGAAAAAAATCACAGGATATGCCCCACTAATGTTATTCACTGATCTCAATTAATAGGATGTGCACTTGCAGGGTATATAAATTAATCCAGGTTTAACATAATCTTTTGGGTTTACCTAAAACACTATTGGTTACTGGCAAGCTATTGTATTTTTTAAAAGTTCATTCTCAAATGAAAAGCACACATTAACTTTTAAAAGTCATTATTTTGCAATTTGCATTTCCAACTTTTAAACTTTTCTCAAATACCTGAAGTCAAGACTATCATTATTGGCAAAACCTAAATTTTAAAAAAGGTATATACCTGAATAAATTCGTTAATCAGTAACATATTTTCTCATAGAGTCAATGCTGTAAGTAATGGTTAGGTTCTGCAGACCAGTCGTGGACTTAACCCATTGGTGGCAATTGTGTCCCTAGTGCCTGATATAATACCTGGCACATGGTGCTTTTTAAAATTTTGCTGAACAAATGAGTAAATGAATCAACAAATAAATGAAGTATATAGGCCTATGCTGCTCTGAAATAACTAATAAAACTACCGCATTAAAAAAATGTTTCTTTTGGAAAATGTGTTCTGAGTTCCAGCTTAGTTGCCAGCTAAGAACAACTTTTATGGTTCATCCCCTAACTTGGGTGGCAGAATGGAAATTTCTCCCTCAGCTATGAAAGAAAACTCAAATTAAGTATCAGCTATCCTTGACATTTTCTCACTTCCATTGGGAACTCCTATAAAGAAAGTTCGAGGGGTGAAAGGAAGGGGATGATGAGGAGAAGAGTGAGGCAAAAGTGTAGGGATGCATTCAACAGACTACCGTTGGGATGGGTCCCGCCAGTCCTATTGCCACATGGCAGACATGAGCCTGGCTGGAACAGCTGAGGACAGAGACTGGAGTGGGAAGGGGTCTAGGTAGCAAAGTGTTTGCAGTTGTGATGGGGGGAAAATCCCTGCAGGGCCAACCTTGAGGGAAGGAGTCTTCCCATCTAAGGCTAGTATTCACCCAAATGTAAAGTAAAATAGCAGAGTGATCAAGTGCAGGGAGCCTGGAGCCAGGACTTTCTAGTTTCAAGCCCCTGCCCTCAACTTAATTAGACATGTGATATTGGATGAGGTACATAACCTCTCTGTTTCCCTGTAAAATGGGGATAAGAATCCCTTTCACAAAGGTTGGTAGGAGAATTAAATAACAGTGCCTGGGATATTACAAGGGCTACCTACATTAAGTGTTAACTAAACAAACACACCAAGCACCTTTAAGATGCTTGTTATGTGTTATACATGCAATGATTAAAAACATGTTCGACGTTGAAAACTATGGCCTTCCTAAGGATTATGGAGCAAGAGGAAAAGAAGGTGGGTATTGTTTACTACCTATCAATAAAAAGCATAGCACTATCTTCAATTGTGCTGTGAGTACTGTTTTTCACCTCAAAAGAAAAATTTGTGCCAAATCACCACCTAGGAGTAGAAATTTTAAAATGGTACTATGAAGCTGTCAGTGAAAACCAAGCAAGTCTTACTGGGACTATTTTAAGAGTGTGTTTACTGCTAATGATAAGGAAGAATAGAAAGTACACCTTTTTTGGACAGCACTGTCTTAAGAACAACTATTCAAAATGGGTTCCATTAAGGACACATCTTATTTCACTAAGTGAAATGAGGCCATCCTTTTAATTTCAGAAGTATCACTGGCCAGCCAAATGACAAGTGTCATTTGGACCCTTGGTGCATAAATTGCAAAAATTTTCTTAAACACAAACTTCAGGGTTGGGCGGCCAAGTCTTCATGCTTCCTTTCACAGTTAGCCAGCACTAAGAATTAATAGGGGAATATGTTTGTTAAATGAAAAAGCTTACATCATAGTGAAAGACTATGTACTGAAGAATGAGTCGCCTTTGCCGGTATTCAAGAATCAGAGTAGCTGTCATTTCCTCCTTTATTGCAGGAACCTTTTAAGTAAATGAAAAGCTGATTTATAGGTGCATTATCCTTATTATCTTGCTAGAGTACAGAGTAAGGTTAAGAATTCAATATTCAGTATGGAGTGCCTACATGTGGAGAAAATTCCCATTTACAGAGTCTAATGGAAAAGACTAATGCCTTGGTTTCCCTCCAGTTTATAGCCCCCCAAAAGTATTGATCTTTTGCCTCAAAATCAAGGGCTTATCAGTTATGCTAACAGTCCTCCAGTTCTCTCATCCTCTACAGAGCAATTTCATTGAAAACAACATCTGCATATATTTTGTGGTGACAAAATGTGTAAGATCTAGTCAGAGAGGAAGAAAACACTAAAAAAAAAAAAATCACTAAAACTACTTAGTATGTCTAGACCAACAGAACCAAGCAATGGAGCAGAAATTTGTTATGCCAATAAAGTGTTTTACCAAGAAACCATCAGTCCTTAGAACACAGTTACTATATTTTACACACAAATAATGTTATTCTTCATTATACTATGAAATATGTGATAAAGACACAGTGAAGTATTGTGGACACTGCACAGGCCCTGGAGTGTGAGACTTGGGTTCAAGTGTAGCTCCATTATTTATAAACTGGGTGGCCTTGGATAACTTGGATAACAAGAGATGGTAAGAATACCTGCTATATCTACTTGACAGGATTTTTGAGAGAATCAATCAAATGAGGCTATATATCTATCTGGAAGTATTTTGTAAACTGTTAAGATCTTTCAGATTCTACTCTTTATTATCATGATTACATTTCACTGCTTATTTTGTATATTAATCAGTATGGATCATAAATAGGGGATACTATAAATCAATCAACACATGCACTGAGCACTGATTTGGGTAACTCATTGACATAATAGCATGAAGACCTGGGGAAGTTAAATAGCTTTCCAGCTCTGCTCAGTCTACAGAACAGTCCCACTGTCTAGAAAAAGCTAAATATTTATCTATTTTTGTACATAAGGAAAGAGCAGTAAGAAAATGGAACTCTGCACATCCACATTAGCATTTAAATCAATATTTTATCTGAGAATATTAACTGGCCAGGCTACTTAAATTAATGTTATTTACTTGAAATATTTGTTCAAAGCTCAGGCTGCCATCAAAGCATTTAATATGGTCTAGATTGAGAGATATGACTTTGCAGCTAAATGGAAACAAACTTCAAAAGACACGTTTCACAGAAGTTTATCTGAATGGAATATGCAAATAAAAATGTCATTTTTGTCTCAGAGCAACAGTTAAGCAGTAAACACATATCTGTTTGTTCCATGTCTCAGTGAAATTTAGGGTGAGGGTCAACTCCTTCAATAAAGTGTGGAGCTACCCTGAATGGCTGTCTCCATAAAGTGATGAGGAAAAATTGGATTAAGGTTAGGTATGTGTGTAATTAACTCGCAGAAAGATAATCTGATAGGGATCTATGTATATGGAGCCCTGAAAAGAAAGAATACCATTCTGCAGCCTAATCATTACAAATGTCCTATCCTGAACTTCTCACTATGCACTTGTTACAATAAGTCCACAGGCATGGGTCTTTGGACTTATAGACACCTAAGAATTTTAGTCTGACTTCAAGGGGTGAGACAAATTACAGTAGACCCTCTCTATATCATGGTTCACTTATCGCAGCCTCACTGTATCGCGGGATTTTAAAAAATATTATATTTCATTATTTATGGCGGATTTTTCGCTATATCATGGGATTTTGCGGTACTGTATATATATGTTGTTAAAGTTATGTAGGATTACGAGTGTAGAACATGTTTAAGAGCATAAGTAGTGTTTATAAAAGTGTGGAAAAGGTTAATAAGGGAGTGGGAACGGTTTATAAGTGGGTGGAAAGGGGTTATAAAGCCTTAAAAAATATATATATATACACTAAAATAAATGTAAGGTTCCTACTTCACGGATTTTCACCTATTGCTGGGGGGGGGGGCGGTCTAAAATGTAATATCCGCGATAAGTGAGGGAATACTGTATATAGGGTGGGAGAAGAAAGTCTTGGCTTCCATAGCCCAAATTCTTTCCTCTTCTATTCTTATTTTGCATAGTTCAATAGAGTCTTTTGCCCTAAAAAAATCTAAGCCAGTACAGCCTCTTCATTCCCCAATGTTTTGGTCTTACTGACATAGATAATTTATTCCAGGGAAATAATTTTTAGTAGAGTAAGACAGACTGTTAAGAGGCAGAGAGATGGCTAATGGTTGATGTGGATATATATTTCTAATGCTTGTCCATTTTTTCTCCAACAGGCCATATTTCACCCAACTTTGTAAACTGTAGACTTGACATTCTTATTAGCACAGTGAATGCACAAAGTGATCATCTATTAAATGTTTACTGACGATGATCTAAACCACCTTTCAAGGTGCTCTGGACAAGATAAATTTATGCAACCTGAAAGGCATTAGGAAAAGGGTTTTTATAATCAGAAAAGCTAGTCAAACTATCCCTGGCATCTTGTTAAGGAAAAAAAAAAAAAGGAACAAACATTAAAATCTTTGGCAGAGTGTCTAATACCAAATATTTACCACCTAATTTTCTCTGTTCTCCAAATGTTTTATGTAAGTTATTATTATCAATGGATTACAAACCCTTTCAGCCTAAGCAATATATATATATATATATTTCTCTAGAGTGCCTAGACTTGAACCAGGCAAAAGAAAAGACTGCCAAGTATTTAAAGAAATAAAATGAATATGTTTTCCTTGGGTGAAACTTGTGATCTATATTTCATTAGAGTCCTTTAACCAACAACATATAATGAAAATATAATATATCCAACATATATTATAATATAATAACATATCTTAAAAAGACCACATTACATTTGTTTGGTGCTGCTTGTTTATAAAGTGCTTTCATCTTTACTATCACCTTACTCTTCCCTCACTCAGTGTGGTAGCAGCTTAGGTACAGTCTTCTCCATTTACATATGAGAAACTGACACATTCAGAAGTTATGTCTTCATTTTCTGAACAAGCCAGGCATTTTCCCAGGTGCTATGTTCATGGCGATGAACAAGATAAAGTTCCTGTTGTTATGAAGCTTACTCAGTGGTGTGTGTGTAAATATTTAATAACTGGACCTATGAATGTAAGTTTACCAGAAATGTATGAATTAGTATTTTTCTTTAACAAATAAGACAAAAGTGAAATAACAAAACTATATGCTGGAAATTCATTTCTCAACAATATGAGTGACTTCCTTGCTAACTTAACAGATTTCAAATATTAGGAGAGTATTCTCTCAGTTTCTGTGCTATTCACAGTGTAATAGCCATGGACAATGAATTAACATTTCCTGTCACCTTTTTTATTTTATTTTTTATTTTTATTTTTAAGTAATTTTATTGATTATGTTGTTACAGTAGTTCCAAATTTTTCCCCTTTACTCCCCTCTGCCCAGTATCCCCCTTCCCTCCAGCAGTCCCACACTCCTTAATTCATGTCCATGTGTCATGCATATAAGCTCTTTGGCTTCACCCTTTCCTATATTACCTTAACTTCCCCCTGTCTATTTTGTACCAATCGATTATGCTTCTTAGTCCCTGAACCATATCCCTATTTCTCCCCCTCCGCCTTCCCAGCTGATAGCCCTCCAAATGATCCCCATACCTATGATTCTGGTCCTATTCTGGTTTGCTTACTTGGATTTTGTTTTTATTTGTTAGATTCAGTTGTTGATACTTGTGAGTTTGTTGTCATTTTAGTGTTCACAGTTTTGATCTTCTTTTCTTAAATAAGTCCCTTTGACATTTTATATAATAATGGTTTGGGGATGATGAACTCCTTTAGCTTTACCTTGTCTGGGAAGCACTTCATCTGCCCTTCCATTCCAAATGATAGCTTTGCTGGATAGAGTAATCCTGGTTGCAGGTTGCCTTTCATCACATCGAATACTGCTTGCCACTCCCTTCCTGCCTGCAAAGTTTCCTCTGAGAAATCAGCTAATAGTCCTATAAGCACCCCTCTGTGGGCAACTCTCCGCCTCTCTCTTGCTGCCCCCAGGACACTCTCTTTATCTTTCATCTTTGGCATCTCAATCATGAGGTGTCTTGGTGTGGTCCCCTCTGGGACCAGCTTGCCAGAGACCCTCCATGCTTCCCGGACCTGTATGTCCATCTCTTTCGCAAAATTTGGGAAGTTTTCCTCATTCTTTTCAATTCTTGCTTCCTCATTCTGCACTTGTTGACTGTTTTTTTCTTCCTTATGTTCCAAATCATTGATTTTCAACCCCAGTTTCCATTCCTTCACCATTGGCTTTGTGTGGATTTTCCTTCATTTTACTTAGTATAGCCTTCACTTCTTTCCTTACGCATCTGCCATACTCAAGCATATCTGTCAAGCCTATGAGCATCTTTATCACCAGTGTTTTGAATTCGGTGTCTGTTAGGTTGTATATCTCCTCATCTGTTAGGTTGGCTATCTCCTTGTCATTTAGTTCTCCAATTGGAACCTTGATCCATTCCCCCTTTTGGGCCATACTTCTCTGTCTTCTTATTCTGACAGGCTCCTGTGTTTGTTTGCCTCCCCATCCCAGGTAGAGCTGTCACTCCTGTTATGTTGTAAGGGGCGGAGCCTTAGGAATTTGTCTATACACGGCCATCTGTTTCACCACGTTGTAGCGCTGTATGTGGGGGAGGGGTCCGAGAGGGAACAATGCCACCTGCCCAGCACTCGCCCCTTTTCCAGGCACCTCTCCCACTTCCACACCGGACTGGCGCCCCTCTAGCTGCTGCCCTGGCCATCATTCCCAGAGTGGGTGGGTCTGCGGATGTTCTAGGACCGTGGGGGCTCTTTAAACAAGCGGACTCTGCTGAGAGACCAGCAGCTTCCTTCTCAGCCCCAGCCTCCACTGGTCTGCACAGTCAGAAGCAATGAGGCTTGATTTTCCCCAGTGCTGGAACCGTGAGCTGCGAGGTCCAGTGAGGAGCTGGGAGCACTCCCCAGGTGTCCCTCCTGAATTTTTAAAACGCGTGACTGCACTTTCCGCTGCCTTCCGCTGCTGCTGTCGCCACCACACTGTCCTCTCCACCCCAGCTCCACCCCTCCTACCTGTCTGGATGAGTATTTCTTCTTTATATCTCTGTTTGCTGGACTTCCATGTAGTTTGATTTTCTGGAATTCTGGTTGTTTCTAGTTTTGAGGTAGTTATATTCCTTCTTAGTTGTGGAGGGAGATGCAGCGTGTCTGTCTACGCCTCCATCTTGGCCAGAAGTTAAGTTTTTATTTTAATTTATTATTTATTGATTCGAGAGAGACAGAGACATTGATATTTGTTGTTCCACTTATTTATGCATTTATTGGTTATTTCTTGTATATGCTCTAACTGGGGATCAAACTCACAACCTCAGCATGCTGAGATGACGCTCTCACCAACTGATCTACCCAGCCAGGGCACTTTCTTAAGTTTAGATAAACCACAAAAAAATTATAAGTCAAACACCGATTTGTAGTGTTTGCTGATTTCTATGCTGTAAATACTCCTATTATGACCAATTTCATGCTATCAATTGAAGTTACTGAATTCAGAATTGGAAAGAAAAGATGCAGTAGTACTCCATTACATAGTATTCCCACCATTGAGATACAACAGATAATCATAAAATGAAAGTTTCAGTTTCTCCATATCCTTACCAACAGTTATTATTTTCTGGGGTTTGTCCCTTTTTTTAATAGACATTCTTGTGAATGTGAAATGGTATCTCACTGGGGTTTTTGAGTATTTAGTATATTGTTAATATAACTTAAAGTTTGTATAATTTAATTTTTAATATTTTTGTGTTTTTTACCAGCTCACAAAAGGCAACTCACAGAATAGGATAAAATATTTGTAAATCACATATCTGATAAGGGATTAATATCCAAAATATATAAAGGACTCCTACAACTCAACAACAAAAAAACTCCCAAAACCAAAAAGCAGGTAGAGGACATGAATAGACATTTCTCCAAAGGACATATACAAATGGCCAGTAACCACATGAAAAGATGCTCAACATCACTTATCATTAGGGAAATACAAATCAAAACCATAATAAGATACCATTTCATACCCACTAGGATGGCTATTATTAAACAAAAGACAAAAACAAAACCCCAGAAAGTAACAACTGTCGGTAAGGATTTGGAGAAACTGGAACTCTCATACAGTGTAAGTAGGAATGTGAAACGGTGTAGCTGCTGTAGAAAACAGTACAGTGGTCTCTCAAAAATTGAACATCAAATTACCATATGATCCAGCAATTTCACTTCTAGGCATATACCAGGAAAAACTGAGAGCAGAGACTTGAGAAATATTTGAACACCAATATTCATAGCAGCATCATTCACAACACTCAAAAGGTAGAAACAATGCAAATGTCCATCAATAAATGAATGGATAAACAAAATATACACACCACACACACACACAATGGAATCATTCAGCCTTAAAAAGGAATCAAATTTGATACATGTTATAAGCACAAATGAACCTTGAATACATTATGCTAAGTGAAATATGTCAGACACAAAGGGACAAATATTGCATAACTCCACTTATATGAGGTACCTAGCGTAGTCAGATTCATAGAGTCAGAAAGTGGAATAGTGGTTATCAGGGGCGCAGGGGAGGGGATAAGGGGAGTTCTTGTTTAATGGATACAGAGTTCCAGTTCAAGATGATGGAAAGGTTCAGGAGAGGGATTGTGGTGATGATCGCACAACAATGTGAACATGCTTGATGACACTGAAGTGCAGACTTTAAAATGGTTGAAATGATAAACTTTATGTTATGTATATTTTAACATAAAAAAGAGGGCAGAAAATGAAATAATGAAATATTCTGATGCTCGAATAATTTTTTTTAAAAAGCTCACAATATTACTGAAATTTAACAATCAGGTTTTGTGAGTGAGAACAGGCTGGCTCCAGCATACCAGTGAGCTTACCTCCCTTCTAACACAGAGGAGTAAAAGAGATTTGCTAAGGGTCATATGTGAAATGGAAGAGCCAGCTCTGATTCTAGATCCTCTAAGTGGTCTAGCACTATTTCCAAAGCAGTGTGCAGTTTTCCATATAAGCAAGTAACTATCAAATTAGTATCATGAAGTTCTAAGGCGTTTGTGTTTGTTTTATAGTGGCTGCAAGTCAGAAAAATGACCCTGGAGGTTCAACTTTATGAGATGATAAGTTTGGAATAAAGGGACGGGGCAAGTGTTGGAGAGAAGGAAGATGGGAGAGTCAAGTAGGAAGCAGTCAGAGGTCCAGCAGCTTATCTTCTAGAACCATACACAAGCAGGAATGTTCTGAGAGGCAGACACAAAACCCCCCATTCTTTGGGCCTCACCAATGATGTCCATCCCTAGGTTGGTATCAGGGGTCTTGGAGAGATGTCTCTACCTTCTAAATGTAGTTATCACCCAGACAAAAGATATCTTAGAATACTTTCATCTTCCCTGATTTCCCCAGGTCCCCTAGTACCTCCCATTGGAAGGTTGTCAAAGAAATTGCTGCAAATTAGGCATTAATAGCGATGGCCTGACACAGGAGTTCTAAGCTATGATGCTGGGCAAAACATCTTACCCAGAGAAAAGACATATACAAAGGCTCAGAGGCAAGAATAAGAAAGCCAAGGGCTCTGGACAGAAAACAGCTTTGCCAAGACAGGGGGCAGCAACAGGCAGACCACCGCAGAGCTAGTCTGTGATGAGAAGCTTATGTCTCTGTGAGAAAGATGCTATTTTAGCACAACACCTTTTCATTTATTTCTTTTTGGAATTAAGTTCCTCCCTCAACTTTTTTTTTTTTTTTTAACATCTAGACTTAAAAACTGTGTTGTCTTTTTAAAGCCTCTTTTAAAGGAAGTTGGACTTATTTATGGTCCACACACATTCCCAACAAAGCAGTGATCTCTCAACAGGCTAAAGATGAAAACATAAGGGGAACCAGCAAATATGGCAGTCTTTGAGAATATAACGTTCACAGTATTTAAATTTCAGTTTTTATTAACATTAAACTAGATTCTTCTGAGAGCTCATGTTATTTCCTGATTGTAAGTTATGGAGGATTAATACTTTTAAGACACAAAGGTGATATTTAGTGAATTTCTGAGAATTAGCATAATATCAAGAAAGAAGTCATACTTTACCTCCCTGAGACCCATGTTCCTCATCTTACTGCGCTGTGCTTTATTCCAATCACAGATGTTGCGTTTTTTACAAACTAGAGGCAAGACCCTCCACCAGCAAAAAGGTCATATGACTTGCTTTATTGCAGTGGCCTGGAACGAAACCCACAATATCTCCAAGGTATGCCTCTCTGGCAGGGTTGTTGTGAGGAAAAAAAGAAAAGAATATGAAGTATATATTGGGTTGGACAAAAAGTCCGTATGGTTTTTCCATTAAATAAAAGACACACTTTTCATTTTTCACCAATAACTTTATTGATTTGAATATTTTGAGTATGAAGGCTATCTCCTGCTGTTGGCTTCTAGTCAGGAGAGGCCAGGGGTGCTGCTAAACACCTGCCAATGCTAAGACAGCCCCACAGCAAAGAATTATTTGGCGAAATTGTCAATAGTACCAAGAAACTTCACAAACCACTTCTGACACATTCAATCAGTCACAGCACCTTCTCCATACACTGCACAATCCATTTTCTGGATTTCAATTGCGTTTTTACCTTCCTTGAAATAATAAAGCACAATGCGCCAAAAGTGTTGCATATATTCTTCCATCTTCAATATTAAAATAAGTGCACAAAAATTCACCAATTTTGATAAGTTTATTTTAAATGCACGCTGATATGACAGCTGTCACAATACAATCTAACAAAATTGTTTCGAATGACGTTAAAGACAAATAAGCACTACTAGAGCCATCATACAGAAAAACTAAACAAACTTATTGGCCAACCCAATACAACAGCTAGCAATAAGTAAGCATTCAGTACATTGTGACTACTATTACCATTGTGCACAAAAATGTTTAATACACATTTATTAAGTGTTACAATATACAAGACATGGTCTGGAGTCTAGGTTTTGTTTCATCTTTTGTTTTATTAAATATTTCTATCATAGAGAAGATTACAGAAAAAATAACAGATGTCTGACAGATCATTTGTTTTAATGTCCTGTGAGTTTCAACTGTATGATAAGGTCATACTTTATCCACTCCCCATATAATACTGGCACTGAACATGCTTCCTGGGAGAATTACTCTAGGATGCATATCTAGAAGTGGAATTGCTGGGCACAGGGTATGATAATCTTCACATCCCAAACTGCACTCCCATTTTCTATTGTACCCAACACTGTGGGGACTTCCTCATTTATCAACACTAGATGTCAGGCATTTTAATTTTTGCCAACACTGTGGATATGAACTGGTATCTCATTGTTTTTACTTGTATTTCCCTAATTATTAAAGAAGTTGAATATCATTTCATGGGTTTTTGCCTATTACAGGTATTCCCCTTCAGTGAACTTTCTGTTGGTGTCTTTTCTCTTTTTTTAAATAAGGTCTTTTCCTTATTGTTTATATTCTGACTCTCAATCCATTGCCAGTTACATGTACTACAAATATCTTCCCAAAGTCTATTACTCGTCTTTTTAACTTTGTCTATAGTGAACTATAATCAGCTGTAAAATGCAAAGGATATTACCTCACATGATAAATAATATCCCTGAAAGCTCCTAGTCAAGCACAGATTAGACCTCATAAGTGCGAATTCCCTCCATTCCCCTTCAGCTCACAACCTGAAGAAGTTTATAACTGAGTAATAGAGGGGTGATTAAAAAGATTGGTTCTGGAGTTGAACAGATTTGGTTTTAAATCCCAACTTTATGATATTTGGCTCTATGACTTCAGCCTGCCTTGCGTAAGCTCTTTTAGCCTCAATTTCCTCATCTGTCAAAGTTAATATTTAACTTTCAGAGTTATTGTGATGTATACAGTGTTTGGCCCAGGGGCTGGCAAACACAAAGGTCTCAACATGCGGTAGCTGCTATCACCATCATCATTATTAGGAGAGATACAGAATACATACAAATAACTAATATGGAGCAAAATATCACAAAAATTCTCTATGAGAAAAATAATAATTCAGCGCTATCAGAATGCAGGAATGAGAGTGATAATGTTCAGCTGGGAGCCAGGGGAGAGTGAGGGAGACTTCACAGAGGACATGGTATTTGGACCTTGGAGGAAGATAGAAATGGAGAAGGACATACTGGCAAACAAAACAAAGGCATGGAGAATACACACACACATACACACATATACAGGTATATACAGGAGAACAGGAGATAGCACATGTGCCTGGTATAGAGAAAGCAAATATGCAGATGCTAAATGATTGACAGGCAAGGGGCCTGCGATTCTGGAGAGCCACAGTTGGTGGCTGCTCACTTACTGCCTTTCAGGAGATCAGCAAGGTATGATTTTCTTTCTTTAACAGGAGCCATTCTGAAATCTGACCCAGAAAAAGTACTGCTTTTTCTCATTGCCTTTGCTTTATATAGGCCCAGGCAACCACTGTCAGCATAATTTTTTTTTAATGAAACTCATTTCATTCAATATGTTTTGTCTTAAAATGTGCACCACTTATCTACTTTTATCTTCATATAATTTAAATAGCATTTGACTGTATTAGCATAAACTAGCATACCCATTGCTATAGCTTTCAGGTTCTTTTTTGTCTTTCCAAATTTATAGCACATGCTCAATTATTTTATAAATGATTAGGTCTTACTTACAGATTACTGTTTTCTTAACAGTTTATAATTTACTTACTCATGAGACAATTGACCTACAAATCTATCATCAGAACTAGCTGTAAACTTTGTCTATTATAACCAAGTATCTGAAGTTAGGACTGTTATTTTTTTTTCTTAGAAAATCCCAGGTTTGAGCATAGCGAAATGCTTTTTCACAAACAGAAAATGATGGGCAGTTCTGTATACAGAAAACAGAATGAGCCACAGCAGTAGGGAAATTCCAGTCACTCAAATCCAGCAGAATCCCAAGCATTTCTAAAGGAAAAAGCTACTATATTTTCTACTTTTTCCAAAATTTATCTGTTTCTGCCGATTACCATGTGGACACAGATGTAGCTACCGTGGTCATATGGGACCAACAGCTCTTTTGTTTGCTTTTGGCATAAGTAAATAAACAGCAGGTGTATTCACCACTAAATAAGTGTTACATGCTTGCAAATTCCTAAAATACAATAGACTGAAAAGTAGCAAGAAGAATACTGGTGTTTGTTAGAATCTGAGCCAAACCATTTGCATCCACACAAATAAGGCAGACAGGACCCTCTGGTTGGCCACAGACTACAGACCACAAATCTGGGATCACAACCCAGAATTTATCTGTCACTGAATGAGGTTAGTGCCTTCTTCTCTATATTGTGTCTGTGTAACACAAAAGGTTAAGGTTCTATCCTTTAATAACCACTTTCTAATTTTCACCTGCATGCCCTGTATGTATAGCATAAACCTCCACTTATTTACAAAATGATGATTACTTCCTTCTTTCAGAGCAAAATCAAAACCAAAACCAAACACCACACAAAACCAAATGCTACAGTTTAAATTATTTTCCTTATGAAGTTCCTCTCTTTATGGAATACAACAATATTTTGAAAAGAATTAAAATGCTTATTTTTTTTTGCCTTTCTGAATGCATAACGTTCACCCTATCTAGTTTAAGGCATCCATCTGCTTGGGAAGAGATTAGATTTATTAGAGAAGGAATATAAATAGAAAGAACGAACTGACATTTGCCTTTTGATATGCAAAACATTATGGAGTATATTAGTCAGCTTAGCAGCAGTAATAAATAACCCCAAATCTCAGTGGTTTTTAGCAACAAAATTTTACTTCCTACTCACATTACAGTTTGGCTGCTGCTCCATGTCTTATTCTCACACCCAGGCTGAAGAAGAGGCCCCTAAAATAGGGGCCAAAATGGTCATACCTCTCTCACAGCAGAAGGAATAGAAAGAACAAGGGGACTGATTGAAACCTGTACTGACTCTCAAAGATTCTGTCCAGATGTGGCCTATATCACATCCATTACATGTCATTGGCCAAAGAAAACTACAAGTCTAAACCTCACATCAGTGGGGCAAGAATGTGTACTCCCATAGGAGGCAGAAGGAACAAATGCATACAACAGTTTCATCTATGACCATAGAGTTATATGCCAAGAAGTCTTAAGAGGATTTCCCAAAATCCTTTACTTCCCCTTGGGCTCTATCTACCAACAAGCCTACACAAAAGGGGTGCAGAGAATATATTGCATTTACCTATTACGCTACACTATGTCTATGGAAGGAAGAGGATATAGTGTAAGAGAGAGCCTCGTCCTTCAGACTCTGGGAGATGGGGACAGGCAGAAAAGCAGCCCTGAATTCCTCAGCCTGCAGAGAAATCAGTGCAGGAAATAAGTGAGGATGAAACCAAACGCTGAATGCCTATGTTCTCTTCAAGTCTGTTTGGGATTCTAGGACAAGATCAATTTTCAGGTGGCCTCCTCCACAACATGGGGCACAAACACAGTGGCTCAGTGTTGTAGCAGGGCTGGGAGAGAAGAGGTGAGGTTTAGGTTTCGTGAGCTCCCACAATTGCTGTAGGACATGGACACAGAGAAATTTCAAAGGGGTGAAATGGATGGCAGATGCAACAGAGACGCCGAGATGGGCAACCAGTAGGAGCCAGACTGAGGCCCAGTCAGAGTACTACTGGGTTCTCATTAAGCAGCCTATTGCCACAAATTTCAGCCATAAATTCCAGCAGAGCAACTGACACTCAGGTGGATGAAGGGCATTTCCCTTGAGACTCACAGACAAGCCCATCATTTATGACACTATCTCAAGGGACTGAATTATTGCATCAGTTTAAACCAGATTAGATTAGGTAATTTTTCTCCTCTAGTAATCAAAAGGCTCCTTGGGATTATAAATTCTTTAAGACTATGACTTATTAATTTTTTTTTCATACTATAGCCTCCATTGTTTCCTGTAATGAATGAATAAATGGATGAATGAGTCACGCAATACTCTGCCTTGTTGGCCTGATCTCTCAGAGAAACTTGAACATAGGAAACAAACAAAAACTTTGAAAACTGATCTTGAAATATGGACTTCCCAAACAGAATTCCTGAAGTAATTTTAGACAAACCAAATGAGAATGAACACCTGTGATCATTATAACTCTGACTTTTAAAAAATTAAATGAAATTAATTTTTGCTGAATTGGGGGACCAGGGGAGAGGCACAGGGGAAACTGATACTATGAGATAATTTGCTTAACAAAATAGTACAGCCAGAGACAGTGTATGAAGAAGAGCAGAATCACAAAGCTGCCTATTTCTGTCTCTACTATTTGTTTATCTTTAGATTTACTTCGCCCCAGGGAACAGTAAAAGGTACAACTGAAAACACCCAGTGTTACTGCTATGATTTATTTATATAATTTGGCACAACTTTGTGGGAATGCTTAATGTGTTAATGACTCCAAAACCCTGGATGAATGAAGCAAACATGGATTGGGGCTCAGTAAAGCTTCTAGCTCCCTGTAAGCTTTGTGATAACAAAACCTGATGCTGAGGAAAAGCAAGCATGTTTCACTTTCCAAATCTTCCTAGTTAAATGCTGTCATCACAGGCAACTCTTTCAGGTAGCAAAACTCAGTGACACGATGAATCTCACTCCATTCCCCCACAAAAGGAGAAAGTGAAGGAGGAAGACAACAAAAGGCTGACTTGTGGACACAGTCCAAGGGAGAGCCTGCAGTCATGGACAGTCCAAGGGAGAGCCCACAGTCAGTCTTCTGTCACCGTAACAACTGAGGTTAGAGGGAAGGGAGGAGGGAAGTGCTGGATGAGGGATCCCTAACCAAGGATGGAAAGTATGAGACAGGCTGAGAGAGAATGGCCTGGAATGAAATAGGGAGAAATCTATTTTTTGTTAAAATGGCAAGTTTCTTACTTTAGCAGGTTACTTTAAAGGTTCTTACAAAGCATTCTTATGGTAAGTTTTCTAAAAGAAGCCAGTATAAAAAGCAAAGAAAGGAGAAGCCCAGAAGTGTGCACGAGGGCTGTTAGTTTGACTGAGTGTCCTAACCAGAAGTCCTGGCAGAGTGATGAAACACTCACATTCTCAACAACCCTCAGGGGAGCTCTGGCTCCCTGGACAGGGGCTGCACACTGAGCTACCTG
Organism: Furipterus horrens; assembly: GCF_987537825.1. Taxonomy (NCBI): domain Eukaryota; kingdom Metazoa; phylum Chordata; class Mammalia; order Chiroptera; family Furipteridae; genus Furipterus; species Furipterus horrens. The sequence goes on from NW_028327173.1 coordinate 150,293,424, forward strand.
CCTTAGCTGAGAAAAGCAGTGAGATACCAGGCTGTGTTGATGAGGTTGTTTTTGAAATTCCTTGAAATGAGCAAAAATATAAAGTTCTGTCCAGAGTCCCCTTCCACAGGGGGAAAAAGAAAACTGTGGATATTACATCTAGTCCATCACTTCTCATCACAGGTTTTCATAAATACAAAAACAAAACTGATAATATTAATGCTGTTTTGTTCTATTTCGTGTCTATAGTACTTGGTGGCTATTTCTATGGTATTCCCCTATCACCTTATACCTTTACCTGCCTTAACTTTAAGATTACCTGAATGTTACCAAGACATTAGAGGAACCTTCTTTCATTTTTCTCAAATGATTACTCTGCCCTTATTCTACAAATTATATGGCCAGTAAAAAGCCACACTGACCAGGTCTCTTGGAAGCTTTTTAACATTCCAGCCAGCCAGAAAAACAGACCATTAAAGCTTTTTAAACTAATGATAAAAGACAAATTTTCTTTTAAGAGGAGTCTCAATAAATATCACAAATGACACCTCTTATACAAGCCTCTCTCTTAATATGACATGAGTGAGGTCTATCCTTAATATTTTCATGTAGTATTATAATTTGCATTGTGTATATTCAATTAGGGCTTTCATTGTTCCAATATTTCCATTTGCTTTTAAGATTTTTCTCTCAGAAAACTACTCAAGTAACCAATTCTAATATTTAAAAAAATGATTTTAGTTTTGAGTTAATGTCAAAAGTGGGAAGACAAAAGGCAATAGAATATAATGATGAAAATAACAGCATTTCAGTCAAACTTCTCAGTTCAAAATCTGGCTCTGGCATCAGCTGGGTAACTTTCAGCAAGTTATTTAACCTGTCTATTCCTCTATAATGTGGGACAAAATAGTTTGTCCCTAAGGATTTGTAAGGATTTATAAGAATTAAAATAAGGTCATTCATATTTAGGGCTTAGCACAGTGTCTACTAAGTGTTCAATAAATGATGATTATGATTCATTCTTACATATTTGATCTAGAGTATAAATTTCCCTATGCAGCGCTTTTACAGGAGAAAAAGTAGGCCACAGATAGAGCATATCTAATGCTGGTGGTCAGAAAGATACCAGGAGTTTGCCTGGTCACGTGGGGTTCTGGAATTCAGCCAGGCTGTAGACATGAAATGGTTATTCTTGTTTCCTTGGCAATAGTCTGGGCATGAAAAAGATCCTGATATTGATAATCAAAAGTCAATGAAAAATATACTCTTGAGGCAGAGATGTCTAATTGACTCTGGTCTACTGGAAAAGTACAGTGATATAATTTACCACAAAAGAACCTTAAAAAGTCACGCAGGGATGACTACTGTTCATTTAACCCTGCCTTGTCAGCAAGGTAATTTATTTTTTCAGGAGTTCTAGTTAGAATTATTTGAAGTTACTTATATGCTTTGTTATCCTGACCATATAATGTCTGTGTATTTTCCCTGAAGGCCCACTGGCCTCCACTCAGGTTCACAGACTTCTAAAGACTGGTAAACTGAGTTAAATTCCTTGCATTTGCCATCTGCATTAGCACCTGTTTCTGTAGCAGTTAATTTTGCAATAAGGGATTATAGAGAGAAAGCAAAGTTCCCTTTCATACTCCTATGGGAGTTTATGGGCTTAGGTGCCTATCTATCTCAGGACAATATTTCCCCCTTACTTAGCATTGTTTAGGGCAAGGAGGGGTATGGCTTGCCTGGTTTCCTGTCCCTCCACCCCCTACCCCAACCTCTATACTGAATCCTCGGTGACCTTAGTTATTTTCAGATTTAGCTCTTTCTCCAGCCTTTGGAACAATATTTGGAGGCAAAGGGAACAGGGGATTTAAGAAGCCCTAGGCCAATACTGATGAGTTCTGTATCAGGTTGTTTAACTCTAACCTAGCAACTGGTTGCTTGTAACTAAGAGTGCATTTTCCCTGTACCCAGGTGAGACAACTGAATTTCTACTGTGTTCACTTCTGTACTATCCCCTCCCTTGGTTTTTAAGGCCCTCTGCTGGCTTATCAAAATACTATTAATTCTTGTTAGACTCCTCCTCTTGCCCATTTCCATATTTGCTGAAGACCTCTATATCTAGACTTGCTGAATTCCTCCCAGCACATGCAACAGGTTCAGACTTTAGTTCAAGCCCCAAAGGGCCTGCAACCATCGTGTTACAGTCAACTCTGCGCTGGCCAAGGTATGAGACAAGGTACCCATACCTGAAGGACACTGCATAAATCTGTGGTTTAAAATTTTTGTTGTCTCACCACTGACAAAGGCTGTACAGACTCTTAAAGAATCTACAATCAGAAAGCAATGAAATCGACCTTGGACAGGGCATGTACCACTTCATATTTGGAGCAACCCCTTTCAGACTTGGCATGTGCTTGACTGGCTGTGAGCCAAGCACACTGTATCCTGGCTGACTGCGGCTTTGGTGTTTGCTAGAATGTCTTTTGCCAAATTCTTCTGGCATTCTTTTGAAGGTGTCAAATGTGTTTTACCTCCTAAAGAATATTTGATTTTCTTGTCGAAAGAATGTCTGTTGATTATCATCTGCCTACTAGTGTTGCTAGTGTAGAACAGTAGAAAAAGAATTTGGAATCCGCACTGTCAGTGATGTGCAATTATGTGGATGCTTCCCTTGTTAGAGGTTCATGCCTGACTATGTATTTTTTTTGCATCAACTCCAATTTAACAATGTTGATCCTATTTTTAAAAATCCCTGTTTTCTGTTTATATATCATAAAACTTGTGCTGCCCTGTGCTATTCTGAGGCATCTCAAGAAGGTGATGTCGGGTGCTTTTTATTCATTGGCTGAGAGGCTTTTATCCTGTCCTGAAGCCAACTAAGTAGAATGACTCAAAAATGTCACATGCATGTTCCTGACAGATCTTGCCCATAGTACGCCCTCTCTATAGGTACTGCTTGGATGAACTAAGTGAGAAATGTATGCTGACCAAAGAGAAGCCTCTGGCCAGAGAAACGGCATTACATGTCACAAAAAAATAAAGGAACAGCTCCTAAAACAACATTGCCTATAACAAGTAGTCAGAAAGCACTTGTCAACAGGATTAGAATAACATCTGAAATGCCTTCCTCCAAACTCTGTGGTTTGTCTCAGACATAACAACCCTTGAACTAGTGTGAGAGAAAGAGGCTAAAATCATTGTTATGTCTTCTTCAGAACTAAGTTCTATTAATCCCACCCTTCACCATCACTCACACACCTGTTTAACATTTTCCTATCTTTAAACTTAAAAAACAAAACAAACAAACAAAAAAATCCCCAAACCCTAAAACAACTCCTTGTATGCTTCTAAATTACCCTCTCCCTGTCTTTGAAGACAGTGAAGAGCAGTACTTAAGACTGTGGGCCATTACAGCCAGACTGCCTGGGCTTAAATCCTTGTGCCCATGTGGCTATGTGACTGTGCTAGTTACTTAACTTCTCTGTACCACAATTGCCTCAAAAATAAAATGGGGATAATCATCATGCTTCATCATAGCTATTAAGAAAACTAAATGAGATAATACATGTCAAGCATGTAGAACAAAAATAAAACTCTGATTTATTGTACCCAGTAGTTTATAGATTCTCTTGGATTTTTTCCTAGTAGAAACCATAAATCAGATCATCTGTAAGCAATGACATTACTTTTGTTTCTTTCTAAGCCTTATACTTCTTTGTTTGTTTGTTTTATGCATGGGCTCCTAGTATAATGTTGGTGGAAGCAGTGCTGGTCAGCAACCTTATCTTTTTCCTGACTCCTCCATTCATACATACTTCTATTCTAATGGACCCCTCCCCAAATATGTCACTAACAAATTCTGGCGAGGGCTATTAATGACCTCCTTGTTGTTAAATCCAACAGGCACATGTCAAACATTTTTCCTCTTAGGTATCATTCAATATTAATGACTACAGGTTTTTAAAAAAAAAAACTCTTATTCCCTTTGCTTCCCAATAGCACATGTCCTGTGTTCATTGTCCACCTCTCTAAATATTCTCAGACTCCTTTGATGATTACACTTTCTCTGACTGCCTCTTAAATACAACTGTGACACATACTTTGTTTAACTCACACTACAATTCAGTTTGGAAAGAAAAATGAACTTTCTTTATTTTGGTTAGAATTAATCTGACTTTCGTCCCAAATCTTCACTCACTGATTAGTGGGAAAAACATGGCCTAATATCCAACCCAGTTTAAAGTGTAGTGTTACCCAATAATTTTACAGAACTGTTAGGAAGAGTTCAGTCTCTCCTGGATTACTTAGCCAGATGTGTTCAAGAGGTCATTTGTTCTCCGAAATGATTACAATGGCATTATTGAATAATTAGCAAATTCCATCATTTTTCCTAGATACTTTTCAACTCAACCTTAGATTTTTTAGACACGGCATTTATGGTGAGGACTCATTCTCCTGTCATGTTGTCTTTTCTAATATCAGAGAAATGGCTAACAAGTTATGACAGATTCACTTCCCTGCCTGATATATCTTGTATTCTGACTATGCTCAGATAATTCATACCAAAAGGCTGTTCAAACCACATCAACCTTAGTTAAGACAATTTAAATAGGCAAAAAGAGAAGGAGAAAGTGGAATAAAAAGTTGACTATGCTTATGTACATATTTACATATAAATGTATATATGTCCTGTAAGCTCAACATGAAAGACTGGATGGTTTGTTAAGAAATATCAGTGACAATAAAATTAGTAATAAAGACTATTCTTCAACAGACAGTAATATAAAAGGAGGAGAAACAAAATGGAGATAGGAGCGTCTACAAAGCGCATTTAGAGTGCAAAAACAGGCAGAAGGACAAGAGTAGGAAGGAGAAATGTAGTATGTGTCACCTACTCTCTCTGATACGTGAATACAATGCTGTTATATCCTGAATATGAGACTAGCAGGCTTTAACATCAGGTCAAAGCACTACTATCTTATGACTAGGAAATAAAGTCATTCTTTAGCTCACAATCAGGGCTTGAACAGGGTCTGCTGCTATTTGTCACTCTGTCACAGGGAGTTCAATGGGATTATTCTATGTCCTCTTACCTACAGGAGTATAATCTTTTTGTTGCTATCATTATTCATAGCATTGTGATGTTACATTAAACTATATTTCAGAGCTCAGCTTTGCAATAATATCCTTGATTTTTTTAGAAACACCCAACAACTAGCATAATGCCTTGCACAGAGTGGGCACTAAACAAATAACCCCTGAATAAATGAACAGCATTCTCCTTTCATTGAAGAGAGAGGTATTTTATTCTTCCTTTCTTAAATATTGCCCCAAAGGAAACGACTTTGGTATCTTTAATTTAGGTCTGAGTAGAGACCAAGTATAAGAGAAGTCAAAGAAAATAAAAAAAGGAAAACGCAATAAATAGCTACAAATGTACTCGTACATTACAGTAGGAATGAAAGTATATAAATCACATTCAGCAAAAATAATTTCTGAAGACAAATGATGGAAAATGCATTATAAGCTTTATTGCTCCTTGTTCATTTCCATAGAGTATACATTTCCATCTATATCTTTAAGATTAGTTAATTCAACATCTAGTTACTGAAGCCAATTCAAGGCAAAGAGAAATGTACAATGAGCCACACATTGAACTACTGGCTCAAGAGGCTAATATTAATTCAATTTTCCTATTTTCCTTCCTAGCAGCTTTCCTGGTGTTTGCTAGCTTACGCTAACGTAGATTCTGTTGGCTTTGGAACTGAAATACAATGTTGGCATAATTACTTTTCTAAGAATAGCAATGGTCACTACAATTTTTCTAAGCAGTTCCTAACCTTTACACATTTTTAGTGTTTGCAAATTCTTGGTAATAACACAATGTATAAATTTAATACATTTGGACAATGTGTTAAGGTTAGCCAATTTCAATTTCCCTTAATTCTAAAATATCAAGAACTAGAGTATCCATGTAGTCCAAGAAAAGATTATCTTGTAACTTTTCCACACTAGTATCAGTCAAAACCATTCTTAAGAGGACATTTATTCAGATTTTGCTGTAGGTCTCTAGCATGCAAGTACCATCTTTACTGTGAGGACAACATGTTTTTTGAGATATACTTCATATACTATAAAAAATTTAAAGTACAATTTAGATGTTTTTAGTATATGCACAGGGTTGTATAATCATCACCACAATCTAATTTTAGAACATTTTTGTGTCCTTGAAAAGAAACCCTGTCCTCTCTCCCAACTGCTATCTCTACGCCTACCAACCCCTGGCAACTACTAATCTACTTTCTATCTTCTATGGATTTGCCTATTGTGGACATTTCATATAAATAGAATCATACAATATGTGGCCGTCTGGGTCTGGCTTCTTTCACTTAGCATGTTTTCAAGTTTCATCCATGTTGTAGTAGTTATAAATACTTTATTTTTATTGCTATATAATATTCCATTATAAGGATATACCACATTTTGTTTATCTTTTTCTCAGTTGATAGATATTTGGGTTGCTTCTACCTCTAGGCTTTTATAAATAATGTTGCCATGAACATTTGTATATACATACTTAGGAGTGGTATTGCTGGGTCATATGGTAACTCTACATACAAAGGTATAATTAACATTTTGAGGAACTGTCAGACTATTTTATATTCTCACCAGCAGCATATGAGGATTTGAGTTTTCCACATCTTCACAAGGCTAGTATTATTGTTTTTTAAAATTGTAACCACCCTGGTGGGTGTTAAGCGATATCTCATTTTAGTTTTAATTTCATTTTAATTTCCTCAGCAACTAACAGTTGACCATATTTTCACGTGCTTTTTGGCCATTTGTATATCTTATCTGGAGAAATGTCCATCCAATTCTTTGCCCACTTTTATTTTATTTTATTTTATTTTTTTTAGTTATAAGAGTTCTTTATATATTCTGGATACAAATCCCTATCAGTTATATGCAAATATTTGAAAATATTTTCTCCTATTATGTGGGTTGTCTTATCCCTTTCTGAATGAATCATTTGCAACACAAAAGTTTTTTACTCTGATGAAGTCTAAAGCATCTACTTTTATTTCGCCACTTGTGGTTTTGGTATCATAACTATCCTAATTTTTACTAGTACAGAAATCCACTGGTAAGGCAGTTTGTAGCTCTTAGTGGAAAGACAGTATGAATTATTACTATTGAATTACGAATGTGCAATTGACAGGAAAAATACCTTCAAAAAATACCTGAGATGTGCTATCAGCTACTTTTCAATAATCCATAAAAATAAGGGAGACAACTTGTGGAACTGAAATCCACAGATGATATGCAATATTTATTTTAGATACAGTTATAACCACCCCCACCAGACCCCTGACCAGAATTGCTAAGAAGTAGATGACTTGTTTGACCGAGTTTTATTTCCTCTCCCTCAATCTGGATCACCATCTGGTATATATTTCCATGTGCTTTACAGTTGCCCAAAGAAAAAAGGCAAACAAAACTACAAATAGCCTGAATAAATCTCAAGCTGGACAGTGAGCTCCTAAAAAAATAGATACAGTAGTCCCTTTCTATATCGCGGTTCACTTATTGTGGCCTCACTGTATCGTGGGATTTTTAAAAATATTATATTAATTATTTATCGAGGATTTTTTGCTATATCGCGGGATTTTGTGGTAGTGTATATGTATGTTGTTAAAGTTACATAGGTTTAAGAGTGTAGAATATGTTTAAGAATGTAAGTAATGTTTATAAAACTGTGGAAAAGGTTAATAAGGGAGTGGGAAAGGTTAATAAGGGACTGGGAATGGTTTATAAGTGTGTGGGAAGGATTTATAAAGTCTTAAAATATATATATATATATAAATATTAAAATAAATATAAGGTTCCTACTTCACGGATTTTCACCCATCGCAGGGGGTTCTAGAATGTAATACCCGCGATAAGTAAGGGAATACAATAATTCCTAATGAATCAATGACTAATTTTGCTCCTCCATTCCACATTCTAGCCATTGGAAAGCCACTGTGAAAACCTTTGTAAATAATATATTTAAAAATAACGTGTTTGTTGAGACACAGAAGTGGAAAATGACAAGATCAAATTAGCCGATTTATAAACTAAAGAATCAACTAGGCAAAAAAGACAGACATAGGCATTAGTTTTGCACCACACTGTAAGAAGCATAGGTAGGACTAAAGTGTCTTTCCTTCCTCCCATCTCCGCACTTACAACTCCTTCAGTTATTCAACAAATGTTATTTAATATCTAATATGTGCTATAGGCATTTAAATTAATAATACATAACACCTGACTTAAGAGTCTGCAATTATTTAAGGTCAAGTCAACCTACTGCACTTCCTTCATGAAGCCTTCTCAAGGTCCTCCAATTTGGAGTAATCTCTTCTATTACTTATCTTGGTTAGGACTTGAACAACACCTCTGTTGGAAAGTTATAACCCTCCACTTTCCGACATAGTTGCTTATAAACACATCTTGTCCAGCACTAAACTACCAACTCCTGCAGGCAGGATCTGTGTACAAGTCACCTTCCTGACCACCATATCACCCTGTGCCTGAACACATAATAAAATTTAGCTGAGTCAATGAAGTTTAAAAAAAATCAAATTTAGAAACACCAGTAAAAGATTAATAGACATCATATCTTTCACAAAAAATTACATGCATGAATTGTTAATGCATAAGCTTTTTACCTAAGTCTGGAATACCAGCTATTCTAGTTTCCATATAAATGGTTTCTTCTCATCTTCAGCAATATGTCAGAAAGGGGTGGTTATATTTTTAGAATATTTCAGCTTAAGTGAAAGAAACTCAAAATACTAGAAACAAACAAATTATGAGGAAGTTATATTTGAGAGATATCTAATGACTAAAGAGTATTTTTTTTCCTTGAATTTAGGAAAACTTTCTTCAGATCTACGCCAAATGGGCAAAAGACCCATAAAGTAAACAATTAGATACTAAATTGACTATTTCTCATTGACCATGAAATTTCAGAGTCATCTTTAACACTTCCCCATCCTTCATTTTCTTAGTTTATATATTTAGCAAACTTTTAAAATAAACATTTAAATAAGTTTAAAATTTTTCAAATAGTTTTAGAGATACAGACATCTCTTTCTTCTATTATTAACACTTTACATTAGTATGGCACATTTGTCACAATTAATGAACCAACATTCATATATTATTTTTAACAAAAATCCGTAACTTTATTCACATTTTCTTAGTTTTAACCTAATGTCTGTTTTCTGTTTCGGGATCCCATCCAAGATACCACTTTACATTTCGTAGTCATGTCTCCTCATGCTCTTCTTCGCTGTGACTGTTTTTAATTTTCCTTTTTTAAAGAAACATGATTTGACATTCTAGAGGAATGTCAGGTTTTTTATAGAATGTTTCTCAGTTGCCATTTGTCTGAGGTCTTCCTCATGATTACACTGGGGTCATGGGTTTTGAGAGGAAGACCACAGAAATATAGTGCCATTCTCACTATATGACATTATGAATAGTACTTGTTACTATGGACATTAATCTTCATCATCTGATAAAGGTAGTGCTTGTCAGGTTTCTCCACTGTGAAGTTACTCCCGCGCACCGTCACTATGCACAATGCACAATGCACACTTAAGAAGGAGGGGCTTATGTTCTATCTCCTTGAGGGCAAAGTAGCTACATAAATTATTTTGTAATTCTTAATGGAAGATCTTTCTGTTCATTCCCATCTACTTGTTAAAGATTTTTCTATTTTCTCCCATTTATTAATTTATTCAATCATTTATTTGTATTGGTATAGACTCACATATATTTATGTTTTGGGTTATAAAACAACAGTACTTTACTTTTGTTACTCAAACTTTTCCAGCTTTGACCATTGGGAACTCATTCAGTTGGCTCCTATGCCCCTTTAACATATCCCACCATGGCATTTCTTTTGAGCACTTTTTTACTTTCTGGCATACAAGATACTCCAAGACCATATTGTATATTTCCTGCCCTAGCCCCAGAATCAGATATTTATCCAAGGATCTTTAGTTCCTTTTATTGGATAAAGGCATCAGTATCCAAGAGCTGTGTGGTAGGCATACTCATTGATACCCAAGTTCCACTGCTTCTATAGCCCCTTCTTTTTACATATTTTTCTCCAATTCCTGAATCAAAATGTTGTTCAAGCAACCCTGAGATAGCCTAAGAAGGGTATTAAGAGTCCAGCAAGCCTTCCAAATAGTCTTTAGGAAGCTCCCTCTCTTGGATCACTTTCACACTCAACAAAAGACATTGTCACCATTTCTTACACATGGTGAACACATACACCTCATTCAGTAATCATCTAATGGTACACTTCTGTCCCTTATAGAATCACAGAATGTTAGAACCAGAAAGGGCCTCAGATAATATCAAATTCATTTGTTCACTCATTCACCAATACATATTGAGGCCTTTCTATGTGCTGGGCATGCATGACCCACAAAACCAGACACAGGTCCTGACATCATGGAGCTTATGGTTTGGTGACAATGATGAATATAAAGTTTTAAGATATTACATAAATAATTACAACCATGCAACTGTGCTTAGGGTATAAGAAAGATACATGATATGGGCGAGTACTACAGGAAGACTAGATCTGTTGTGGATTAGGATTCAGAAAAAGTTTCTACATGGAAGCTAAGATACAGTGGAAGAGGAAGTATCTAGGTTAGAGGCAGCTGGAAGGCTGTTCCAAACAAAGGGGAAGCATGTGTAAAGGTCTGTGGCAGGAGGGAATGTGCTCAGAGAGCTGGGGGAACCTGGCAAAAGATGAGGATGGAAGGGAAGCAGGGCCTAAGACCACAAGTTCTTGCCAGCAATGGTAAAGATTTGGTCTATATTTTAAGAGGAATGGAAAGTTCCTGAAGTAAAACTCATTAGAGTTTTAAGCATGATGAGGGTGGGTAGAAATGTCTTGAGATTTGTGTTGTGCAACAATCATTCTGGTTGTTGTGTGGAGAATGTATTATGGATGGGCAAGAAGCCAGAGTGGGAGGTGAGCAGTTAGGAGAATATTGGAGCAAAATATAGAGAGGATTCTGGAGAGCTTGGACTGGAGTGGGGGAAGTGAAGATAGAGAGAAGGGGGCAAAGCTAAGAACTATGTACGAAACAAAATTGAGAGGTCTCTGACATTTTGTGCATGGGGCAGGGGAAAAGACAGGTTAAGGGCAAGATCTAGGTCTCTGGTTTTGCACAATTTAGATGGATGATGGATGGCGAGGTTTGACGGGGAAGGCCATGAGTTCAGTTTTGCTAAATTTGAGGCATTTCTGAGACACCCAAATGGAAAAGCCAAGAAGATTGTTGGATTTAAAAATACAGACCTCAGGGCTAGTGAGAGAAATGTGACATAGTTAGTAGTTTTATAGGCGATAACTGAAGCCATGAGCACAGAAAAAATCATCTAGGAAAGTATACAGAATGGGAAGGAAACGGGCACTGGGCAGGTCAAGTTACCACAAAACAAGATTAATAATAATACCTGTTTCACAGATTTGCAGTTCGGATTAAATGTCATCACATACAGCAAAGCAAATGGTAAACTAAACACCAACTCTGTTATTATTACTATTAAAGTTAGGCATTTAATAAAAAACAATCCTATAGGATATATACAGTTGTTTACCTTCTCAGCTCAGCTACTTAGGATATAACATGTATACCATTACTCACCATTAGAAAAACACTAAATTTCTGCTAGTTGTATCAAAGGACTAAAGGCTATTAATGATATGAAAAACAATATTGCTTTAATGTTATCTCATTTTCCTAATTATTAACTTACATGTGGAAAATGAGGCACTGGGGAAGAAAGAACAAGGGTGTAGAAACAGCCCATTTATCCTGGCCTCTACTCCATTACCTTTCCAGCAATTGCCTGCTCTCTAACACCAGTGCGAATAACTCATTGCAGCCATATAAATACAAAACAGTATAACTTTTGGAAAAACCTGTCTGATTTTACTAAGACTCTCTTGAAGTATATATTAATTAATTAAAGATAAAGTAACATCTTCATTATAGAAACTGACTCTTGAATGAAAAAAACATCTAATACAAAGAATTATTTGTTTACTACATTGTGACCATCAGCTCAATGCTATTTTCATAGGGGCTGTGCTCCAGAACATAGAATTAGCTTCTTTATATAGAACTGGATATATTTTTAAAAAACCAGATTCTATCCATATTTTGATGAGATGCAAACTCTTTAGGATACAATTGTGATGTGTCAGTTTTCATATACTAAATGTATGAAATGTCAGAATCACAAAGATGGCAGATGCACAAGAATCTGATTCCAAAAATGTTGTTTCCTAAGGTTATAGTTTGTGCCCAAAGGCGCCTGGATGTAGGGCCTGAAATTCAGCCTCTACTCCTCTCACAAAGTCTTGTGACCAGGAAGAGCAGGGCTAGGATAGCTTGAATAAAGGCGGGGGGTGGGGAGTATTTTGTTTAGTTTGGCCCAGACTTGGCGCCTTTGGCACCCTGTAGTTATAGTAGTACTGCAGAAGGATCACGTACGAGAGCAACTGTTTGTGCTCCAAGACAAACACTAGAGTCTTTTAGGACCTGATCTGGAAGGAAGTTTATGATAAAAGCAAGTATTAAAATGCTTTTATTATACTAGTAACACTATCCTCAGCTACTAAGATGGTTTGATTTTCTTGTTGAAGCCCTTTAACTGACACTACACTGCCAATATAAAGTCATCACACACTAATACCCAATGCACTTTGAAACATTAAAAATAAAAACTCAAATACCTTTAATTTTACCAAATAATGTAGTGGAAAAAAATCAAATAATAAAAACAACTTTGTCGAAGCTTTTTAGGAGAAGTAGAAAACATTCTTATAGTATTGGGTTGGCCGAAAAATCCGTATAATTTTTTCATAAAATAAAAGACACATTTTTTATTTTCAACAGTAACTTTATTGATTTGGATATTTTGAGTATGTCACCTATCTCCTACATGGTATTAATGTTGATTGTTCTCAACTAATGTCTCGATTTGCTCACTATCAACTTCAACTGGGTCTATCTGACCACGGAGCATCATCATTCGGCAAGGAATCTCCAGCACGAAACTTCACAAACCACTTTTGACCCGTTTGATCAGTCACAGCACCTTCTCCATACACTGTACAATCTTTATTTTTGCATTTCAGTTGCATTTTTACCTTTTTTGAAGTAATAAAGTATAATACGCTGAAAATGTTGCTTATTTTCTTCCATCTTCAATATTAAAATGGCTGCACAAAAAAATCACCAATTTTGATAAGTTTTTTAAAAAGTGCACACTGATATGACAGCTGTCACAATACAATCCAACAAAATTGTTTTGACTGAAGTTAAAGACAATTAAGAGTTACTAGAGCCATCTTATGGAAAAAAACAAACGAACTTTTTGGCCATCCCAATAGATGTGGTACTTTGTGGTACAAAGCAGGTGTGGAACAACCCAAAGACCTCCATGCAAATCTTGGGTCTGATCCCAACTGTTGTTTGGTGTGAAGTCACTTAACCTCTTTCAATTTCAATTTCTTCACTTGTATGAAGCGGACTGAACTAAATTATCTCCAAAGCCTCCTCCAGCTCTGACATTCTAAAATTCTACAAATGTCATCGACACAAATCTCCTTTTCTTTGTGATCTTCTTCATTTTCTATACCGTAAGTTATAATTTAACCACTATTTTTGTCTTCCTTATCCTGGTATTTCTTATCATTTGTCTCCACACTAAAACCACCACCTCCCTCATTCACTAATTAACATATGATTCTCTCTCATCTTCAAACCTGCTCAAACTCCCTTAAAAATTTCAATTAGAAATTACAGTTGACCCTTGAACAACATGGGCTGGAGCTGCATGGGTCTACTTGTCCACTTATATTTTTCTTCTTTATGATTTTCTTAATAACATGTTCTTTTCTCAAACTTACTTAATGTAAGAATACAGTATACAATACATATAATGCACAAAATATGCTACTCTACTGCTTATATTATCAGTAGGTAATTAATAGTTAAGTTTTGGGGGAGTAAAAAGTTATATGTGGATTTTTAACTGTGTGAATTCACTGAAAAGCTCAAATACTTAATTATCTCTTTGTCCACTGTCCAAATTCTACTGGACAACCTGGACTAGGTTAAATACTCCAGCCATGTTTAAGCAGTCAATAAGCATTTATAATTCTAGGCAGTGGGGGAGATTTACAAAAAGTTAAAGGCATCTAGGAGGAAAATTAGCATATAGTCAAACCAGGAGAAAATAGTTCTGAATACATAAATGAAAAGGAATAGGGTAAATATAGTGAAACTAAGCTCTAAGAGGTTAGAGAAGGAATAATCTCAGTATAGGCTGGAGTTAGTTCATCTAGAGAGAAGAATAACAATGGAATTGTCAGAAGAAATCTCTCCATGTGGGGAAAAGTACATAGAATCCTAGATATTGAGCAAGTATAATTCTGAAAAGCCTTTCCAGGTGTTTTCTTTATTGTAGAGATGAGAGATGGTCAAGAGAACAACTTTCCCAACCAAAGATTTTAGTTACAGGTTTCTAAATATTCAATACTGTGAAGTGTCTCAACTACAGCAATGTGAAAAAATATCTTGTTAAAAGAATGTCCCTGTCAATCTAAGTAAATTCTTCAAATACTCTAGCTGAAGGTGCCATCTTCCTCATAAATGACTTCAGAAACATAGGCTAGGAAGGGCAGTAGCTTGCCAAGATATCAAACATAGCTTATGCACCTCCTCAGTTCCCCTTCATCCCATTGTCTCATTGTCCCTGAGGCCAATCAAGGCCCTGTGGGTTAGGGGGAGATCATCCCCAATAACTGCTCATTAGCCATATACCCTGAGTTTCTGGATTTTTCACCACTTCCCAACTTGGATGAAATTCTACAACAGAGTATGGAATCTGGCTTTCCAAGTGGCTATGGGTGTAATAGGATAACAGAGTGCAGAACTGTGAGTCAACACCACAGGGTGACTTGATAATGGGAAACAGAAGGAAGAGAGGTGCCAGGCATTCAATGGCCTCTCCTCCCTGCTCCGATGAACTATTTATCTATCCTACCTGGAGATATCACACGTGGTCAAGCATATGTACTTGCTGACAACCAGCTGAATCTCTGAGGCTCTTTATGACACAGTTGCCAGCTTGGTAATCCAATCACCTTACTCTGCTTCTCATAGCTTCTTGTTCCTCATCTCCTTTTCCTCACTCTTGCTGTTCTGGGATTGTACCTCCAAATAAATCTTCACTTAATTCCTGCCTCAAACTCTGGTTTCCAGACAACTGAGGCTAAAAACAGCAACAAGGTCAAAAAGTAGTAAAGGAAAGACCCTTGGATTAGTACCTGAGACATTGATTCTAATCTTGCTATAACTGGCTCTACTAATTAGCTATTTGACCTTAAGTAAGTAACATTCTGAAACCTGTAAAATGGTACAGAAGTTAAGAGGAAGACAGACTAGTATAAATGACTGCTGGGTTGCCTCCAGCTCCAATGCTTTATGATCCTCAGGAATTAAAAAACCCAAAGCTTCAAATAACCCATTAGAAGAAGGGTCAATTGGAAAATCATGGAGTCCTATTATATCCCAATTCATTTACCCATAGCAATAGTTTGGATCAGCTTTATGTAATATAACTATAACTGAATCTTGGGAAGAATTCTCTTGGCTCTGAAACTGGGCCACTTTCATTACTGTCAGCAGCCAATGTTATTTGATGTGTGACAGGATATTTTGCAACTTAACCAAATATCACAAATTCAATAATACCAGGCCACAGAAGGACTAATAAGAGTTAGAATACCATATCTGTTCTGTAGAAAAGTTATGAATATAAGAGTACTTTTTAAAATCAGTACTATCAAGTGAAAGAAGCCAGTTACAAAAGACCACATGTGGTATGATTTGATTTATATGAAATGTCCAGCACAGGCAAGTTCATAGAGACAGAAAGTAGATTCACGGTTGCCTAAGACTGGGAACTGGTGAAATGGAGAGTGACTGCTAATGGGCATAGGGTTTCTTTTGGGGATAATGAAAATATTCTAAAATTAGACTATGATAATGGTTGCACAACTCTGTGAATATACTAAAAAACACCGAATTATACACTTTAAAAGTACAATACGTAAATTAAATAAATGTTATGTAAATTATATCGCAATAATGCTGTTTAAAAAGTAATGGGGTATTTTATTGCAAGGAGTGAACTGGCTCAAAGACAAAAAATAATGTGTGAGAAACAAGCATTTCTCTCTAAGGAAAGAGAATTGTAAAAGAAGTTATATCTTTCAAAAAGGCTCTGGAAGAGGTGAACACAGTAACTTCACCTGGTTTCTGTTTGACACTAAATTCCCCAAATAGCAAAGAGCCAGAGTCTTTAGGGACAGTCTACAGAAAGAAGTTGGGAATTTCTACAACTGTCAAGAGGAGTTTCAATGTTAGCAAGTGCAAGATGATACAAATGCAAGGGACCCTCAACAAGCATCAGTCACAGACTACACAAGGGACCTAGGAGAGACAGTGGGTTATTCAATTCAACAGAACATTATTTACAAGGTAGTGTTACAGCAGTAGTAAAGAGAGGAATACAAAAATGACATGGATAGATGCTCGTTCCCTTCTCTACTTTAAGAGGTTGTAATCTTAAGAGAAGAACATGCACACTAAAAGGCCAGGTGAATAGATGCTAGGACAGAGTCTGAATAGGTACCAGAAGGGTTATGGAAAGCTTCATAGAACAGCTGGCATTTTCTCTGGGCCTCAAACATTTGAGAATATAATTCAACATGCTGCTATATCTCAGGAAACCAAACAAGTATTTGGAACCACTCAAAGAGGATAATAAATACAAACACTAAATTATTCTACCTTATTTAAAACAGGGCACATCAGAGAAGGAAAACTCTGACTCCAAAAAACCTCCGCTGCCTTGCGGCATACCTCTTCAGGGGAAAGGCTAAGGGAGTAAACCCCGACAGAAAATCCGGAGCCGGAGTCCCTAAGGCGGTTTGACGTTGTAGTCAACACCGGCAACTCCTGCGGCGCACCTGAAGCCAAGCTGTATTGACTCCGTCTTTCCCTTGGACCCTTCAGCTGCGAAGAGAGGGGGGGTCTGCTGCATGGGCAACAGCAGACCCTCCATATCACCCTGCCCAGGCTCTGTAGCTTCAGCTTCACTGGAGAGGACACTCCAGCGTCATCGCAAGATGTCGATTCAACACGGGAGGAGACAGATACCGTGTCACTCCCGAGTTGGACTGCACAGCCATTCTCGGCGGTGCAGATAGACTCTTAAGAAGCTACACCATCGTCTCTCGAGACGGACGGCTGCCGACGACGAGGATTTAAAACAGATACCCTTAGTATGGGTCACTACACTTCAGGAGAGGCAGACTAGAGAGACAAGTCTCCTGACATGTCCTTGACTTCAAATTCAGAAGCACTTTTTTAAAAGGTATTTAAGGTTCAGAGTTAGTCCCTGAATACCTGTCTACAGAACAGCCAAAAGTGCTAAAGAGCTGCAGGCTAATCAGACAGCTGTTTGTAGGAAAAGCCTTCCTCTCATTTGCTGACAAAGTCTATGAGCACAAAGGAGAAGAGAAAAAAGAAGAACAAGATAAGGGAAAGGGAGAGAGCTGCAGACAGCAACAGAGACTGGAAGCAGAGCAGAGATTGGAAACGATGACAGGGCAAGTGGCAAGGTTGCAAGTGGCCGACACAGGAATAGGAGAAAGACAGTTACAAAAGAGTGCGGAAAAAAAACTCATTCTACAGTCTAAGCCAACAAAGAGTTATCAGCTCATAAACAGCACCTGAAGGCAAGGGAGAAAGAGAAAGAGAAGAGCTCCAAGGGACACAGGCGTTCACCCAGAAGCCTGCCAATCTGCAGCTGACAGGCCCCTGAGGAGAAGGGGCTGTCCACAGTGCAGAGTGATATCCATCATGAGCTGCATAATGACATTTCAGTCAAAGGGGGACCACATTTATAACATTGGTCCCATATGTTTATAATGGAGCTGAAAAATTCCTATTGCTTAGTGACATCATAACCTTCATAAGATTGTAGTGCAACATATTAGTCACATGTTTGTGGTGATGTTAAGTGTAAACAAGCCCATTGCAGGATCCAAGATGTCAGTGGAGCAGATGGATGTTACACTCACCTCCTCCCAGGGCCAAACTGGGATTACAACTAAAGTATAGAGCAAGCACCCTGAACAACCAACTGAACTCACTGAAGAGAAGTCTCATAACCAAGGATGTAGAAAAGCAGCGGCACTGAGACTGCTAAGAAGGGCAGAGATGCGAAAAGGGCTGGCCCTACCCCCACAGGCAGCAGCTGATTCTGGAAGGATATCTCAGCTGCAAGGGTTCCCCCTGAGAAGCATGGGGTCTCAACCCCAAGCCAGGCTCCCCAGCCCAGAGCACCAGAACAGGAAGAGGCACCCACATAACATCTGGCTGTGTAAAGCAGCGGGGATTCTGTCCACTAGGGAGAGACAGAAGTCTGCTAGAGAAATAGGTGCCCTCTTAAAGGGCCAATGCACAAAATCTCGTTCACAATGACTCACCCTGGGCTCCAGCCAGGGGAGGGCAGAGCAGACTAAAGTCACTTGAGGAGAGACCAACATTGCCTACCAACTAGTAGCATATAAATTGACCCACATTTTGTAGGCAATATGTTTCAACTTTAAAAGTCAACTTATATGCAATATTTAATAAAGTTCTTGCAATCTCTACTTCCTTTCTCCATAACTCGAAGGTGAACACAACATCCTTCATAACAATTCTAGGGCCTTCATTCAGAACAAATAATACAATCTGTCACATAAGGTGACTCTACATCATTTTACTCAAGCTGTTCCACTTTTTTTAACCCTCAGTGTTGTGAAAATAAAGAATATCCCTGCTGTGCACTATGTAGTTTTAAAAGGAAAAACTGACATTCAGAAAAATGAGGTTTTGACCTTGGGTTCTGATTCACTGTAAAGCTAAAACATAAATTACCTACTCAGCCTCACCAGTCCCTGTCTAATTCATGTTTTCTGTCTTATCTTTTCTAGTCCAGAGACGTGGGTACCCATGCTATTGTTTTCCATTCAAATCAAATCAAGAGATACTTAGATATATTAGATCTAAAGCCCTATGTGGTTGCTAGAGGGTCCAGAGATGGACAAGCTACTTGTCTCTGCCTTCAGAGAGCTTACAATCTATTTTTTAAAGCTATAATATAAAGCAGAATAATAAAAACCACATAGAAGTTTGCAATGTAATAGGGGTTTAAAGACTGGAGAATGCCCTCTGGTGAAAGGGTGAGGAGATGGTGAAAAAAAGATCAGGGATTTATGACAATTTCCATAGGAAAAGACTGAGGAAGACAGATGTTTTGTGGAGCAACATTAGTCAGGAAACTAGGGGCTGTGTTGAGGGGGAAGTAGATGTCCAAACATGTCAGATTTGAGAGAACATGTTACAAAGGACTTTGAGTATTAGGCCAAGGAGTCCTATAGATAACTGAGTATTAAATGAGCCATCAAAGATTTGGGGGCAGGAGAGTTAGGTGACAAGAACTTCACTTTGAGAAGATTTATCTGATGGAAAGTGTGAAAGAACTTGGAGATCATGAAGGTTATTGGGATATTTTAGATGAGATGAAACAGCTCTTTCAAGATCAAAAAATGAGAAACAGTCGAAGAAGATTGGCAGGAACCTATATATTTTGTTAATTAGTGTCATCCCAATTAATTCAATAAAAAGGAAAAAAATAAAATAAAATAAAATTGGGGAAAGTCCCCACATTATTGTTCTTTAAAGGGCAAACAGAGACCTGAGATTACATGAAGACAGAAAAGAAAGAATAGTAGAGAAGGAGAGAGTATTGATGCTAGGAGGGAGAGAGAGACCAGTCATTGAATCAAAGTTCTAAGGAGAGGATGAAATGGCCAGGTGGAGCTGTTAATTTTAAAAGGAAAAGCAAAATTTTTGTATTTAAAAGAAAGAATGACAAGAGGAGGGAGAATTAAAATACACAGAAACTGATGAATTTGAGACAAAAGAAGTTGAGGGATTTATGTTCAATAATCTCAACCTTCTCAGAAAGTAGAAGGCAAGTTCATCTGTGTAAAGGAATTATAAAGAGACTGGGTTCTTGCTGTGAATGGGGGTGTGTGTGTGGAAAAGATCAAAGGGGATGTAATAAAGAATAAAAAAGTATTAATCAAAGAATTACTAAGATACCCAAAGCAAAAGCAACCAAAGGAAAAAGTTAAAAATGGTCTTATTTAAAATCAAAAACCTTTGTGCTTCAAAGAACACCATTAAGAAAGTCAAAGTCATCGTCGGCAGCCGTCCGTCTCGAGAGAGGATGGTGTAGCTTCTTAAGAGTCTATCTGCACCGCCGAGAATGGCTGTGCAGTCCGACTCAGGAGTGACACGGTATCTGTCTCCTCCCGTGTTGAATCGACATCTTGCGATGACGCTGGAGTGTCCTCTCCAGAGAAGCTGAAGCTACAGAGCCTGGGCAGGGTGATATGGATGGTCTGCTGTTGCCCATGCAGCAGACCCCTGCCTCTCTTCGCAGCTGAAGGGTCCAAGGGAAAGACGGAGTCAATACAGCTTGGCTTCAAGTGCGCCGCAGGAGTTGCCGGTGTTGACTACAACGTCAAACCGCCTTAGGGACTCCGGCTCCGGATTTTCTGTCGGGGTTTACTCCCTTAGCCTTTCCCCTGAAGAGGTATGCCTGCCGCAAGGCAGCGGAGGTTTTTTGGAATCAGAGTTTTCCTTCTCTGATGTGCCCTGACTGGAAGATCGAACCAGCGACACTTAGCTCGCAGGCCGACGCTCAATCCACTGAGCCAAACCAGCCAGGGTAAGAAAGTGAAAGTACAATTCACAGAATACTAGAAAGTATTTGCAAATCACCTATCCAACAGAGGTCCATCATTCTGAATATATAAAGAACACTTACAATTAAAAAATGAGCAAAGGTTCTGAATAAACATTTCTCCAGAGAAATATAAATAGCCAATGAGCACATATAAAAATGCTCAGCATCATTAGTCATTAGGGAAATGAGAATCAAAACCACAATATGGTACCACTCTACACCCACTAGAATGGTCATAATCAAAAACATAAGTGGCCATAATAAAAAGTAACAAGTGTTTGTGAGGGTGTGGATAAATTAGAACTCTCATATATTGCTGCTAGTAATGTGAAACGGTGCAGCCATTTTGGGAAATAGTTTGGCAGTTACTCAAACAGTTAAACATATAATTACCATATGACCCAGCAATTTCATTCCTAGGTATATACGCAAGAAAAATGAATAGATTTGTACATGGTATTCATAGAAGAATTATTCATAATAGCAAAAAAAGAGAAACAACTTAAATATCTATTAATTAATGAGTGAATAAACAAGTGTGGGATATATAAAAATTGGAATATTACTCAGTCATAAAAAGTAATGAAGTACTAAAACATACTACAACATAGATGATTCTTAATAAGTAGGAGAAGCAGTCACAAAAGACCACATATCGTATGTTTCTAATTATATGAAGTATCTAGAAAAGGCAAATCCATAGAGATAGAAAGTAGATTAGTAGTTTCCAGGGACTGAAGGAACAGAAGAATGTGGGGAAATTTCAAGTGACTGCTAACAGAAACAGAGTTTATTTTTTGTGTGTGTGGTGATAAAAATATTCTGGAATTACATAGTGTGATGGTTGTATAAATTTGTGAATATACTAAAAAATTACTGACTTACACACTTTAAGTAGGTGAGTTTTATTTGTGAATTCTACCTTAAAAAAAAAAATAGGATGGCTAGGGAGGGGTGAGTTCAAATGACCTGTATTTTGTTTTAGAATTATCCAGAATGGAATTGTGACTACCTCAGACTATTAGAAGTCACACAGATCAGACTGCGGGAGTTACCCTGAGCAGGGTACTGGCAAGGCAGGAATGACTGAGAGTCAAAGGGATGAATAGTAGTACATTGTTGAAATGGGTATTTATAAAACTCCAGGCTCTTTTAAAATCTAATGGTAAAAAAAAAAAAAAATCGAAAATGAGCAAAAAAACAACAAAAAACAACGAACAGACAGTTCACAGAAAAGTGTACACAAGAGGTAAATAAGCATGTGACAAGATGTTCAACATCATTAGCCACTAGAGAAATGTAAATTAAAACCACAATGAGCTATCACCACACATCTCTCAGGATAACTAAAATAAAAAATGACAACACCAAATGTTGGCAAAGATGCAAAGAATCTGGATTATTTATACACTGTTGATGGGAATGTAAAGTGAAAAACAATTTGGCAGTTTCTTATAAAACTAAACATGAACCTACAATATAACCTAGCAACTGCATACCTGGGCATTTATCCTGGGGAAAGGAAAACCTATGTTTGCACAAAAATCTTCACACCAATATTCATAACAGCCTTTATTCATAGTGACCCCAAATTGGAAACAAACCAGATACCCTTTAACGGTCAAACAGGTTATGTTATACTGTGGAATACTACTGGGCAGTAAAAAGAAAACTATTGTTACATACAATAACCTGGATAAATCTCCAAGGAATTATATTGAGTTTTTTTAAAAATCCCAAAAGGTTACATATGGTATGATTCCATTTATATGAGATTTTTTAAATGACAAAAATTACAGAAAAGGAGAAGAGATTTGTGATTGCCAGGAGCAAGGGATCGGAGGGTGGGACACAGGAAGATGGCTATAAAAAGGCAATAAGAAGGACCCTTGTGGAGACAGAAATGTTCCATATCTTGACTGTATCCATGTCAACATTCTGCTTGTGATATTGGATTATAGTTTTGCAAGATACTATTTATTAGAGAAAAATGAGTAAAGGGAACACTGGATCTCTTTGCACTGTTTCTTACAACTGCATGTGAATCTACAATGGTCTCAGAATAAAACGTTTAATTAAAAAATAAGTTTAGGTTGGGGTGGAGGCAAGCCAAATCAAAACCTGACATGCAGTTTTCGCATCTATAATATAGGGATTATAATAACTACAAAGGAGAATTTTTAAAATTTATGTGAGTAGATTCTAGAATACAAGATCTCTTAATGATAAATGGCAGTTTAATGTAACTTCTAGCATTACTGAAATGGCTTAGCAACTACAAATGGCTGGCCATTTCCAGAGGTTTTATTATCAAGAACTGTGAATGCACAAAGGCCTTGAAGGGTACATGCATGACACCTAAAACCCATAACAACCCCGTAATGCAAGCTGAGCCCTCTCACTGAGAGGTTCCTTCTGCTCAACAGTGCTATAAGTCATGAGAGAATGGCCTAACGTTATGTGAGCCAGAGAGCTACAGTTAAGGGTCAGCTGTAGCTGGCTCTGGAGCCACACTGGCTGGATTTGAATCCCACCTCATCAAATTAGTAACCATGTGACCTTTGGCAAAACAAGTGGTTCTCTAGGCCTCAGTTTCCTCATGTACTATAGAATTAAAAAGATAATGCTTTAGCTTTGTGTTTCTGTAAGTACCCAATAAATGTTAGCTATTATTAGTAATTAAAAGGGGCAATAATAATTAACTGGTGTAGTCCAATCTTTCCTGCACAGAAGAAGTCACCTCAACAACATTCCTAACATCCTATCCAACTTTTACTTGAACGTATCTAATGATGGGTAGCTCATTGTTTTTCAAAGCAATCTATTCCAATTTTATGCAGCTGCCACACTAGAAAATTATTCCTTCTATTTTTATCCCACACCTTTTCTTTAACTTTCAAACATTAGTCTTGGTTCTGCCTTGTCAAGCTATGAAAAATTTCTGGGACCTCTTCCACCCAACATGTCACACATAGTGGTACTCGGTACTCCTTAATTTGTTCTGGAACTCATGACAAGTGCTGAAACTGACGAGTACTGAATGATTAAGCGTTTTTCTCTTGAGGGCCAACGTCGTGACTCATACAAGTTCTAGCAAGTGCAACAAGTCCCCAGCAAAGCACCGAGTGAGGAAACATTTTTTTCTCATCAAAATGAGACGAATACAGGGTTCAATGAGTTCTGAAGTTGACAAGTACTGAGGTATGACTGGAACTTGGTGCCTGCTATCTCATTCATGTGCCATCTTTGGAAACTAGTCTGCTTCTCTCTTGTCCTGTGACACGAGATGCATCTCTCTGAGCATGGTTCCTCATCTCAAAAGTTAGAGTTCCAGATTAAATAGTCTCTAAGGTGTTTTCTCCCAGAGGCAAGAACTGTAACTTTACTTATGCCTTTGTCCATTTATCCTGATGCGTTCTCTCCAGCAATTTTCAGTCCCTTCATCTTCTGCTGCCTCATTTGGTTAAAATCCTTCTTAAAATGTAATTCCCAGAAGGAAACACAAAACTAACATTCTGGCAACAATAGTCAAGTGTACTGTAAAATTCTCTCCTCCCTATTTAATGCAACATAACATAAGCATTTAGGGCTAATATTTTACTACTTGGCTTTATGACAAGCTTATTGCTAAAATCTCTGAGTCCATCTTTTATACCCAGAGTTGATTTTTAGAATCTAAGATCAGGAATTTTGTATTTATTTCTGCTTAATGCCATCTTTTAAAGCTCTATTCCATCTTATTAGCCCATGAAGCTCTATTTGGATCTTAACTATGTCATTTATTGTATTAATGAAGGTACATTGATCATATTCTTAACACTCAGGAAAACACTTTTTAAATCTTTTAATATTACTACATACACAAGTGCTTATATGCAAAACTTCTTCCTTACTATTAATGCTGCAACTTTTAAAACTGTAGGATATTTTCTAGAGTTCTGATTATACAAACAGACAGAAAACATGTTTTTGGGTCTATCAACCTCATCAATTCTCTTCTAATAATTTTAAAACCTAGAAGTTCTAAGTGCGACACAAAGCAGTCAAAACAGAGAGCAGGGTATGCCTCTTAGTGCGTGAGCACTGCCGCAAGGAAGAGGAGCCAATCCACACCACCCCTCATCTGTTTGCACCTTCTCCTTCCTAGTCACAACAGTGACTGAATGACTGCGTGGTTAATTAAGGGATTTTGAAACACAGCTAGACTTCCTTGTCCTCCTGAGATGATAAAAGCAAAGATTATTATGGAAATTTACTGTCGTAGATAATTTAACCAGCTTGAAAAACCTTTAGAATTGGTTCCTGCTTACCTCCATTATAAAAATTCCAGTGGAAAGCTCAGTGTTTTTGCTTTTGTAGGATTCCAGAGTTTGCAATGTTATGTTCTTTATGTTATACTAATCCCATATGACTGTGTTCAGGTTGAAAGAAGTTCATTTCACTAACTGGACTATAATTCTAGATGTCAGATAATGTCCTTTTCAAAGACAAAATTGTCATAAATTTTTGCTACAAAAAAAAAAGTGCTTCTATTTATCTATAAGTTATATCTCAGTAAAATTTTAAATTTGAATTGGAGTAGAAAGTTAATCTTTTAGGTAAATCTTAGTATTTCTCTCCCTACTGCATGGCTTCCCCTAGAATCACTAAGTGGATGAGGACTTGTGATTAACTTTTGCTGACAATCAATTTTCCCTGACTACCTATCATGCTGACATGTCCTTACTAAGGCCAAAATGGGTCCTCTGTGACACCTTGTTTGAAATTTCTTCAACCTGGTAGAATTTTGCAGTAACAACAATAAAACAAGCCCCAAACTATATATTCTTTAAATTGGGAAATGGGAATCAATTAGTCTGGCTCTGCAGATAAGTCATTTCACCCTAACTCCTCAGGCATTAGAAAGTTTATCTGTATAATGAATGGGTTAGACTAAATCATTTTCAGGCTGCGTGCTCAGACTCACAGGAGTAGCTCCCAAAAGTAATATCAGGACTAGAAGTGACTTTCATTTCAAAAAGCTTGCTTGTTACATCACTTAAATAAAATGTCAGATTTCTTTTTTTTTCTGAGCTGGAATTAAGGTTCTAACTAATCATGATTTTCTCATGTTGACCAGACATCCCAGCTAGCTTTGGCCAATAAAAGAAGGAAACAAATTAATTATTACTTCATCTGTGTAGAATAGTAAATCTTTCAAAATTTGGAGACCATAGGAAACAAAATTAATTTAAAATATCTTTGCAAAGAAAAACTGAAATCACAGAGCTATCTCACTAAACTATTCTTTCAGCTAATATTTCCTGTGTGCTTACCTGTGCATGTTTTCCTCTAGACCTAAGAGTTACAAGGATAACATTGAGAAGTCTGTGGTCATAGTTCAATAAAGGAAATGGATCTCTTAGGTGTTTTTCCAGCTGCAATATGGAAGGTTTATTTATTTGTTAAGAGGAAAGTTAGTTGTTATGGGTGGTAGTGTTTTAATTTATGATTTCCCCCTTAACTGTAGTTAGGATGTAAGAAACATTTAAAATTTCCTCACAAAGGGCACAATACCTCCTTCCTGCTTTTCATGATGATGTCAGCTTCTGTGCTATCACCAGGCATTTCCTAGATCTACATTTCAGAGTCTAGAACTTAAACCTAAGCTCTAAGGAAATGAAGGATTGGGGACTGGGGACCCTCTTGAGACTACAGGCTGCAGCAAAGGCCGAAGCAGCTCCGAATGATGAACAGCCAGCTTTTCTCTGGCCAGGCCTCAGTACAAGTGAATCCTGAGGGAAAAGAATGACTTTATGTTCCTAATAGTGTAAAACAGAAAATGTTTACTTAATCTTAAAGCATGATAAATCTCTAAAAAACCACACAGCCCTTGGAAGGTTACTAGACATTACTGGTTTGATACAGAGCCATCATAAGTAGACCCAGAAAATGTCATTTCTTGGCTTAGAAAAGAACAATTTTTAAGTATCACATGAGAAATGAGTTCTTTGTCAAGTAGACCTCAAATGGCAAATTATAAAGTATCAGTTTTAATGGAAAATAAATAAATTGCTTCCAATAAGATGATGCTTAGCCTTTGAATGGTCATAGTTTATTACAGATATTAGAGGATCCAAGTTTCTTAAGCCTCTATGTCCAAACACAGTTTAAGCATCATAAAGAACAAGTGTATCCCCTCTTAATTTAGGTGATCTCTGATCCAACCTGCTTTTTGACACTTATAACAAGAAATAGTCAATGGCAAACACGCAGATAATGGTACGTATATAAAACACTATCACCTTATTTTAGACAGTGCTTTCCTTGTACATAGGTTCCAACATATCAAAGAAAACATATATGTAAGCATCCATGTAAGCATTTAGAATTTCCTCCGCTGCCTGCATGTCCTCTATCTTATCCATTTTTTCTATAGACGTCCCATATGGAAAGGAGTGGTCCAATTCAAAAACCAACTATCTAAATTCAATTATTCACTCCCCTGATGTGACACAGGAACTTGAGAGAACACAAGTCCTGACAGGCAGAAGGTTAGAAAAGCACTAGGAACAAGTATAGAGGTTTACTGGTCTCCAGGCATAGAGCAATCCCTCTTCTAGACATCTCTCAGTGTGGGATATCCAGAAATGGCTATCTGAGAGCGGCCCACAGTTGTCACCAGAAATCTTAATTCCAGCCATCACATATACTCTCAGAAATGTCTGATTCATCTGTGTGGCTAGTACAAATTTGCTTTTGGACAGACTGCTATAGGCAAAAGCTGTGATGTCTGAAATCACAACACTCTTGCCTTGATTCTTTCCCAGAGAACATTTATTTTGTTCACTGTCCAGGAACATTTTTCCTGCAGAGATCTATAAGCCAAGGATGACAGGTTATAGCATATCTGTGTGAACAGGTAGCTGAACACAGTTGAAGAGAAAATGGTCATTACTTATCATGGCTTAATGTTTAAGTAAATCAAAGAAACTAACCTCCACTTAAAATACACGCATACATGGTTATTTTTCCTTTTCTTGTCAGGAACTATGGTGTACTACTTCAGGACAGGAAACAGTAGTACTAGAGTAGCTGAGCTCTTATTTGAGAAAAAAGATTATCACAAAGAAATAAAAAGTTCTTTAAAATATCCTTAAATATAAGAGGAAATATTCAGTTACATTAACAGTCAAAATTATAAGCCAAACTATAACAGGCCATTTTGACATACTGAATAAGCAGAGGTTGAAAGGCAATACAGTTCTTTTTTCCCCTATTTTTTATTGTTATTCTATTACAGTTGTCCCATCTTTCCCCCATTGCTCTCCCCTGTCCCGCCCACCTCGCCCTTCTCCCACAGTCAATCCCCACCCTGTTGTCCATGTCCATGGGTGGCAATAAAGTTCTTGAAGCAACTTCTGTATTGGGCATTTTGGCCGAAAAATTTACAGTACTCCTAACTCCTGACTCAGTAATTCTACTTAGGGGCATTTATTTAAAAAAACAAATCAGCTACAAAGATAAAGATTTATAAACACAAACGTTCATCTCAAGGTTTCTATAGTAGAAAGATCTATTTTTTATAGAAAGTAAAACCTAATAGCCCAACAGTAGAGATTTGGTTAAATAAATTGTGGTACACCCATGAGAAAATACCATGCAACTATTCTTTTAAAGGACATATTCTACTATATCCAATATAATGTAACAAGTCTTTATTAAATAATTACTATTTGCCGTTTTTCCATTAGTGCGTACACACACTCATACACCCTCCAAAACCATACATACAAGTAATACACTAATAATGTTATCAATAACTATCTCTGACATAGTGTGATACAAGTAATTCAAAGTCTTATTTAGAACACTTCAAAAGTTTTCCTCAAAATGTCCAAAAAAATACATACTGCTTTTATACGAAGAAGAAATAGTAAGTTATAATACTAGCAACTGCCACATTTAATGAGTACTCACTTTGTGCCAGATTAAACAAATAAATGCATTTCAGTAATTATCTTATTTAATCCTCACAGTAACCGTATGAGGCTGGATACTCTAATTATACCCATTTTGAAACTACAGAGGTGGCAGACTGGGAACTGAACACAGGCCTAACTCCAAAGCTTGTGTGCTTGCCCCCATGTAACCACTAAGAGACATCACATTTCTGAGCTAATTTTCCTGGAACCACGTTTTCCAAGAAGCACTATCACATGCAGTCTGAACTGGAAAGAGAAAAGTAGCAAATAAAGAGTTTTTAATTGCTCTGCGCTAAAAAGGCAAGCATCCTTTTATGACACTACTTACAGCCTGAATTTTGGTAGTCTGTTATTTCTATAAGCCCATTACTGACACTTGCTGTCTAAATTTAGCAACTCAGATCAGTGGTCCAGGAATCTCTAGAGTATGGAGTCTCTATGCACTTAGTTTTCTTGTAGTGTCATGTGTTATTGATGCTAAATAAATGCTATGTGGTGGCAATGATAATAAAACAAATTTCAGTGACACAAACCATAGTTCACTTCAGTTTTGCCAACACTGGAAAAACGTCCATGATACAGAGGATCTGACCAAGCCCCAGGCAGTGACAGCTCAGGCAGTGTACACTCAGCAGGTCCCTCAGGCCTCTGCTTTTGGGGGAAAAAATGTTTTCACATGGATAAATTATTATTTAAAATACATGAGGGACTATCATATATATTTTAAAGGTGGCATTCATGTCTTTAAAAAAATGTACCATTGATCTTTCAATGAACATTAAAAAAAAAAGGCTTTTAAAATAATTCATGTGAAATAAACACGTGCCCTTTCATTAAAAAATAAATAAATAAAGCATTCTCTGTCTTGTACTGAGATCAAGGCATGAATCGTTTCCCATTAATTTTCGCCTTTTCCACTGCTATTGTAGCCAAACAGGATCAACCCATCAACTATTTTCCGTACCTCATTACCATAACTGAAAAATTCAAATGGCCAAATTAGGCTGTATAGATAACAGCCTGTCTAAAATATATTAATTAGATAGTACTTATCAACTATACACACAATTTGGAACTTATTGGACACAAATTAGGTAAAATTAATGTGGTTGCTACCTTTTACGAGGAAATGACATTCTGCAGTAAACGGGTGAGTAACTCAGAGGAAGCTGCAGAACCTATATTTCCATATCCAACTTGACAAAGACTTAACTTGTCTAGCTGTGAATGTGAGGTATGTGGCTGGTCAGGAGGACAGGAGAACACGATGAGCTGAATGGAAGGAGAGATACTCAGATCCAGCGCAAAGTGCGGAGGTCCTCATAGTAATTGTTAATACTCTGGGGTTTCCCCAAAATAGATCTGATTTTACTCTACCTGCTGGGGGGGATGCAAAGACCTTCTTACATGTGTCACAAAGTAAATGATCAGATAAGGAGCTACAAGATTTTTTTAAAAGACTGCAGCATGCTGAAGTTCCATCCAAAAGAAATTTGATAATCCAATAAATGTAAATAGTGATGGTAAAATATCAGCTTCTCGCCTTATAACCAAAATTATTAGAGTCTAGAAAATTTTAAACTCTGACCATCACTAACAAATTTAGTAAGTACCTTTCCTTTGAATAGAGGAGACAGAAAACTAAGTGACGACATATTAAGTCAGAAAAGTTCCTTAAAATACTACCTGTTATTAAATAAGAAAAACATAGATGTGAAATTATATTTTTGAATTTCATTAAAAAAACAATTACCAAACATCTTCTACAGAAAGTAACTATGCCAGACTCCTTGAAGGTTATGAAGATGAGAACAACTCATCAAAAAGTTATCATAATTTATATATCCTTATACAACAAAAAACTTGGCCCTGAAAACTTAAGTAATTTTTCACAGCCTGCATATGTATATGTAACAGACTCTGGCAGAAAATCTCCCAAGCTTATCAATTTACAAAGCAAAACACAAAATCACTGAGAAGGGGTAGGGCGGGGGGAGAACAGATCTAAGTTCTTCTCTAAGGGAAAATGCTGAATATTTTCCAACTAGATTTTTTTTTTAAGTCAAAAGGCATTTAAACTGTTTGTTTGTTTGTTTGATTTTCATGTGGTTTTTCTCCCTTTTTCTCTAGAAAGGAAATATCTTTTCCAAATCCTATACACTATAACCTTTTTTCACCTAAGGGCTTAAAGAATACCATGTAGCCCTATATTGGCTTAAACCATCAAACCCTGCTATTTACCCTTAACTCAGATGAGCTGAAGAGGATTACCTCAAAAGGAGATTTTGTATAAAAATGTCAAAAATCACTTCCTATAAAATATTTCAAAGATAACAAGTAAAAGCATGTCACTATCCTAAAATTCACTTGGAATCCCAAGGGACCTTGGAGAGGCAAAACAATCCTGAAAAAAAAGAACGAAGTTGAAAGTTCTACATTTCCAAATTTCAAAACTTTCTACAAAGTAATCAAAAACAGTTTGGAACTGGCATAAGGATAGACATCAGACCAATGGAATAGAATAGAGAGCTCAGAAATAAACCCTCATACATGTGGTAACATGATTTACAAAAAGGGTGCCAAGACCCTTCAATGAGACTAGGACAGTCTTTTCATGAAATTGTATTGGGATATTCACATACAAAAGGATGAACCCTGGCAATCATAACCTTACACCATATACAAAAATAATTCAAAATGAACCAAATACCTAAGCATAAGAGCTAAAACTATAAAATTCTTAGAAGACAACAAAAGCAAAAGAGCTTAATGACATTGTATTTGGCAATAATTTCTTTATTATGACAGCAAAAGCACAGGCAACATAAGTAGAAATAGATAAATTTGACTTCATCAAAATTGAACTTTTGTACATCAAAGAACCCTGAAAAGACTGAAAAGGTAACCCAAAGAATGGGAAAAACAATTGCAAATCATAAGTCTGATAAGGGATTACTGTCAGAATATGTAAAGAACTCCTACAACTCAACAAAAAATAACTCTATTAAAAAATGGACAAAGGACTTGAATAGACATTTCTCCAAAAAAAATAAACAGTCAACAAGCACAAGAAAAGATACTTGGCAACACTAGTCATTAGGAAAACGTTAGTCGAAACCACAGTGAGATACCATTTCACAGCCATTAAGGTGGCTACTATTCAAAAATAAAAAGTGGTGGTGAGAATATGAAGAAACTGGATTCTGTGTGCAATAGATATTGAAAATGTAAAATGGGGCAGCTACTATGGAAAATGATATAGTGGTTACTCAAAAAAAATTACACATAGAATGACCATATGATCCAGCACTTCCACTTCCAAGTATATACTCAAAAAAATTAAAACCAGGACTCAAGGAGATATTTTTGTACCATGTTCATAACATCATTATTTGCAACAGCCAAAAACATGGAAACAACCCAAATGTCCATCAACAGATGAATAAACAAAATGTGGTATATACATACAATAGACTATTATTCTGCCTTAAAAAGGAAGGCAATTCTGACATGCTACACCATGGTTGAACCTTGAGGACATTATACTAAGTGAAATAAACGAGTCACAAAAAAACACTTAAGAGTAGCCAAAAATCATAGAGACAGAAAGTAGAATGGTGGGTGCCAGGGCTCGGGGGAAGAATAGGGAGTTATTATTTAATGGGTAGTTTCAGTTTTACAAGATGAATCAGTCGGCAGCCGTCTGTCTCGAGAGACGATGGTGTAGCTTCTTAAGAGTCTATCTGCACAGCCGAGAATGGTTGTGCAGTCCGACTCGGGAGTGACACGGTATCTGTCTCCTCCCGTGTTGAATCGACATCTTGCGATGACACTGGAGTGTCCTCTCCAGTGAAGCTGAAGCTACAGAGCCTGGGCAGGGTGATATGGAGGGTCTGCTGTTGCCCATGCAGCAGACACCCCCTCTCTTTGCAGCTGAAGGGCCCAAGGGAAAGACGGAGACAATACAGCTTGGCTTCAGGTGCGCCGCAGGAGTTGCCGGTGTTGACTACAACGTCAAACCGCCTTAGGGACTCCGGCTCTGGATTTTCTGTCGGGGTTTACTCCCTTAGCCTTTCCCCTGAAGAGGTATGCCGCAAGGCAGCGGAGGTTTTTTGGAATCAGAGTTTTCCTTCTCTGATGTGCCCTGACTGGAAGATCGAACCAGCGACACTTAGCTCGCAGGCCGACGCTCAATCCACTGAGCCAAACCAGCCAGGGTATACAAGATGAATAGAGTTCTAGAAATGGATGGCGATGATGTTGCATTGATTTATGAATGGATTTAATACCACAGAACTGTAGACTTAAAAATGGTTAAGGTGGCAAATTTTATGTTATGTGTACTTTACCACAATTTTTTAAATTGGAAAAAAAAAAGTTGATAGGAAAGATCCAACAGCAGCAGACTATCCAGACCTGGTCTCCAGAAAGAAGACAGGACCAAAGATAGACATGTAGGAGTCTTCTGGTATAGGAGCATTATTTTGTTCCACTGCTTCGTATGTTAATTATTTCTGTACTTGCCTCCTTCTCCATAAGAGATTCTCAGCTCTTAAAGGGCAATGGAATGAATGCCTTACTCACCCATTTGTCCCAAGAAGCATTAGCATATCACCTCTAAATCTTTTTTAAAATTCAACTGAATCTGAGCACTAGACAGGAACCCTTAGCCTTTCTACATCTGGTCTACCTCAACCTGAAATTTGCAGATTTCCTCTAAATACTTGCTAATCATTTTAGCTCATTTGTAAGTGGAAGGTCAGAGGTTGGCAACTGGACATGAACATCATCCAATAAAAAGTGAAAACCGGAACTCTCTCTCTCTCTCTCTCTCTCTCTCCTTTTTGTTCACGCAGCTCCATACTCTCCTTGTATACCCACCCCTTCCTGAGAATACTGGCACAGAGTTTCACAGCCAAAAATAAGACACAAAGTCAAACAGTGCAGGGAAGATATTTGCTCCCTTCCTTTTGGAAACACTTCAACTAACTCTGTTTTAGTTTGGCTGCTTTGCATCATTTCAAAAATATTTCATTATACTCCACAGCCCTTGATGTCCTAGTTAATTAAGTTTATATAATTTCCTACTGATTAATTTTGAACAGCTTGCTTTGGAGTTTCTCTCCTTTAATTTTCTGCCTTTAGTGACTGCTTAAAATCCTCATCTACGACCATGGGAAAGTATGTGCTACCATGAAATTCACTGTTCTACACAACAAAAAGCAAATCCACATTGTGATTCTTTAAGAGATCGTCTGTTTCAGAAAACAAAGGGACTGTTAGGTGGAATTTAGCAACAAGCCAGTAATAATAAACACAAAGAAGTCACTGGTTATATTCTTTCACATACAAAAATGAACTGCCGTCCATTCCTTACAATGCATTTCACATTTATTGAGATCCTTTGAGATTCTTTCTCTGTGCTTAGGAACTAAGGGGATTAATTTAAAAATTATTAGTATAAGCTAATTTCTAATAATGAATATGATCAAAATTAATGGGTCAGCTGCACCACAATCTGGTCCATCTGCTGCATATACACAGCCTCAGAAGCAAAGCGGAAGGAAAGTGAACTCGAAACATCAACACCAATATCCTAAGTCCTTTCATGATCCAAGAAATGGCAATAGGCTTTGAAATCGCTCTGAAACCTGCTTTTTCCATGAATTCTTTAATTTTCTTGGTATTCTGGGGACAATAAAACAATTTATTTTTATAAGTGGTCATTCTTAAGACTGCTCAAAGTTTCACACAATATTCTTCTTCTCATGTTAACTCTATAAAACAAAGTCCCCTTTCCTGTACTAGCCCCCATCAGAATGCAAAAGGAAAAGTGAGTTTCAAGACTGCAATAAATCTCCTTCAAATATACTCTATCCACTAACAGGAAATAAGTCTGCAATGGCAATACCAGACAAATTTATTTTTAAAGAGGACTCTCAGGTGAATTTTCTGGTAGTGAGCTCCCCTGCACCCCAGACACCACACTGGGCCAGATCAGCCACAATTCTTGCTGAGGGGCCAATCAGTCCTCCTCCCTGGAGGGACCAGTGTTTTATCTCTAGTGATTTTGTCCATAATTGACAGCCAAATGTGCTGACTTTTCAGAAACAAGCTTTGTACAAATCTCATTCCAGTGATCTTTTATTTTTGTTGAAGACTGCCTTATTTCATATACCAAGAAACACTATGAGATAGAAAGTTTCCTTAAAAGTTGTTTTAAAAAATCAGTTTCCGCATACAGTTTGCAGATTTTTTTTTTTAACCCAGACATATACAATCATTTACTGAAAGCATAGATGAAGGTCATAATATGCAGGATGGGATGTCAAGTAAAGGAATACATACACTTCAATTTACAAGCTCACAAATAAGTATTGGTACTCGGAAGGAAGAAATTCATAGATTTGGGAATGAAAGATAAGATACAGGACACTGGCTAATTGGCTAATTCACAAGGATAGCCTCTCCTTGGAACAAGCATAATTCCCATTATGATAAGCACTTTGCAGGTATGCTGAAGGAATAGAGATAAAGTTTGCCAATTAAGTTAGTGTTTTCCCCAGTGAATTCTGACTCCAACAATGATACCAAAGGAGTGTGATGCAATTATGAAACTAAATTTCACAGGATTTTGTGCCTGAAAATACTTTGTAAATGACTCACTGAAACTGTTCATTATTCATGACAGGCTTCTCAAACACTTCCTGATTACATACTTTAAAAGACAGATTCAAATGCCCTTGTTCGTGCCTTTGGGCCTCAATGGCAGTATATAAATATCACAAGATAATTCATGTGATAACAAAACAGTGAAAAGAGAATTATCCTGATACTCTCTTCAGGATACTATGGGGGAAGAATAAGATGTACAATTCCAAAGAAAAGCTGAAGAGAATCAAGAAGCCTGGAGTACCCCAAAGAGCATCCATTCTAAGGAAGAATATTTATTTGATAAATCCTCTTAAAATATTCAATGACCAAGATTAGATTTTATTTCTCATGCCATTCTCACATGGGTACTAACTGTTATGACATTTTCACACTATAGACCTAAATTTGGGGGACAGAATTGCTGTCCATCCAGTCTGGCACCTCTATGTCCAACCTGACCACCTCCATGGTCCTGCCTCACTACTGACTGATACGCCCCTATCTGAGCTTTGACCAAGCTCAGGATTGTTTTTCCCACTGTTTTTATTTCATTGTTCTTGAGTACTTTACTGTTTTTACAGTTATTGATGTCAGAAGTCTTTTTTTAAAAATACTTTATTTATTTATTTTTAGAGAGGGGAAGGGAGGGAGAAAGAGAGGGAAAGAAACATCTTTGTGCAAGGGAAACGTTGATTGGTTGCCGCTCACATGCCCCAAACTGGGGACCTGGCCTGCAACCCAGGCACGTGCCCTGACCAGGAGTCAAACTAGCAACATTTCGGTTTGCAGTCCGGCACTCAATCTATTGAGCCACACTAGGCGAGGATGATGTTAGAAGTCTTGAAAACTTTGCTGTTTAATGCCTTTGTTTGTGTTAAACATTCAAGACACTGAGATAAAGGTGAATCTGAAATAAAACAAGATTAGTGGAATCAAACTATGAAAATAATAGAACATTCAAAAGCAATGATAGAGGCAAAGACAGAAAAAAACATAAAGGCATAGAACACAGTTTACAAAGGCATACTGTGTCAAATCAATGGTTCATTCAGTTCAGTATTTTCTCTCTGTCAGTGGCACCAGGGTAAGTTTTGTGGTAAAGCTTGTCATTCATACTCTTTAATCTTGTCCTAAGGTTAGAAAGACATCCTGAACATACTTAGCTTTCATTAATAATACATTAAAGATCTGGTCATAACCTAGTGTTGGATCCGTCAGTATTTTTATCCAATAAGTTATTTGTTAAAATGAATAATTCTTTTATTTGATTTAAGACAATATGGATTCTAATCCAGACTCCACTAGTAACTGGGTATTTGACCTTGGGCAAGGTTAATAACTTCTGTTTGAGTGTTCCCATCTATATAATGAGGAGGCAAAGACACAGTAGTCAAAGAGGTCCCTCACTGTTCTAAAATGTTATGATTTGGCTACAAATTTCAAGAGAATTATACCACATATTCACATTATTTTACATTATTCATATCCAGTGTTTTGCAAGCTGTAGTTAACTTCTTCCACCTTCCCTTTTTCTAGACTTCAAAGAATCAGTTTCTTATTGTTGGAGAGGACTCCAAAAATCATCTAATAGAACTCACAGGATGCCTGAATCACCATTATTGAATTCCTTACTTGCACACATCTTGCTCCTGTTTGGACACTATTATTGATAGAGAATTTGGTGAACTCTTAAGGCAGCTCAGTTCATTCTCAGTTAACTCCTACTGTCAGAAATTATTCTGATATGAATTCAGATATAAATGTTGAAATAAATCCATCTCCTTGCAACTTCCTGCTTCTTCTCTCTGGAACAAGACAGCTTAGATCCTAAACCTTTTTTCTACATGATTCCACATGACAGATTGTCTAATAACGGAAGAAGCTATCAAATTCCTCTATGTCTGCTCTCTTCTCCAGGCTAATCATCCTTTAGCCTTTATTTCTATATCATAGTATTTAATCCTTTCATTAGCTATTCTTCTCTGAACAAACTCCAGCTTGACAGGACCTGTCTTAAGTACATGATGCCAGATGGAAACTAACATTTTAGCCATGGGATAGTTAAGCGCTAAGAATAGAAGGATTTATCTTTCCTGTTCTAGAGATCTATATGGATATTACTATTAACACAACTAAAAGCACATTAACTTATGAGATGTATACTTTTTTATATTTTTAATGCATTGCTATTCAGTCATATTTCTCCTACCCTATAATTCTAACAGGATACAGATGGCAGCTGAGAAGCTCAAACAGAATGATGGCCACTAAAGATATTAGGAGCCATGCCTCTTTGAGCTGTGTGACTTTGGGAACACACCTCCAATTTTCTGTGCCTCATGTCTAAAATGGAGAGGAGAACAATTCTTCAAATATCTCTATAAGATAGTATAAAGATAAATGAGTAGATATAAATATTATTTTAAGTTAAAAGAAATATAGTAAACAGGCTAGCAGTTCCTCAAAAGGTTAAACATTAAGGTACCACATGACCCAGCAATTCCACTCCTAGGTATATACTGAAGAGAAATGAAAACATATGTCCTCACAAAAACTTGTACACAATGTTCATACCAACATTATTTATAAAAGCTGAAAAGTAGTAACAATTTAAATAGCCATCAACTGAGGAATGGATAAACAAAACGTAAAATATCTGTGCAATATAATATTATTCTATGAAAGTGAATAAAGCACTGATACATACTACAAATGGATAAAGGAATCTTACAAACATTATGCTAAGTTAAGAAGCTAGACACAGAGGCCACATATTGCATGACTCCCTTTACATTAACTGTCCAGAATGGGCAAATCCATAGCAACAGAAAATAGACAAGTGTTTGCTAGGCTGAGGAAAGATGAGACTGGGAAAATAAATGAAAATAAGTACAAGGGTTTTTGGAGGGAAGAGGTAGGGGTAATAAAAATGTTCTAAAATTGATTGTGGTGGTGGTAAATATACTAAAAGCTGTTGAACTATATACTTTGAATAGGTGAATTGTATGGTATGAGTTGTATCTCAGTAAAGTTGTTTTTTAAAAGAACTACAAAAATGTATGACATCATTTTAATTGTTGTTATGTCTCTAGTAAATGATTGACAGCAACTCTAAGAATATTTCCCTGAGTTATAAAACTCAGAGGCCAAACAATAGAGTGCTGGCAAGGATGTGGAGAAAAGGGAACCCTCATGCACTGTTGGTGGGAATGCAGACTGGTGCAGCCACTATGGCAAACAGTGTGGAGGCTTCTCAAAAAATTAAAAATGGAACTGCCTTATGACCCAAACATTTCACTGCTGGGTATATATCTGAAGAAACCCAAAACACTAATTCAAAGGAATATATACACCCCTATGTTCATTGCAGTGTTATTTACAATTGCTAAGATATGGAAGCAACCCAAGTGCTCATCAACAGAGGAATGAACTAAAAAGTTGTGATACAGATATACAATGGCATATTACTTGGCTGTAAGAAAGAATAAAATCTTACTATTTGCGAAAGCATGGATGGACCTAGAGTGTAGCATGCTGAGTGAAATAAGCTCAACATAGAAAGACAAATAGCATATGATTTCATTTATATGTGCAATCTAAAGCAAAATAAATGAACAAACAAAATAGAAATAAGATTCACAGATACAGAGAACAGACTGAGAGTTGCCAGAGGAGAAGTTGGGGGTCTGGGTGAACAAGGCGAAGGGATTAAGAACACAAATTGGTAGTTACAAAACAGTCACAGGGATGTAAAGCACAGCATAGGGAATATAGTTAATAATATTGTAAAAACTATGTATGGTGCCAGGTGGGTACTGGAAATGTCAGCAATATCACTTTGTAAAAAAAATATCTGGCTGTCTAACCACTATGCTGAAAAGTCCTCAAGCACTGTCCCTCAGCAGGGTGAGCATGTGTATATGTATGTGCATGCACTCACTCACACACATGCTTGCAGCCATCACACATCTCACTTGAACTAAATTTGTAATTTAGGGAACTCCTACTCTAGCCCCTATTTTAAACTTGGCTACTCTAAAGTTCAGGCCACAGGCAGACTATGATGAGTACAGGAATCCGAAAATATATGGTATTGGTGAATGTCAGTCACATCAGGATACAATTTTTTTTTTTTAATTTTAGATTTATTTTTTATTTATTTTTAGAGAGAGGGGAAGGGAGGGGGAAAGAGAGGGAGAGAAACATTGATTGGCTGCCTCTTACATGTGCCCCGACCAGGGACCGAACCCTCAACTCAGGCAAGTGCCCTGATCAGGAATTGAACCAAACTGGTGACCTTATGCTTTTCAGAACAATGTCCAACCAACTGAGCCACACTGGTCAGGGCTCAGGGTACAATTTTAGATTCTACTTATGACAAGGCCATGAGCAAGTTAACTGATCTCAAAGAGCTTCAGAATGCTCACCTGTAAAATTATCATGGTGATATATACAAAATACCTATTGAGTACTGCTCTCTTTAGACACCCATATGTTACCAACTTTAATTATGTACATAATAGCCAGATTTTGTATTTTCATGTGTAACTTTATTTCAGCATATACAGTATTTAGCCACAACAGCTAGCTCAAGATACTTTTATATCAAAGACAAAATGTGTGGAAGCCTTCTCTGAATCACCAGAACGATGAATAAGTGCAATTTTCTGCTGACGATGTGCATGTTTAAATTAAGTCTTATTGTACTCATTTCTAAAAAAAAAAAAAAAAAAATACTATTTTTTAATCACTCTACCTTCCCCGCTTTGAATTTTTTAAAAGATCACTATGAATCCTAACCACAACTATGAAATTCTTTCCATTGCTAAAGATTATGAACATGCAATCTGAGAAAATGGACAATTTGAGACTATCAAACATAACCAGCTTGGGGACTTTGCACAAAGAGCACTGTAACTATGGAAACACTTGGCGGTAGAGTTACAACATAAATCAAAGAACCTGTTTCATTATTCAAGTACCAAGCATTTGAGATCAATTTATAGCAACTGTAAGCTACTAATAATTGTATTCTATTTAATTTGTCAAACATGATTTTCTCTCTCAATGAGATCTTTAGGAAATCCTTAAGTGTTTTCCTTAAGAAGAAGAAAATGATAAATTAAATCCACTTAAGTGGTGTGGTGTACCTGACTGACGGTTTTGATCCATTTATGAAACAAACATTATGAAATCAGGCTTATTTGGCACTTGGTATATGCTTTGAAATATTACTTACTCCATATATACATATATTGACTGTTTCCTCAACGATGATTATAAATTCCTCAAATGCAGGAAATATAAGACACCTCATCACCACTACCTTGCAGAGAGCCCACAATACAGTCCATTTTCTTTTCTAAACACAAGGGGCTTTGGAAGAAGATAAACCACAGTACATTAACATGAATAAGATTTTATGATGCAGAAAATGGGAATTAGTGACTGAGAGCCCTACTAAGTTCCAGAAGGTTATCTTTAGAAGGTATACAACCTATACCCTTATAAACACAGTGGTTGTTTCATTAAATACTCATTTTTTTCCACAAATGTTTTCTGTGGAGGGTGGGGAGTAACCCTAGGCCAATTCTAACTCTTACCTTAATTTCCCCTGCCCACAGGAAGTTTTTCTTTTTTAACTGACAGTTTTCATTTTGTTTTTCTTTAGAACTAGGTGTCACCTGAGCCTCTACTCTTCTCTCTCTTTATTGCCCCTCAGTCAAGAGAGGAAGGGGTAAATACAAAGAGTGTCCACATAGGAAAGAACTTGAGGATAAAGTTCAGGTCTGACACCCTACATGGAACATCATCAGAGAGCCTCACTGTATGATGACACAGGATAGAAGAGAGGCAGACCTGGAAGTATAGGAGTCCTCCCTTACCCATGGTTTCAGTTACCCACAGTCAACCACGGTCCAAAAATATTAAGTGAAAAATTCCAGAAATAAACAATTAATAGGTTTTTAATCACATGAGAAACGTGATAAAATCTTGTGCCATCCCACCCAGGACGTGAATCATCCATTTGTCTAGTACAATATAGTACATTAAGATATTTTGAGAAACGCTATATTCATATAACTTTTATAACAATATATTTTTATAATTGTTCTATTTTATTATTAGTTATGGTTGTTTATCTCTTACTATACTTATAAATTAAACTTTATCATATGTATATATAGGAAAAAACACAGTGTCTATAGGGTTCCACACTACCCATGGTTTCAGGCATCTATTGGAGGTCTTGGAACATATCTCCCATGGGTAAGAGGGAGCACTATATATATATATATAATATATATATATATATATTTTATATATATATATAATTTTTTAAATCACTTCTGATTGGTTTAGGTTTAATGATCCCTTTTAATTAACAAAGCAATGGGAACTAAATATTTGATATTTTTCTTTCATAAAATAGTAACTTGTAGGGTTGGTTTTGGTCCTCAATTTCTTTTGGGAATCCAGTCCCTTGATTGAAAGGGTCTCTTCCCTCTTGTGTGTCTGGTCCTTCAGATTCTACTTCTACAGTGTCTTACAAGTTAGTCTCCATCCTTGCTGTTCTAACTGAGAGGTCTTCATTAATTCTCACCCTATTACTATACTCACCTCCAAATTGGTCTTGCAGCTGGCAGTCTTCCCCTGTAACTCATTCTATATGGTACTGCTAGATTAATGTTGCTAACATATAGTTCTGATCATTCATGGAGACACAAATATTTGTTAGGCACACATTCTCTCTGCCAGATGCCATACTAAACTTTAAAGCTTCAAAGAAAAAGACATATGGGTTTTTTACCTCATGGAGCTTATATTCTAACGATGTAATTCCTCTGTCCGAAATCTGTCAAGGGCTCCCCTTTGACAATGGACTTAAAGAGTAATTCTGTCACTATGTCCACTAGACAATATGAGCTAAGTGACCCTTTCTAGATTAATCACCTAGTATACCTTTGCCCCCTATCTACTGAAACGGGTTTTGCATGCCTTGAATTTTTCTACATTATGCTCCTATTTAATCTGACTTCTGTGCCTAGAATCCCTTCCTCCCCATCTTGACCTTGAGAAATTCAACCTATATTTCAATATCCATCCCACTGAAATCTCCTTCATAAAGTCTTTTGTTGACCCCACGTCCTAATGTTATCTCTTCTTATACTATTATTCTGGAATTTTTATTTTGCTTTGTATTATGGTCATTGTGTGTTTTTTCTAGGCCATGTCTTGCTCCCTTTTACGATTTACAACAATTAGGACAGAGGTAGTAGGCACAGAGCCCAGGGTTAATTTTTAAGAATATACACAT
This sequence comes from Furipterus horrens, assembly GCF_987537825.1. Classification (NCBI taxonomy): domain Eukaryota; kingdom Metazoa; phylum Chordata; class Mammalia; order Chiroptera; family Furipteridae; genus Furipterus; species Furipterus horrens. The sequence continues at coordinate 150,336,303 of NW_028327173.1, forward strand.
TTCCTAAACTCTCCTTCCTTCACTCTTTCAGGCAAAAAAAAAAAAAAAAAAAAAAAAATCTTGATCTCATCAGGGATAGGGGAAAATAGAGACATATAAAAGCAAGGAAAACTGACGAGTTCTTGCCCTGAAGAGAGTCATTTAGTCTGAAACTTGAACATGAATAGGGATTAGTTAGTCAGGTGAAGGACAGGAATGACTAATTCTATTAGTGCATGCAAAAGCACAGAAAAGAAGCAATACCTTGCTGATAAAACATTGCAACCATGCTAAGATCTTAATGGAGAAGCAATACAATCTAGCCCCACTGGAAAAAAAATTACAAAATCTTCAAAAATGTATATCATAGTAGCTATATTTTGAGGTGAGTGGATCACTTCACAAGGATCCACCTTTCTCAAAAACCACATGTCCACATTCGATTCTATATCTCCAGAGACATAGGGACTCTGGCAGCCTTGTGTTTACATGAGCCCAGGACATGCACTGGCTCAAGCCCAGCCAATCAGATTTCCTCTCCTGAGAGTTTGGAATTGGAACCATGAGAACAGTTAAGGTGTCTCCATGATGTTGGAACTGTAACATGTAAACTTGGGCACTATGGGGTAGTCGTTTTTCTACCAAGTGGACAGTGGAACCAAGAAATCCGGTCTGTACATGGATTAGAAGGAGGCAGATGACAATCAAAGACAGTGGGAGAGGGAGTATGAGCACCCCTTAAGGCCATGCTGGCTTCCCATTTGTGCCCTAATTGCAGGCTCTCTCTGAGGCCCAGCTGTTCTCTGGTTCTTCGGTCTGCCAACCCTACATCCTTATAATAAACCCCTCTTTCTGCTAAGGTGTCTTTGAGACACCTGTATCTGCCTGTCCTAAGACATAAACATTACATGAGCCACAAAATTTCATTTAACCAAGGGTGCTTGAAATCTTCCAATGTTTATCAAGCCCTTACCATGCACAAGTTCCTACCATCAGTTTACAAAAATCTAAGAGTTGTATTTTCTACTTTATTTAACATTTTCTTTTGACTATCACAAAAATTATTTTGGGCTACCCATATTTAAAAGTTTTATGTCTATAACGTAAATCCAGAACCTATGATTCTTGTTTCATTTTATAACTATTATTCACTCTGAGTTGCTGATATGAATACATCAATATTCTGAAAGACATTTTGGAAGATAAAGGGCAAGGAGTTCAGAGAAACCATCTTTCCTTTCTTTAATTGGACCAAGTTCATCTAACAAATTTCAACTGATAAACAGTTCTAGGAAAATTCACTGAGGGACACATTAAAATGGCTTCTTTAGATAGCATCAATGGAATTATAATACCAATAGATTTAATGTTATCATGATTCACTGATACACTGCACATCACTCACTGGTCCCTAGGGAGCCAGCCAACATAGTCCCACTCAACAAAATATATAATCTAGCAGCAGCATGTATCCCAAAATTACCTAATCATAAGACTTATCTGAAACACTGGTAAACATACAGATTCCAGGAACCTCCCTCAGACCTACTAAATCAGAATCTCTAAGAGACAGGCCTAGGACTCTGTATGTATAACAAGCATCCCTAGAGGATTCCGAATTTTCCCAAACTGCTTAGCATGATTTTAAGAATGACCTCTAAGCCTCACACCCAAGAGAAAGCCCCTGTCTGATATTGCTGAACCAGGCTTTGATTGACTATACCTCATCTTGTTCTGGCTCAAATTTTCTGAACTTCATTAAATTCTCTGGCTCCTCTCCAAAGGACCTTCTGTAGCAAGGTCCTTTGAACATCCCCAGAATTCAGCTACCTTGTTACTCCTGGCATGGTCGCCTGGAAACCCAACTTTAAAGGAACTGCCCCTATATCTTCTCCCTCTCCTTCCTTAGGCCCTGCAACTGCATGCTGCATTCAAAGGCAGCCGTGACTGGGTATGGCTAGGCCTTGATAGGCCACCTCAGTCCCAAATAGACTCTAGGCTGACCTACATGCCATCCATAAATGTGAGAGTAAATTATGCTGATTATTCCAAGTCAAGTTGATCTACTTCATCACATGAACAGCACCTTTTCTATTGCATACTTTAAAAATATTGAGGCAAATTCCCTAGTGTAGTACTGAAGGATCAATCTAGTAATTTCTTTAAAATAATTTTGTAGAAGGGAATTTTCATGAGGGTAGTCCTGGGCCAAACCATTTAAGAAACCACTAATGCGTTCTTAAGATCAATGTGCAGACAGTCACCACTTGTTTTCCAGCTGCTGCACTGGTTCACCACTCACTGGGAAATGCCAGAAAGCAAGAAAAGAGGCAATAAGAAGGATGGATAACAGTGAATGACCCCCACCAATCTGATGCCAATGATGCTTCAGACAACAAAGTGTGGGGTCTGCTTTAGAAAGTTCAAAAGGCATGGTAGCAAATCAACAGCCAAAAGGTAGAGAACGATGTCAGGAAGGGTTTATTAATTTACTGATAATAGTTAAATCATGTAATGATGCAAAATTATAGTGCTATCATTTTAGTTTATGGGACACAGGATTTTTCTTCTCCACAAAAACTAGCAAGACAAGAAGTTCAATAAAACTGCTTTGCTCTCTGAAATAACCAACTAATATTTCTAGTGGCAAATAAAATCTGCTTTGTCAGGGCTGATAGGTGAGAATACAGTAAACCTAGAAGGAGAAAAAGAATCCTCACCTGGTAAGAACTGCAGGAACTGCCACCATGCTCTTGGGAGGAGACTAGGCAAACAGTTCTAGGCCATAGACTTACTCTGGGTCAGATCTGAACCCCTAGAATGACATGGCTATGAAAGTGTCCAGGTCAGGCAGACAAGAAGCAGAACACCCATCAGCCTGACACCTGCACTAACCTTGGAAGTAGAAGGTGCTGCCCAAGCAGCCTGCAGGAGGCTCGCCAAGGAAAACAAGGTAGCCCAGGGTAAAGCCTCTGCCTTCAAAGTTACAGATGGAGATAATATATGAGTGTAAACAAACAAAGACACACACTCAGGAACTGTTTATCTATGTCCTGGAGATTTAGACTAGTAACTTTCCTAATGTGTGCAAATTTCTTCTGTGGGCAGAAGGGCTACTACTGTGTACCCAGATGGGTACATGAACAAATGATGTTTACCCAACTTCAGAGAAACCATGCCAAAATATTCCTCCCAACTGATTTTAACTTGTTCATTTTTTCCTCCAACAACAGGCTAGCAGACTGTTTCATATATGCATTTGACTTTTCAAGTATCTGCACGCAATCATGCCAAACTCAGTGAGTCCTTGTGCTCCAGGAGCTGCAAAACAGCATTTGAATAACATGTGTACTGCAACCTGATGTGAAATGTCATCTGCTTAAGTACAGGAGAAAGTACCTGCAGCAGCAAAGACCTGGCCTGGCCCTGTAATATGTACATCAGTGGGAGCCAGAACCCTAAAACAGCCAGAAAAGAAATGTCACACTCCCAAAAGTTCAGACTGACAAAAGCAACAAACAAAAAGTCTAAGCTTCAATGTCTGTTTGACTCACCCTGGTCACTTGACTCTTCACTGAATAGAAAGCATATTCTGTATAAAAGAAAACACTAGCAGGAAAGCAATCTAGAAGGTAGCTTCTGCCAGAGCCTTGGGTCTCCCTTTACCCACAAAGTTGGACAACTATGAATCCCAATTGCAAATGTACCACTTCCTCACCAATAATCATTTGACACTTCTGCCTCCTAAAGAGAAACCGTCACAACCGTGACTTAACGGAGTCTACTCCACACATGACTACATTTTTTATATTCATTTAATTCCTTTTACCATCTGTTTTAGTGATCAAAAGAAGTTGAAAAATAGTGTTTTCACAACCAGCAAAATCAATATCCGTAATTCCCCATGCCAGTGCCCCTCAAACTTTAATATGCATAAAAATGACCTGGAAATCTTGCTCAAATACAGATTCTGATATATTAGGTCTGGGGTGGGGCCTGAGATTGTGGAGGATATCAGGCTCCCAGGTGAGCTTGGTGCTGCTGATCCATGGATCACATCTTGACCAAACCAAGGCCTTCTACCATGACTTCCCTTGGGATGCCAAAGTAATTTCTCTAACACATATGAATTCCCATCACATCATTATAAAAAACAAAAACACTGTTAAAAGAAAGTACAGAAAAAAATACGGGGAAATTGCAGTTTCTGGTTCTAGAGAAAGGGAAAAAGAAGCAAATTTATGATTCTGCGCCCCTATTTTGACTCATAGCATCATTAGATTCTCCTTTCCTTAAAATTGACTTGATACCCTGACTCCCTTATGAGAGATGGAGACTGTTGCTGGCCTACCAGTATCCAAGATACAGAAGCGTCATCTTTTGTTGTCTACTTGCAATTACCATAGAGAGGCCAGCCCTGGGAAGGTTTCAGACTTGCTGTGGAGGCAGTCATTAGGGTTATCTCTGGCATTAGAAATACATCTAAACAATTCTAACTTCTCTATTAAGAATCTCCAAGAGTCTCAGAGCATCTAAAAAGATAACTTTATGTGATCTCAACCAAACTATTGTGATTAAGCAATTTTTGTTGGCCTTGACTCTGTGTGATTTAACACTCTCAAAACCCCACTAAACTCTAAGTCTAGCCACAGTAGGAACATAACATTACAGCATATTCAAAAAGTCTTTCACTTTAAAGGATGGAGAACAGTGGAGAACAGAGGAGATTAATGCACTAGAGCTGAAATCCAGTCACCCTGAATGGATCTGATGCCTTCTTAATCACAATGCTGCACCTCAAACGTCCACATCATCACCTAAGACCAAAGGGAATCCAAAGTACTAGAAATAATTAGGGTACATCTTAGATGTATTAAAGTCACCAATTATAAAACACATACTCTAGGAATACAATATACTTCCTCCTAGGACATTTAAAAATACAAGATGTTGGCAAGATGCTCCTTTGAATTAAAAACCACTCCTACTTTATTATCTTAGTGGCCTCCAAGAGAACTCGGGGTTTCTTACAACAAAAGAAAGTGACAACTATACCAATGAGACACCATATGAGGATGTAATATTCCCCAAGGCAGATGTGAACTGCAGAACTGCAGGCAACTTGTTTCCTGAGCCTAAGATTCCACCTCCTGGAAAAGTTGCTATATGAAAAGAATCCTAGTTTTTCTGGATACCCCCCCCCCCACTTGTTAGACTAAAGAGCTTAGACAAGAGAACTAGGTCCTGCAGCTATAAATTAGTCCCTCAGGCCTTGCAATGCTAAGCTGGGGAAGCCAGCTTTGTGACTGGCAGCTATTCAGGTAAGTGTCTGCAGCTTTCCCAAGGAAGGGGGGGTAGAAAGAAGGTTTATGGGGAGCAGGCAGTGGATGAAATCAAAAACAAATTAAGTCAAACTATTGGAGGATATATACATTTCTCTCAAAATCTAGGCATGGTAGAGTATCTTAAACAATGTAAAAAACAACACTAACACCATAACCTCATTAACTAACCTACTTACTATATAGTTCTTGTTGCTAATTCTCCTGGGTTCCTCTGGATTCCAGGCCTCTTACAGATGATTCTGAAACTCCTCTGAAGGTGGAAACAGACTGACAGCAAGAACTGGTGATTTTCATTATAAAGAATGGCAATAAATGTATTTATTTTCAGGGTGAGGATAAACATATATAAGATGGTGAGTGCAGCTATTATTTCAGAAATAGATATATTCCAGGACCTAGACAACTTATACTGCATTTTGCAAATTACTATTAGTTCTTCCTTATTCTCTAGGGATGTAGTCTACAAATAAAGGGTATTGTGACCTTGTTTCCAATCCAGTAATGTCTAGATTGGCTCTATCAGAATCACTAGGATTTTTTAAAGTATATATTATTGATTACGCTATCACAGTTGTCCCAATTTCCCCCCCTTTGTCACCCCCAACCCAGTATGCACCTTCCCTCCAGCAATACCCCCTTAGTTCATGTCCATGGGTCTTATAAGTTCTTTGGCTTCTCCATTTCCTATATTATTCTTAACATCCCCGTCTATTTTGTTACTACCAATTATGCTTCTTAACCTCTGCACCATTTCCCCATTTCTCCCCCTTCCCCATCCCAGTTGTTAACACTCAAATACATATGATTCTGTTTCTGTTGTGGTTGATCGCTTAGTTTATTTTTTTGTCTTTTGTGTTTTTTAGATTCAGTTGTTGATAGCTGTATATCTGTTGCCTTTTCAATCCTTGTGGTTTTGACCTTCTTCTTTTTCTTAAATAAGTCCCTTATACATTTCCTGTAATAATGGCTTGGTAATGATGAACTCCTTTACCTTCTCTGGGAAGCACTTTATCTGTCCTTCCATTCTAAATGATAGCTTTGCTGGACAGAGTAATCTAGGTTGTAGGTCCTTGCTTTTCATCACCTTGAATACTTCTTGCCAGTTCCTTCTTGCCTGCAAAGTTTCTTTTAGGAAATCAGCTGAAAGTCTTATGGGAACTCCTATGTAGGTAACTCTCTGCTTTTCTCTTGCTGCTTTTAAGATTCTCTCCTTATCTTTAACTCTTGGCATTTTAATTATGATGTGTCTTAGTGTGGTCCTCTTTGGGCCCAACTTGTTTGGGGCTCTCTGTGCTTCCTGGACTTGTATGTCTACTTCCTTTGCCAAATTAGGAAAGTTTTCTGTCATTATTTTTTCAAGTAAGTTTTCAATTTCTTGCTCTTCCTCTTCTCCTTCTGACATCCCTATGATTTGGATGTTGGAATGTTTGGAGATGTTCCAGAGGTTCTTAGGCCTATCCGCGTTCTTTTGAATTCTTGTTTCTTCTTTTTGTTCTGGTTGAATGTTTATCTTTTCCTTATGTTCCAAATCGTTGGTTTGAATCACACCTCCTTCCCTTCTCTGTTGGTTCCCTCTCGATTATTCTTTATTTCACTTAGTGTAACCTTCATTTTTTCCTTTTTTTTTTTTTCATACTCAATGAGTTCTGTGAGCATCCTTATCACCTGTGTTTTGAATTCTGCATCTGATAAGTTGGCTATCTCCATTTTGTTTAGTTCTTTCTCTGGGATTTTGTTCAGTTCTTTCATCTGGGCCATATTTCTTTGTCTTCTCAATTTAGCAGCCTCCCTGTATTTGTTCCTGTGTATTAGGTAGAGCTGCTTTTACTCCCTGAGTAGTGTGGCCTGTGTAGAAAAAGCACTTGTAAATTGTGTGGGGCAGAGCCTGAGGTAACTGCCATGATGGAGCAATTTGCTTCACCACTTTGTGGCTGTGTGGTGAGGGCTCAAACAGAGGACAATGTTGCTGCCTGGCTTCTGGCGGTTCCCCCATGCTCACCCCATTTCTAGTCACTTCACCCACTTCCTGTGTGCAGCTGACACCCTTCCAGCTGCCGCCCCCGTGGTGAATCCTGGAGCCGGTGGATTTGAGTATGTTCTAAGACCATGCTGGCTCTTTAAGCAGCGAAAATCTGGCAGTTCCTTCTACCACCCAACCCCCCCACTGTTTTTTACAGCCAGAGGTAACAGGGTTCTATCTTCCTGGTACTGGAACCCTGGGCTGTGCGGTCTAGTCTGGGACAGGGATTGCTCACTCCTAAGGTATCCCTCCCGTCTGTTGCACTGCCACCATGGCCTCTGCCATGCCACTTCTTGGCACCACACTGACTCTCCACCCATCTCTGCAACCCCGCCCCTCCTGCCTGTCTGGATGAATGTGTCTTCTTTAAATCCTTGGTTGTTGGACTTCCATACAGCTCAATTTTCTGATGGTTCTGGGTGTTATTAATTTTGAGATCTGGTTGTAATTTTTTCTATGGTTGTGTGAGGAGGCAAAGTGTATCTCCCTATGCCTCCATCTTGACAGAAGTCTCTATGCTTTTTTAAAAATGCAGATTCCTGGGGACCTCCTAAAGAGATTCTAAATCACAGGTTTGACTATTGTCCAGAAATCTATTTAAACCATTACTCATAGTGATTCTGAGTTCTCCAAAATCTGGAGAACCCTAGCTTAAGGTATTGTAGAGCTAAAAGGCTTTGCATTACTGACTTTGTTGAAAAGCCTTGTTAATTGATTTTTATGGTGACTGCCACATCACACTTAATGGTAGAAGCAGTCCACTTGGGTCCATTAACCATTCTTTGCAATTACTTTTAACCTCCAGGACACATCCACTACCTTAGGTCTAATTATAAACTAGATACAGTTAGTCATGTAGAGCCTTGAGAGACTACTCCAATTAAGGGATGAGAGAAATAGCGCATTGTGGTTCATTGCAAGAGACAAGTATGGATTAGCTGAAAGGTAAAAAGCCTGGATGCTTCAGTGTAAGAAAAGTAGTTGAATTCCATAAGCATCAGTTGAGTTCCAGTCCAGGGAAGAACATGTTCTACGGAGGGGAGTGGTCAGGACTGTTAACACTAAGGTCAACTAGAATGAGGACTGAAGGTTTAGGTATAAAGTAGGTTCTCATCTGTAGGAATGTTATTGCTGGTAAACAGATTTGGCATATCAATGGAAATGAAAACTAAATTAAAAGGGCCATGGAGAAATCAGGGTAAGGATATGCAGATCTCATAAACTGACTACTTTGATAGTAAAAGGAAAGGAAGACTTGACCTAGCCCAGATGAAATGTAATTTTTGTTTGCTTGAGGATGAGAGCCTTTCCAGGAACTCCCCAAGCAGGCTTTCATTCCATTCTGCAGAACAAAAAAGTAAGAGTTCAAAGGTACTCTGTAAAAGTTCAAGAGGCTCTCTAGTACACCCCACTACCAAAAAGGATGTGACCATAAGATGGACTTACGGTATCTAAGAATTACTTAGACAAGCAATGGAACAAAGAAATTAACTGTGCTCCCAGCTGTACACAGAGTACACAAATCAGAAAAGCTCACCAGTCCAAACCTTTTGGTCAAAGGCTTGGAATGAAGAAGGGAAATGGATAAAAGAAGATGATAATTTTGAAATAAAGCTTTGCCTACACTCATATCCTGGTAATCTGGGAGGGGGAAAGAAGGGAACTCCAGCGATTATAGTTGTGAGATTTTCCTTCTGTTATCCAAAGAAAGACATTCTCAGATGGAAGACACAATGGGCAATCAGGAAGAAAAACCTCTTTGTGGCTGATATACTAGATGCATTGTCCTCATGTCATTTACCACAACATAAGTATAGCCTTGGGAACACAGCCATCTCGGGTGTGCACTTGACTCATCAGTTGCAACAGTGCTAGTCTCCAAAGCCTTGTCAGGTCAATGTAGAATGAGCTCTGTCAGAGTCCAAAGTTTCTCCAGGAAGAAAGAAAATAGGAATTAAATATTAATAAAGTGACACAAGATATAATGTATTTTTACAAAGGCACAAAATCCTTCTTTTCAAATTGTGAAGCAGTTTTACAGAATAGTTTTGATTAGACATTCTGTACAATAGTCTTTGGCCTTCTATCTCCCCACATAACATGGATTTTTCAAACTTTTCAGTATTCAAGTTATCACTCTCACTGCTGAGATATACCCAGACAGATAGATCAAACAGTTTTATTTAGATATAACTCACAAACTATATAATACACTCATTTAAAGAATAACTCAATGCGTTTTAGTATATACAAAGGGTTTTCCAACATTTGCCACGAAAACATTTTAGAACATTTTCATCATCCCAGAAAGTAGCTCCGCACCTATTAGCAGTTACCTCCATTTCGCACTTCCTATCTCTCTCAGCCCTCGACACTACTTTCTATTTCCGTAAATTTGTCTATACTGAACGTTTTATACACAGGGGATTATACAGCGTGTAGTGTTTTGTGACTAGTTAGTTTCTCTCACTTAGCATGTATTCAAGGCTCATTCACGTTGCAATGTATACTTCTTTTTATTGCTAAAGAATATTCCATTGTCGGACTTCCGGCCAAGATGGAGGCTTAGACGGACACGCTAGGTCTCCCTCTACAACTAAAGAGGAATACAACTACTTCAAAACAAAGGATAACTAGAAATTCCAGAAAATAAAACTACACGGAAGTCCAACATATGAAGTTATAAACCAGCGGTGCCATTTGGGCAGGTAAGAGTTAAAGAGGGCAGTGCTGTTTGTGGTCGCACCCGGAGCGGCGGGGCGGCGAGGAACCCCGGATCCGTCAAGTCCCTGGCGGTGCGCGACCCCGGCGAGGAATCCCAGCTGCGGCCAAGCCCCTGCCGGTGCGCGACTCCGGCGCTGGGGAGAGCGGCCGCCGCATCGCCTTGAACAGTGAGGCCCAGGGGGGCGGGAGGACGGATCCCGGTCTCCTAGCTGAATAACTGTGTGAATCCATCTTGGACCCCCGCCCCCAAAGAAAGCACCACAGGGCTGCGAAATAGGTCGCGGACAGGCAGGCGCCGGCCGGTCACTGATTTGTGACGCGTACACAAGCACTGCCCCCGACAGCCGGCCCAAGAAAACAAAACGCATCTGTTAAAATGAGGCAGACAACTATAGAAATCCTGGTGGCGCAGCTCACCAGACAGCAGATAGAGAACCTGACAGATGAACAGATAAGAAACCTGTCAGAGGCTCAGTTCTGGGCCATTGTTATCAGGTGGCTTACAGAATTCACAAAAGAGCAGGAAAAAGATATGAAAGAAGCGAAAAACTTTCATAACGAAAGGAACAAAACCGCATACGAGACAGAAGGAAAGGAAATAAAATCCAGAGTTCATTTCAACAAACTGGAATATGGAGAAGGAACAAGCAGTCAACCAATGCAGCGAGAGGAAATGGGAAGCAAAAATGAGAGGATCAGAAACCTCTGGGACAGCTATAAAAGGCCCAACATAAGAATCATTGGTTTGCCAGAGAATGAGGAAGATGAACTAGAACTTGAAAAATTGAGTGAAAATATAATAAAGGAGAACTTCCCAGACTTGGGGAAGGGAATAGACTTGCAGGTCCAGGAAGCAAGGAGAGTTCCCAAGAGACTGGACCCAGGGAGAACCACTCCAAGACACATTATAATCAAAATGTCAAAAATTAAAGATAAAGAGAGAATCTTAAAAGCAGCAAGAGAGAAGAAAAGAATTATGTACAAAGGGGTCCCAATTAGACTATCAGCTGACTTCTCAAGGGAAACCCTACAGGCAAGAAGAGACTGGCAAGAAATATTCAAAGTAATGAAAATCCAAAACCTACAACCACGAATACTCTACCCAGCGAAATTGTCATTCAGAATAGAAGGACAGAGAAAGTGTTTCCAGGACAAAATAAAACTGAAAGAGTTCATTAGATCCAAACCACTGTTATATGAGATGTTAAAGGGACTGGTTTAAAAAAAACAGAAGCTAGGGAGATGAAACAAAGGCAAACTAAATAGGCAACGAGAGTGGAAAAGGAACTGTGGGTACAGGAAGCATATTGGGGGGAGGTCAACAGGGAGGGGGAATGGGGAAAGGGAGGGAGATGATATAGGAATTGGGGATCAAGGTAGGAGGGAATGGAATAGACGGAGAGAGGTTGGGAGGAACTGTATGCACAACTAATGGACATAATCTAAAAGGGGGGGACAACTGGAGGGAGGGGGGCCACTGGGTGGAGGGGAGCAGAGGGAAGGGAAACTGGCACAAATGTAATATTTTAATCAATAAAACACATTAAATCTGAAATAAAAAAAAAAAAAAAAGAATATTCCATTGTCACATTTTATTTACCTCCTTCTCAGTTGATGGGCATTTGAGTTATTTCCACTTTTTGGCTATTACGAATAACACTGCTGAAACTCTCATACTGGTACCATATATAGTAGTCAGGTGCCTATAACTCAAATTATTTCCAAGTTCTGAAAAGCAGAATTTCTTCAAAACAAATGTGTCAGTTGTAAGAAACTGTCAGAGTTAAATTTAAATGACTGCAAAAAAAAAAAAAAAAGAAAAAAATGCAGATTCAGTAATGTTTTGTCATTTGTTACTGAGTGAGAATTCATCTTTCCATTATTTATTTTGTTGCCTGTCACTGTTTCTTTCCTGTAGGTTCTGCTTAATTCTAGCAGTTTTTAATTTAGCCTTTCAAAAATGGAAATACTTTTTACATTCATTAGCTTTAACAAGAAAACACATCATCATTCCTGTCCATTATAACGAAATCGGTAGTGAATATTTACCACATACTTCCTTCCTATTATGCTTTTTGCTATGTTTTAAAAACTATGATTAAATTCTGTTCTACAAAAAAAAAAACTAAGGTTAAATGTTTACCTATAAAAGACCATGACCTTGCTAACATATTTCTCAATTAGGAATAATGCAACTTATTTTTAATAAGGTGTAATATATCTTATTTTTCCATCTATTTTTTCAAGGTATTACAAAGCCTAGTAGAAACCAATATTTATAAGCAGGCATTAAAAGATATTAAGTATTTTATTTTAAAGCAAAAACATAAATCAATATATGAACAATACAAAGCAGAGAATACAGTGGAAGGTCGGTGGTAGAAAAGTAGACAGAAAAAAAAAGTTAAATCATGATATAGAACAAGCTTATTTTATACACATTCACTGCAGAAGTCTTTGACTTTCCACATATAACCACGTAGAGGGCTGTGACCCAATTTACACATATGCCACGTAACTTGCCTTTGAAGCTCCTAAGGGTTTATTTTCACAGAAGACTATTGAGTCCATTTGCTGCCTATCAATAAAAGTTAATAAAAGGGCTTTATTTTTAGACTATAAGTCAGAGACTTAATTTTTATTATCTGTTATATGTATAAAATCTCTACGCATCTCAACACAGGATCTTCCTTTTTGAGAGATAGCTCACACAACTAGAAATCTCACCCCTTCATAATGCAAAATTCAGTTTTTAGCACATTCACAGAGCTAGTTTTCATTTTTGAAGACAGTATTGTAACTAGCTATTCACCTCTCGGACCTTTTACCCTTTCTCCTTTTTCTTTATACTGAGAGGTGCTATAGCATGCCAGGAAAGAATGCTGAGTTTGGAGCAAGGCTGCCTTAGACTTGAATACTATCTCATTGTCTAGAGAGCCATGTTTCCTTACCCTCTTTGACCTTTCATTTTCTTATATGTAAAATAAGGATATATGTAAAGTATTGATATATGTGAAATGTTTATAAGTAAACCTGATATTCAATAATTAACTAAAAATATTATTTTAATAAACCAAATTCATCATGTATAGAAAGAAGCAATAAAACCAAGTATGTGCTTAAAAAAAAGAAAAGGTGAAGCTTCCTTTCCTTCTAAGGATGGAGTCCAAACTCCTAACTGGCCAAAAGTGGCTAAGCTCTGTTCCCTGGAATCTCTCTGGTCTCATCTCCACTCCTCCCTGAGGCCCACCCTACACACAGTAACGCAGACCTGCTTGTATTTTCTTGCACACATTGCAGTCTTTCTTTGTTTACACTCCTTCCTCAGGACTGCCTCCCACAAGTCCTTCACCTAGCTAACTCCTCGTGATCTTTAAAATCAGTGGCTTAGTGGTCATCTCCTCTAGGAATGCATACCAGATACGGCTTCAACTCTCACTGCTCCCTCCTACCACCAGCACTATAATCACAATTAGGTAGGTATTCCTCCCTCTGGATTCCCATGATATGCAGCATTTCTGCACTTACTACCTCCAACTCTATTTACTCTTTGAGGAATCTGTCTTCATTGAATTGTGAAATTTCTGTAAAGCTTTGCTTTACTGAGGTATAACTGACATAAAATGTTAAGATATTTAAAGTCAACATCATGTTGAATTGATGTACGTTATGAAAGGATTCTACCAATCTAGTTAATTAACACATCCATTACTTCCCACGTTTATCTTTTTTTTTTTTTTTGGTGAAAACATTTAAGTTCTACTCACTTAGCTAATTTCAATTATATAATACAGTGTTATAAATTATTGTCACCATATTTTATATCAGACCCATAGCTGAAAGGTTGTAGCCTATTACCAACCTCTCCCTATTTAAACTATGAGATCTTCTGAAGGAAGGTTCTGTCACTTACTCCAAGGGACTAGAACTCTGCCTGAAAATACAGAAGTGCTTAATCAATGTTTGCTGATAGGAGAGGATATATCAGCCATCCTCAGGATCCCTTTACACAACTAAAAATAATTAAGGATTTAAAGAGCTTTTGTTTATGTGGATTATATCTATCAGTATCTACCTTATTAGATATGACAATTGAGAACTTTATGAAATATATATTAAATCAAGAAAGTAAGAAAGGCAAATAATGCCTAACATTATTATAAAAATAGCTATGACTCCAAGAACTTTCTGAAAAGGTATCAGGGACCCCCCAAGGATCCCAGACCATAATAGAATGGTAATGGGGGAGGTTTCTTTTTTAATTATAAAATGTGTTTTCTTTTTTTTGTTTTGTTGCTACAGTAAATGGGATTTTTGTCTTAGTTTTTCTTTTTCTTTTAGGTATATTTTATTGATTATGTTGTTAAAATAGTTCCAATTTTTCCCCCTTTGCTCCCCTCCCCCCAGTACCCCCCCTTCCCCCAGCAATCCCACTCCACTTAGTTCATGTCCTTGGGTTGTGCATATAAGTTCCTTGGCTTCACCCATTCCTATATTATTATTTTCTTTAGTTAATTAACTAAATTTTTATAACAATAAAAAATAACAATTCCCCCTCTCAGACCTAAGACCCTTTATAATCTTATAAAGGACAATGGGTAAAAGTCTCGTGCTCCTCCAGCTGCTTCAAGCTGGACATGGTCATCATCCTACCTACCCCTGGGTCCAGAAATCCCTAAGAAGCGTTGGGGGGTGGTAGTGGGGAGGGTGGTCTTCCCACATGGGATAGAATCTTGCAGACTCCAGGTCAGTTGGCTGTCCCTGGACAATGGCATGCTTGGTTTAACAGGCTGGCATCTTTGTTGTATTCTCTGGTTCAATTTTGCTCATTTGTTTGTATTGTTCATTAGTCTCCTGTATAAGGTGATATCATATGGTATTTTTCTTTCAGTGCCTGGCTTATTTCACTAAGCATAATTCCCTCTAGTTCTATCCATGTTGTTGCAAATGGTAAAAGTTCCTTCTTTCTTTCTGCTACATAGTACTCCATTCTGTAAATGTGCCACAGCTTTTTGATCCACTCATATACAGATGGGCATTTAGGTTGTTTCCAGCACTTGGCTATTGTAAATAGTGCTGATATGAACATAGGGGTGAACAGGTTCTTTTGAATTGGGGTTTCAGGATTCTTCGGATATAATCCTAGCAATGGAATTGCTGGTTCAAAAGGCAGTTCCATCTTTAGTTTTTTGAGGTAATTCCATACTGTTCATAGTGGCTGCACCAGTCTGCATTCCCATCAGCAGTGCACTAGGGTTCCTTTTTCTCCACATCCCTACCAGCACTTGTTGTTTGTTGATTTGTTGATGATGGCCATTCTGACTGATGTGAGGTAGTATCTCATAGTGGTTTTTATTTGCACGTCTCTGATGGCTAGTGATGTTGAGCATTCTTTCATATGCCTTTGGACCCTCTGTATGTCCTCTTTGGAGAAGTGTTTGTTCAGGTCCTTTGCCCATTTTTTAATTGGGTTTTATGTCTTCTTGGTGTTGAGTCGTATAAGTTCTTTATATATTTTGGAGATCAATCCCTTGTCTGAGATGTCATTGGCGAATATATTTTCCCATATGGTTGGTTCCCTTTTTGCCTTGTTGATGTTTTCTTTTGCTGAGCAGAAACTCTTAAGTTTAATGTAGTCCCATTTGTTTATTCTTCCCTTTATTTCTGTTGCCTTAGGAGATATATCAGTGAAAATATTGCTACATGGGATATCTGACATTTTCCTGCATTTGTTTTCCTCTAGGACAGCGGTTCTCAACCTGTGGGTTGCGACCCCTTTGGGAGTTGAACGACCCTTTCACAGGGATTGCGTAAGACCATCGGAAAACACATATATAATTACGTACTGTTTTTGGAATTAATCACTATGCTTTAATTATGTTCAATTTGTAACAATGAAAATACATCCTGCATATTAGATATTTACATTACGATTCATAACAGTAGCAAAATTAGTTATAAAGTAGCAACAAAAATAATTTTATGGTTGGGGGTCACCACAACATGAGGAACTGTATTAAAGGGTCGCGGCATTAGGAGGTTGAGAACCACTGCTCTAGGACTTTCACGGTGTCACAGCTTATTACATTTAAGTCTTTGGTTCATCTTGAGTTTATTCTGGCATATGGTGTAAGTTGGTAGCCTAGTTTCATTTTTTTGCATGGCCCTGTCCAGTTCTCCCAACACCATTTGTTGAAGAAGCTCTTTTCACTCCATTTTATGTTCCTTCCCCCTTGGTCAAATATTAATTGACATATAGACCTGGGTTAACTTCTGGGCTCTCTATTCTGTTCCATTGATCTATATATCTGTTCTTATGCCAGTAACAGACTGTTTTGATTACCGTGGCCTTGTAGTATAGTTTGCTGTCAGGTATCGTGATTCCTCCTACTGTGGTCTTCTTCCTCAAGATTGCTGTGGCTATTCGAGGTCTTTTTTGGTTCCATATAAATTTTTGAAGTATTTGTTCTAGGTCTGTGAAATATGTCATTGGTATTTTAATAGGGATTGAATTATATCTATAAATTGCTTTGGGTAGTATGGATATTTTAATGATGTTAATTCTTCCCGAACATGAACATGGTATATGCTTCCATTTATTTGTATCTTCCTTAATTTCTTTCTTCAGTGTTATGTAGTTTTCTGAGTACTGGTCTTTTACCTCCTTGGTTAAGTTTATTCCCAGGTACTTTATTTTTCTTGTTGCTGTAGTAAATAGGATTTTTTGTTTGTTTGTTTCTATCTCTGATATTTTATTGTTGATGTACAGAAATGCCTTCAATTTCTGAATATTGACTTTCTACCCTATTTTGCCAAATTCACTTATTAAGTCGAGTAGTTTTTTTGTGGAGTCTATAAGGTTTTCTATGTATACTATCATGTCATCTGCAAATAATGACAGTTTTACTTCCTCTTTTCCAATTTGGATGCCTTCTATTTCTCTTTCTTGTCTGATTGCTGTGGCTAGAACTTCCAAGACTATGTTGAATAGGAGTGGGGAGAGTGGACATCCTTGTCTTGTTCCTGACCTCAGGGGGAATGCTTTCAGTTTCTGCCAATTGAGAATGATGTTGGCTTCAGGTTTCTCGTATATGGCCTTTATTATGTTGAGGTATGTTCCCTCTACTCCCATTTTGCTGAGTGTTTTCATCATAAATGGGTGTTGTACTTTATCAAATGCTTTTTCAGCACCTATTGATATGATCGTGTTGTTTTAGTCATTTTTTTTATGTGGTGTATTATGTTTATTAATTTGCAAATATAAAACCATCCTTGCATCCCTGGGATGAATCCCACTTGATCATGGTGTATGATCTTTCTAATGTGTTGCTGGATCCGGTTTGCCAATATTTTGTTGAGGATTTTAGCATCTATGTACATCAGCAATATTGGCCTGTAGTTTTCTTTCTTTGTTGTGTCTTGACCTGGTTTTGGAATTAGAGTAATACTGGCTTCTTCTTGGATTTTTTGGCATAGTCTGAGAAGGATAGGAGTTAGTTCTTTCCTAGATGTTTTGTAAAATTTACCTGTGAAGCCATCCAGTCCAGAACTTTTGTGTGCTGGGAGTTTTTTGATGACTGCTTCAATTTCACTAGTTGGTATTGGTCTGTTCAAGCTTTCTGCTTCTTCTTGATTCAGTTTTGGAAGATTATATGTTTCCAGAAATTTGTCCATTTCATCTAGGTTGTCAAATTTCTTGTGATACAGTTGTTCATAATAATTTCTTAAAATCTTTTTTATTTCTGTGGTATCAGTTGTGATTTCTCTGTTTTCATTTCTGATTTTATTTATTTGGGTCCTCTCTGTTTTTTTCTTGATGAGCCTCATTAAAGGCTTGTCAATTTTGCTTATCTTTTCAAAGAACCAGCTCTTGGTTTTATTGATCTTTTGAATTGTTTGTTTAGTCTGTAGGTCATTTAATTCTGCTCTGATCTTGATGATTTCCTTCCTTCTACTAGCACTGGGCTTTGTTTGTTGTTCCTCTAGTTCTTGTAGCTGTAGGGTTAGATTTTTATTAGAGATTCTTCTATCTCTTTTTAGGTAGGCCTGTATTGCTATGAACTTTCCTCTCAGGACTGCTTTTGCTGTATCCCATGGGTTTTGGGTTGTTGTGTGTTCATTATCATTTGTTTCCAGAAACTTCTTGATTTCTCCCTTGATGTCATTGTTAACACATTCATTACTTAATAGCATGTTATTCATTCTCCATGAGTTTGAATGTTTTTGAGTTTTTTCCTTGAGGTTGATTTCCAGTTTCAATGCATTATATCTGAGAAGATGTTTGATATAATTTCAATTTTCTTGAATTTGTTGAGGCTTGTTTTGTGTCCTACCATGTGGTCTATCTTTGAAAATGTCCCATGTGGACCTGAGAAGAATGTGTATTTTGTTTCTTTGGGGTGAAAAGTTCTATATATATCTACTAAGTCCATTTGATCCATGCCTCAATATCCTTGGTGTTTCTTTGCTTCGAAGATCTGTCCATTGTTGACAATGGGCTGTTAAGGACCCGTACTATGAGTGTGTGGCTTTCTATATCCTTCCTAAGTCTTTCAAAATTTTCCTTCTATAGTTGGGTGCTCCTATGTTGGGTGCACATATGTTTACAAGGGTTATATCTTCTTGATGGATTTTTCCCTTCAGTATTATGAAATGTCCTTCTTTGTCTCTTTTTATGGCCTTTGCTGTGAAATCTGTTTTGTCTGATATGAGTGTTGCTACCCCAGCTTTTTTTTATGCCCATTTGCTTGAAATATTTTTTTCCATCCCTTAACTTTCAGTCTGTGTAGATCTTTTGTTCTAAGGTGTGTCTCTTGTAGACAGTATATATGTGGGTCATGCTTTCTAATCCATTCAGCTACCCTATCTCTTTTGATTGGTGCATTTAACCCATTTACATTTAATGTTATTATTGATAGGTACTTATTCATTGTCATTTTCCCCCTTTGTACTTGTGTTCCTCTCTGTCTCTCTCTGTTTCTTCATCTTCTTAAAGCAGACCCTTTAGCATCTCTTGCAATGCTGGTTTGGTGGAGATGTATTCTTTTAGTCTTCTTTTGTCTGGGAAGCTCCTTATTTGACCTTCCATTTTGAATAAGAACCTTGCTGGATAGAGTATTCTTGGTTGTAGGCCTTTGTTTTTCATTGCTTGGAATATTTTTTGCCATTCCCTTCTTGCTTTAAGTGTTTCTGCTGAGAAATCTGATGAAAGCCTTATTGGAGCTCCCTTGTATGTTATTAGCTATTTCTCTCTTGCTGCTTTTAGGATTCTCTCTTTGTCTTTCAATGTTGCCATTTTAATTATGATGTGTCTTGAAGTGGGTCTGTTGGGGTTCATCTTCGTTGGGAGCCTCTGTGCTCCCTGGACTTGCGTGATTTTTTCTCTCATCAAGTTAGTGAAGTATCTGTCATTAGTTTTTCAAACAGGTTTTCTATCCCTTGCTCCTCTTCTTCTCCTTCTGGTATTCCTATGATACAGATATTATTACATTTCATGTTGTCCTGCAGCTGTCTTAGAACCTCTTCAGTCTTGTTCAGTCTTTTTTCATTTTGTTGCACTGTCTGGGAATTTTTTTCCAGATTTACCTCCAGCTCGCTGATCTGATCTTCTGCTTCCTCTAGCTTGCTTTTAATTCCTTCTACTGTGTTCTTCAATTCAGAATTGTAGTCTTCTTTTCCTTCTGGCTCTTAATGATAGCTTCTATGTCCTTTTTCATGCTGGCGTAATTCTCAGTAAGTTCCTTATAGTTTCCCTGGAGTTCCTTGTAGTGTCCCCGGAGTTATTTATAGTTTTCTTTGAGCTCACTGATCTCATTGAGCTTCTCTATAATCCATGTTTTGAATTCCATGTCTGATAGTTTGCTTTCCTCTATTTCATTTAGCACTCTTTCTGGGGATCCCTCCTTTCCTTTCAATGGGGCGTTGTTTCCCCATCTACCCACTTTTGTGACTCTTCTTGTTTGTTGCTGCTTCTTAGATTGATCTGCACTTCCGGGATCTGCTCCTGGTGGCATCAGATCGTCTACCAGTCTGGGCCTAAGCAGCCTGTTGGAGACTACCAGAGATCTACTGCCTTTGTCTGTTTCCTTTAATTGTTAATCTATTCAATCTTTGATCAGCCATCAGGCTTAAGCACTGAGGGTGGGGCAGATTAATTCCTGCAGGTGGGGGATTTTGCTTCCCCTCAGGCTGATGCCACTTGGAGGGGAATGGTCTGCCTGCAGTATGGGGAATGAGTCAGCACTGGGACCTGGTTGACTGCTCCCTCAGTTCTCTCCTCAAAGCCACTGCCCTAAATTCTTCCTAAAATGTGTTTTCATTTATATGAAAGTTGAAGTATTTGGGAAGGGTGTGGGCAAATGAAAAGATATAAGAAGGGAAAGAAGATACAACCTTAGCCAAAGTTAGAGAAAATTGCTGGGGACAAGGAGGCAAAGAAAAGGAAGAGTGGTAATAAAGTACCAATAGCACCAGTCTTAGGAGAAAGAATAAAAAGCTAAAAAGCAATGATGCACAAAGAAAACCAAAAAGAAGAATGACACTGAAGGCCAAAAGTTTGATCAAAAACTTAAATAGAAATTGATCTTTTAGGTATGAAATGCACCATTTTGACAATCCTATCCCATCCTGCTCACATCTTTTTGTTATTCTCAATCCTCATGTGCACTTTTTCATGTGCCTTTCTTCCCTCCTGCTTTGGAACTCTGTTCTCTCTTGCTTTGTAGTCACTTGTTGAAAAAACCTGCTCAAATGTTATGTGATCAGAGAAGAAAAAAGTGGCCAGCTCTGATAAAACTGCATAATTGAAGTTCAACTGATAAATTTTTTAACATTCTATTAGATTATAAAAAGTGATGAGATTTTAAAAATAGAAATGCTGAAGTTATTTTTACATGCTGAAAATACATTAAAAATTGGTGTCCTTAAAATATGCTGCATGAAGGCCAGGATTGGAGTAATATGGACTTGGTTATAGTGCTGAGGTGGTAGATGATATAAATTTATTTTTTAATGTTGTCAAATCATCCTTTCTACTACAAAAAAGCCATGAAAATATGACAATTCTCAACTTACATCTGCCTTTGGTCCATTCTACAAGCTTTTCAGGGATATACAATTGGTTTGAAGTCTGTTAAACAGTCACATGTGCTGAGGTAAAAACTCAAGGTATAGACCAGACATAGGCAAATTACAGGCATGGCCTAATAAAGTCAGTCTGCACACTGTCTATGTATAGCCCTCAGGCTAATAATAGCATTTATATTTTTTAAAGTATGTAAAAACAAAACCATCAAACAAAAAACAAATGATAACATGCTAGAAAAAAAAAAGCTGTATGTGGCCTTCAAAGGCAAAAATATTTACTATCTGGCCTTTACAAAACAAAGTTTGCCAATGCCAGATATACTGCATTCATCACAATATCTGTTCCATAACACATAAAAATTCCATTTTTAATTGTTTTAAGAAAGTTCAGTTTTCTGTACTGGTTGCACCAATGTGCATTCTTACCAATAGTTGCTGTATAGAAGTTTTTTAGTTTGATATGGTCCCACTTGCCTATTTTTGCTTTTGCTGCCTGTGCTTTTGGTGTCAGCCATTAAATTACTGCCAAGACCAATATCATGAAACTTACCCCCAATGTTTTTTTCTAGCAGTTCTATAGTTTCAGGTCTTACATTTAAGTCTTTAATACATTTTGAGTTGTTTTTGTGTATAGTTTAAGGTAAGGGTACTGAATTATGTCAAACTTTTTATGCATCTATGAGACAACTATGTGATTTTTATCCTGCATTCTGCTAATGTGGTATCACATTAATTGCTGTTTGTATATTGAAATCCTTGTATCTCAGGCATAAATCTCACTTGGCCATGCTATATGATCCTTCTATTTTTTTCTATTCTCATTTGAGAACATGTTCATTGATTTTTAGAGAGGGGAAGGAAGGGGGGAGAGGGAGAGATAAAGAGAGAGAGAAACATCGATCGGTCACCTCATATACACACCCTGACAAGGGATCAAACACACAACCTAGGTATGTGCCCTGACCAAGAATCGAACCGGCAACTTTTCCGTGATTGGGGAGACACTCCAACCAACTGAGCCACACTGGCTAGGGCTGTATCATCCTTTTAATGTACAGTAAGTTCTCATTAACATCTTCAATAGGTTCTTAGAACTTCAGCAAAACAACATAAAATAAAACCATTTTTACCACAGGGTAACTGATATAAAAAACAGTTAAGTTCCTATAGCATCTCATAAAGTTATAATAAAACAACACTGAATGAAACAATATTATTTGAGGACCTGTTATACTGCTGGATACAGTGTGCTGGTATTTTGTTGAGGATTTTTGTATCTATACTCATTATGGGTATTGATCTGTAGTTTTCTTGTGGTATATACAAGTATCTGGCTTTCGTAGCAGAGTAATGCTGGCCTCAAAAAATAAGTTTTGAAATGTTCTCTCAATATTTTTGAAGAGTTTGAGAAGGATTGGCTAAAATAACTCTTCTTTAAATACTTGGGAGAATTCACCAAAGCCCTCTGGTCCTGGGTTCTGTTGAGAGCTTTGATGACTGATTCAGTCTCCGTACTAGTTATAGGTTTGTTCAGACTTTATTCTTTCATTGATTGAGTCCTGGTAGGCTGTATATTTCTAGGAACTCACCCAGTTATTCTAGGTTATCCACTGTTGGCATATAACTGTTCATAGTATTCTCTTATCATCCTTTTTATTTCTGTGGCATCAGTTGTAATGTCTCCTCTTTCATTTCTCTTTTTTTCTTAGTCTAGCTAAGGGTGTTTCAAGTTTATCTTTAAGAAAAACAACAACTCTTGGTTTTGTTGATTTTCCTATTGCTTTTCTTTTTCATTTCATTTATTTCTGCTCTAATCTGTGTATTTTCCTTTCTTTTGCTAACTTTGAGCTTTGTTTGTTCTTTTTCTAGGTCCTTGGGGTATAAGTTATGTTCAGATCTTTCTTTTTGAATGGAAGAATTTATCATAATAAACTTCCCTTTTAGTACTGTTTTTGCAGCCTCCCCTAAGTTGTAGTGTGCTGTGTTTTGTTTTCATTTGTCTTAAATGTTTTTTAACTTCATTTTTTATTTCTTGCTTACCCAATGATTGTTCAAGAGTCTGTTAATTCTCACATATTGAATTTTCCAGTTTTCCTTCTGCTATTGATTTCTAGTTTTATTCCACAGTGATCAGAATAAATACTTGTTATGATTTCAATCTTCTTAAATCTTTTGAGACTTCATTTGTAACCCAATATGTGGTCTATCTTGGAGAAAGTTCTGTTTGCACTTGAGGAGAATATGTATTCTGCTGCTGTTGGATGGAATGTTCCATATATAAGGGGGACCCCCCAAAACCCAGAATTTATTTATAAAGAATTGTGTATTTATTCTTACATGTTTAAACTTCAGTAACATTCAAAGTACTTTCCATTTGATAAAATACAAATCTATTGAGATGTTTTTTCACTGCTCAAAACAGTTTTTGAACTCGTCAATTTTAATGTCTTTTAGAGGTTCTGCCATTTTTTGTTTCACCTCATCAAGGGAAACAAAAAATAGTTGCTTGGGGTGAGATTGGGTGAACAGGGGAGATAAGGCATGGGGGTCATGCCCCTCCCTTTTTTTTTGTCAAAAACTGCTAAAAACTCAGCGCAGTGTGGGGAGGTGTGCTCGGAAATCACCCATCATGAAATGGGCAAATGTGTTGCTAAGTCAATGTTTCCTTTCTATATTCAGGTGCTCTGTTCTTAGATGGATACGTAATTGTTGTATCTTCCTAGTGGACTGAGGCTTTATCATTTTATAAAATCCTCCTCTGTTTCCTGTAACAGTTTTTCAATGAAAATCTATTCTGGATTGACACTTAACATCTATCCTTTCAGCACTTTCAAGATGTCATTCGTTGTCTTCAGGCTTGCAAGGTTTTTGATGAGAGGTCTACTCTGATTGGTATCTTTATCTTCTGTATGTAATGTGTCTGTTTTCTTTGTTTGACTTCAAGATTTTCACTTTATCTATAGTTTTCAGAAATTTGAAATTGATATGTCTAGATAGGGATGTGTATATTGTATTTGGCATTTATCCTACAAGGAATTCTGAGCTTTTTTGGATTAGTGGTTTGATGTCCTTTATTTTTGGAAAACTCTCAGCCACATGTCTTCTAATATTTTTTCTGCCCATTCTCTCTGTCTTTTCTTCTGGGATTCCAGTTATATATACATTGTTATTGTTCCTGAGATGCTGGGTGCTCTGCTCTGTTTGGGGGTGTTTCTTCACCTTTTTTTTTTTCTTTTTGTGTTTTATTGGGTTGGCCAAAAGGTTCATTCAGTTTTTTTCTGTAAGATGGCTCCAGTAGAGCTTTGTTGTCTTTAACATCTTTTGAAACAATTTTGTTAGCTTGTATTGTAAAGGCTGTCATATCAGTGTGCATTTTAAATTTTTTAATCAAAATTGGTGAATTTTTGTGTAGCCATTTTAATATTGAAAATAAAAGAAAATAAGCAACATTTGGGCATATTATGCTTTATTATTTCAAGGAAGATAAAAATGCAACTGAAATGCAAAAAAAAGATTTTTTCAGTGTCTGGAGAAGGTGTTGTGACTGATTGAATGTGTCAAAAGTGGTTTGTGAAGTTTCATCCTGGAGAGTTCTTACTGGATGATGCTCCACAGTCAGGCAGACCAGTTGAAGTTGACAGAGATCAAATTGAGACATTAATTGAGAACAATCAACATTATACCACACAGGAGATAGCCGACATACTCAAAATATCCAACTCAATAATGTTATTGGTGAAAATAAAAAAAATGTGTCTTTTATTTTACAGAAAGAACTAAATGGATATTTTGGCCATTCCGTTTGGGTAATTTCTATTGATTATTTTCAAGTTCACCGATTCTTTCCTCAGATGTGGAAAGTCTATTGATGAGCCCATGAAAGGCACTCTGTATCATTATTTCTGTTTTAAATGGTTACCATTGCTATTTGATGCTTCTTATAATTCCATCTCTTTGCTGAAACTCCCTATCTGTTTATGCATGTTGTTCATCTTTTCCACTGGATATTATAACATATTAACTATACTTATTTTAAATTCCCTGTCTGATGTTTCCAACATCTGGGTCAGTCCTAAGTCTTGTTCTGTTGATTGCTTTGTCTCTTGATAGAGGGCTGGTTTTTCTTGCTTTTTGTGTTAAAATATTTTTACTCACAATGTCATGTTAGAGACCTCTAATGGTCTGGGCTCCAGATGGTTTACCCTTTACCCCCATAGGTAGATGGTATTTTATCTCCTTTCCCCCAAGCCACCTGGGTTTCCATCTGTACCTTAGGGTGCAACACAATTTGCTGTCCTTCTCCAAAGGGACATAGGCTTTTTTCCTTCGAGAAGAGTAAGGTAGAGCTTTGTGTCTTTCCCACAGCAGAAGTGGATTCCTCTCTACTCCTGCAGAACTGACAGAAAATTTGATCTCCCACTCTATCCCCATTCATTCCAAGGAAGTCCCAACAGAGAAGCTTAAATATGAACTATAGGTAGGTACAAACAACATTTGCGTCTGCAGCTCCTAAATGTTTTTTAATATACTTTATTGATTATACTATTACAATTGTCCCCATTTTTCTCCCTTTGCCCCCTTCACCCAGTATGCCCCATTCCCTCCAGCAATCGCCCCTTTAGTTCATGTCCATGGGTCATGCATATAAGTTCTTTAGCTACGCCATTTCCTATACTGTACTTTACATCCCCTTGTCTAGTCTGTACCTACCAATTTGTACTTCTTACTCCCTGCACCTTTTCCCCCATTCTTCCCCTTCCCCTCCTGATAACCCTCCAAATGATCTCCATATTATGATTATGTTTCTATTCTGCTGCTTGTTTGCTTAGTTTGTTTTTTAGATTCAATTATTGATAGTTGTGAATTTATTGCCATTTTAATGTTCATATTTTTTATCTTCTTTTTCTTAAATAAGTCCCTTATACATTTCCTGTAATAATGGCGTGGTAATGATGAACTCCTTTAACTTTACCTTCTCTGGGAAGCACTTTATCTGTCCTTCCATTCTAAATGATAGCTTTGCTGGACAGAGTAATCTAGGTTGCAAGTCCTTGCTTTTTATCACTTTGAATACTTCTAGCTAGTCAAGTTTATTTTGAGAAATCAGCTGATAGTCTTACGGGAATACCTTTGTAGGTAACTCTCTGCTTTTCTCTTGATGCTTTTAAGAGTCTCTCTTTATCTTTAATCTTTAGTATTTTAATTATGATGTGTCTTGGTGTGGCCGTCTTTGGGTCCATCTTGTTTGGGATTCTCTGTGCTTCCTGGACTTGTATGTCTATTTCCTTCACCAAATTAGGGAATTTTTCTTTCGTTATTTTTTCAAATAGGTTCCCAATTTCTTTCTTGCTCTTTCTCTTCTCCTTCCAGCACCCCTATGATTCAAATGTTGGTATGTTTAAAGGTGTCCCAGAGGCTCCTTAGCCTCTTTTTTTGGGGGGTGGTCTTTTTTTCTCCTCGCTATTACAAATCATTGATTTGATTCTCAGCTTCATCCACTCCCACTGTTGGGTCCCTGTAATTTTTTCTTCATTTCGTAGTGTGACCTTCATTTTTGCCTGTCCTTTTTATGACATTAAAGTACTCAATGAGTTCCCTGAGCATCCTTATAACCAGTATTTTGAACTCTGCATCTGATAAATTGCTTATTTCCATTTTGTTTACTTCTTTTTCTTGAGTTTTGTTCTGTTATTTCATTTGGACCATATTTCTTTGTCTCGTTTTGGCAGCCTCCCTCTGTTTCTTTCTATGTATTAGGGTAGAGCTGCTTTGACACCCTGTCTTAGTAGCATGACTCATTGTAGAAAGCACTCCAGTAAGTTGAATGGGGTGGAGCTTTAGGTATCATCTGGGTGGGACAACCTGTGTGAACCATGTTGATGGAGTCTCTGATATGGTGTTACTGTTCTGTGGCTCTGTGTGTGGGGTGGCTCAGAAAGGGGACCATGCTGCTGCCTGGCCTCTGGAGTTTCAATCCAGAGGAAGCTGTCCCCTCACACTTGCCCTGATGCCAGACACTTCAGTTTCTCCCCATACTGACTGCTGCCCTTCCAGATGCTACCTTGTACTGGAGCCCAGAAGAAGTGAGTCTATGTATGTCCTAAGTCTGTTGAGGAACTTTAAGATGAGACACTTGAGAATCCTGCAGTTTTTTTCTACCACCCCAACCCTCACTGGTTTTTACTGCCAGAAATTATGGGAACTTATCTTCCTGCCACTGGAACCCTGGGCAGCATGGTTTGGTGTGGTTCTGGGATTCCTCACTCCCAAGGTATACCTCCCAATTTTTTTCCACTACACAGGGGGGTGTGGGACCACCCATTCCACATCTCCGTGCCTCTCCATGCATCTCAGCATCTCTGCCCCTCCTACCTGTCTGGATGAATGTGACTTCTTTTATTCCTTGGTTGTTGGACTTTCATACAACTTGATTTTCTGACAATTCTGGGCGATGGTTGTTTTGTAGTCTAATTGTAGTTTTTGCTGTGGCTGTGTGAGGAGGTGAGATGTGTTTACCTATGCTTCCTTCTTGGCTGGAAGTCACCCTGCAGCTCCTAAGTGTTCTATATTCTCATCCTATCCCACACTCTACCTTTAATAATTTGTTAAAATTTATAGTTGAATTCTTATTCACTTGTATGGTGGCCATCTTCTCATGCTCTGGCACAAGTAAGTCAGTGCTTGCATCCTGTTTCTCCTTGGAGGTGCTTATACATCCCTAGATTTTAGGCCTTGCAACATCAGCTCTCTGAATGGTTTTGTGTATTATCTGACTTTTTCTTGGTGCTGTGAAAGCAACATTCTTTCTAGGTTTCTACATACAAGGCATAAGTCTATCTCACCCTGACTATTCTTGAATGCTCTGGTTATGAATAGCTATTATATTCTTCATAAATCCCTTTGCTCTTCTAATCTATTTTAGAGATATCACGCTCAATATCATCATACACCATGAATAAGTTTGCAGCATAGAGTACTCTAATTTTACCTACCTTTTGTAAGACTTCATATATTTTACAACTGCAGACAGACAAGTCCTCAATTTACTGTCATTCAAAAAAGTAAACCCCTCACACATCCTCTGGCAAAGACTTTCCACTATTGCTTTTAACACAGTAAAAGCAAAGACCACCTCTTCTTTTCCATTAGGATCCATCTCTAGCCTCAGTATTTTTTCATTGCTCCTCACATCTCTCTATCTCTTAAACTCTTAAGGGGTTAGCATTTTCTAATCCCTTTCAAGAATCCAGGCCCCAGTACTTCCTGATCCTATGATCTTCCTCAGATTATTGAACTTCTTTAAACTTCAGTTTCCTCATTTGTAAAATGAAGATAATAGTGTCAGAAATTATATGAGAAAATGTATTATCTATGAAATGTGCTTGAATATTATTATTGTACTTTTCTATCATTAGTAACTGATTAACTATTAGATTTATAGACAATTGTATAAAGCCTCAGGCATCTCTCCCCCAGTGAAGCATATAACCCCTATCATGATGGCACTTTTAAAGGAAAACCAAATTAAACTTAAAAATTATTTCCACTAAAAATGCCTTTTCCAGGAATGCAATCCATTGCAAATATGAGGTCTTCCAATACACTACAAAATATATTTTCTTTATTTTAACTCTCATGTATACATATATATGTAGCATAACGTGTGTGTGTGTGTATGTGTCTGTATTTGTGAGCCTGATGACTGGTGACGGCCCCTGCGCATCTGGCCTTCCATCTCCAACAGCAAAGTGCCAGGCACAGTGCTTAGCTCCGTTTTTCTTAGACAGACTCCATATATTTCACTGACTCTAAAGGAACCAAGCAAATAATCTGTTGATTTTGGTAATTTAAAAACTCCATGACAGCATGCACTTTCAGCAATAGCCAAAGGTATCACTTTGTGACCCAGAGGAATCAACTGCTTCAGCAAGAGCTTGATCAATTTATTCCTCTTGATCTTCAGACTGCATCCTGTCTATAAACAAAATCCCTAAGAATATTTTGGTGCAGCTGCTAGCAGTATCCTTGAGATACTGAGTAGGCATCTCAAGCTAAAAAAGACTCAGAAAAATAGGATTTGTAGACCTAAAAATAAGTAATTATTAATGTTTATAGGACACATTTATAAAGATATAACAGTTAATCTTAGTAGTATTTGAAAATGCATTTGGTAGCTTTTGCAGATTATGTGGACATTTTTTTTCCCTTAAAATAACTTGAATGTGGAAAAGTTCCATAGGTTAGAAAGCAGTCTCAAATTTTTCCTTAAAGCAAAGAAGAGTTATGGAGTATGTATATTAGCACTAGCTAAAGCAAACACAATTCTAGTAACCATTTCAGACTTCATCCCTACACAGGTTTCGACCACCAAGAACAGAATGATTTTGCTGCAATAGAGATTAGTGGAATTCCAATTTTGATTTATATATACTCTGAACATATACTAATTCAGTTAAAATGTAGTAATACATTTGAAATATTTCAATAAAGGCATATGGTTTCTTTTAGTTTCTTTGTAAATCTCAAGGTCACTAGACCTCGAGGGGCTAAGTTCCAACTTTCTTTCAACTCCAAAACATTTAGAGTTGCTCTTAATCACCTATTCTGAACCCTTTGAAGAAGTATGACAATAAGCATCTTGTTTTTAATCTCTACACACACACAAAAAGGATGCTACTTTAGTGTTTTTTCCATTATCAGTCATTTGGGGTGCACCAACTGATATGTCAAAAGTCAAGAACAACAAAATCATATGCCAGAAAAATGAGTTGCTGAATACTTCTCCCTTTTCTATGAAAATGCCAGAGGTCCCTGGAGACAGAAATATATCTTATTTTTATACTTAAGACTTGTGCTGTAATACTTATCTTAAGTACACAGAAATTATAATGAATTTATAATAAAAGTAGTTTTATACAAAAGACTCCTATTAAATGGTTTTAGAAGTCATTTTAAGAGAATAAAAGCCTGAAGGGAATATAAGAACTCTGTATATTAAGCAATTTGTTCATTATTTTAAAATTCATATTTCAATCTTATTAATGTTTAAAATATTAGTGAGCAAAGAATGCCTATCTACCACACAAGTCTTACTGGTTTTTTCCTGTTACATATCTTTATTTACAAGTCAGGGACAAGTTAAACTTCATTAGTGACTATCTCTGTCTTTGGGTAGATGAGAAGAGGGTCTTACAGGAATAGTTCTATAAAATAACTCTTCAACTTTTGCCCTCTTACCTACAGCTGCCCCAGACAAGGACCAGAGGGTACTTATTTTGCAGGACTCTCACAAACAAGCTGCAACTACATCCCCAGAAAATCCCCTCCTAACGGGTTCTGTACCATTTCTATCCAGTCAGACAACTTACATCCTCCTGTCACAGCAGGAGCACAGAAGTCCTTCACAAGCACAACCTGTGCCTTAGAATCATGCTTCCTTCTAGTTTTTGACCACTGAGGTCACTGTCTGGTTCTACTTGATCTCTTGGACTCCAGACTACTGCCTATTTTGCAGACTTTGAAGTCAGAAAATCTCTGTTTAACTCCCTACCCCATTACTTACTAGCTTTTTGACCTTGAGCAAGTCAATTACATGCTCTGATCATCAGCTTCTTCATTTTTATAAACGGGGATCCTGATATCCTCTCTCAGAAGACAGACACAGGGACTAAACTGGATAAAATAATACAATATATGTGAACTTTGTTGGGAACTATGAAGTATTAAACAAATGCGAGTTTAACAGCCCATAAAAACAAAGTATACCCTGAACCTGGAATATAAAACTGAACATGAATCTAGAAAGGGTAAACATATAATAGATGACATTTGTTATCTGTGAAAATCACCCATCATAAAAAGGCCATTTGGGTTTTTCTACCTTAAGACCAATTACGTGATTAGGTACCACAGAAAAAATGATTTATTTAAAATAAAACTGTAACCTAATGTTACCAAAATTTGTATGAAGAAAGAATGTGTTAAAAGAAAATGTCAGTATATATTGATTTGAGAGGGGGTGTTGCAAAGAAGAAAAATTTGGCAATATTTACCCTGCAGTGTCCAAGGGAAATGGATACTGACTCGGCAAGCATTATGATTTTGAGAGACAGATGTTCTGCATCATAAAGAAAGCTTTAAAATGTCAGTCTTCACTGAGATGTATTGAAACCTCAAGACTACTTGGCTGCCTTTATTCTGACTCTGTATTCACCAAGCCATCTTTTGATTGCTAACTGGATCCACAAAAGTAAAAACCAGACCTAAACTGATGTGACCCCTTGCAAGGACACAATGAAACCCTGTGGGTGGGAAGCCATCTTTCTTTCAACTTCTCATTGGTTATTTTTATTGAGAAGGTATTTTACAACTTTAACAAGATCCATATAACGGTTCTCATTTTTTGAGTCTATACTTCTGCTTCTAGGTTATAAAACCAATGTGGAAAAATGTTTACAAGGTTGAAAATAACAGAATTATATACAATTTTAGAAAAGAAAAAGCAACCTGGTAATTACAGTAGGAGTACTCTATGGATATACCCTGGCTGGTTTGGCTCAGTGGATTGAGCGTCGGCCTGCGAGCTAAGTGTCGCTGGTTCGATCTTCCAGTCAGGGCACATCAGAGAAGGAAAACTCTGATTCCAAAAAACCTCCGCTGCCTTGCGGCAGGCATACCTCTTCAGGGGAAAGGCTAAGGGAGTAAACCCCGACAGAAAATCCGGAGCCGGAGTCCCTAAGGCGGTTTGACGTTGTAGTCAACACTGGCAACTCCTGCGGCGCACCTGAAGCCAAGCTGTATTGACTCCGTTTTTCCCTTGGGCCCTTCAGCTGCGAAGAGAGGGGGTGTCTGCTGCATGGGCAACAGCAGACCCTCCATATCACCCTGCCCAGGCTCTGTAGCTTCAGCTTCACTGGAGAGGACACTCCAGCGCCATCGCAAGATGTCGATTCAACACGGGAGGAGACAGATACCGTGTCACTCCCGAGTCGGACTGCACAACCATTCTCGGAGGTGCAGATAGACTCTTAAGAAGCTACACCATCGTCTCTCGAGACGGACGGCTGCCGACGACGACTCTATGGATATTTTACAATAATTTTCAAAAAAGGTTATAAAGGCTACAATACAGCAGGGGTCACAAACTGAAATGCCCACAGGGTCAGGAAAGAAGCAATAAAGATAGAAACAGACTGGTTTAAAAGATGAAGACTATAGTGAACTACCAGCTAACAAGAGCGGCCACTACTCAGCTCCAGTTATATAATGCCATAGAAAAATATGGACCCAATGTTGTCAAATCTTCTGGTTTGTGATAAAAACCTGAAAGTCAGGATCTCTTTGTAAAATATTTTGACTTTCACACATTGGCAATTAATTTGTTAAAGAAAACACTGAATGAGCTAATATTATGAGAGTCAAACAAAATATGAGTATGGCCTGGATTTGGCCTGAAGCCCACCAGTTTGAACTCAGCTCTGCAACTTTGAAAAATCTGTGTATTATAACATTAAAAACACAAAATATTGGAACATAAGTCAAATTACACAAATGCAGTGTACCCTTCTGATAAACTATCCACATGTGTCACATGTAATATAAGCCAGTAATAAGGTAGTGTACCCATCTACACTACTCAGACATTTATGTCACACTGGATCTTATTCTTTTAAATCTGGAATTGACTTGTAAAATCAACCTAACATATTCTATACTTTTCAATATACTTGAACTAGAAATACATTTCTTCCTAGCAAAGAAAATAATAAATAATGTTGATATCTTTAATGATGTTTGAATCAATCACACAGAGCAGGATCATATTAAATAAAACTACAGATACATATAGGTAAAATAATAAAAAATTAAGACTGGAGTGAGATGACAGACTTTATACATGTCTAAACTCCCCATCCTAAGACCAATGAAATGAAAGTACTCTAGAAGAATAAATTTAAAATTTCAATGAAAGCAAGGAAGAGTGCTAAGCAATTCATAAATTTTTAGAATTTCTCAAAGAATAGAAAGTAGGTAGAATCTGATCAGAGAAACAAGACCCGAGGAAAGCTGAATTCTAAACACAAAAAAAGAAACTACTGGAAAGTAGACACTTCCAGGGAGCTTCAAACTTAGGAGCAGATGGAGGTTCTAAGGCAATCATCCGGATGAAAAGGTGCACCAGGCACATCAAGATAGTTTCTTTCCTTCCCTGGACCATGTTAATAAATAGTTGATTGAGCAAGACAGCTAATATGAGCCCTGGAGTCCAAGCTATCACTTGTTGATAATTCAGGCCCTGTACCATCATCCCTGTCTGACTGTTAGCCTCATTCAGTTTGACAGTGGCTCAGGATGTATGCTAACTAGAAGTGGTGGAGATAAAAAAGAGGAAGAAAAATTATCTAATGGATATGGAAGAATATTTCAGGATATATTTCTTTAGCTTAACAGTTGGAAGAACCTGCACCTTGACTATGGGGCTTTAACACCAGAGGACCTGCATATTCCAGTTAGATATGAATCTGCCAGCATAATAGATTTTCACTAACAGGCTAAATGGTTAAATAAGGAATCAGTGGCTTGCACATATTCTAGTTATTCTAGTAAGTCAGTTGCTTGCAACTGATTAGGGTTGGGAGATGGGGAGAACAGATCAGCACCTACCTCCTTCCCGCTTCCTCCTCCCCTGCTGCTAGTTACTGCTTTCTTCTCTTCTTTTCTGTCTGCATCTTTCCTCAGAAAAGAGAATTGCTGGATCCACAAGCAAGTTAGGTAACCACAAGATTTATTAAAGTGTGAATCCTGAAAGAAGGAGGATGTATGTAACTTGTCTTCACTAAACCTGCCCACACTCCCTCACAGCGCCACTAATAGGAAAGTTCTCTTTTGCACGGCCCAGTTTCCCAGGTCTTATTATGATTCAGAATCAAGAGAATGAGTAGAGAAAGTCAGGACTGGAGATCTGAAAGGAACGAAGGAAAAATTCCTGCTTGTCCTGTCAGTTTCTGGATTCATCTTTATTGTAGAGAATCCAGGTAATAGCCAAGGAACAGAAAAAGTAAGGAAGAAGCCAGACTCAGTCTGTCCATCTAATGAAGAGCTGGGAAGAGTAGACGAGAGCAACAACAAAAATCAGGCTGCGCTATTATAAGAAAAGCTCTGTCTTAGTGAGGGAGGGATTTCTGAGCAGCCCTAAGGGGAAAGAATTAAAGAAAAGAATAAAAATGGATTGCAAGAAGCATTGCTATGGGTTATAAGTTAGTTTTATTTAACGTTCTTTGAAAGAAACAAGACCGAGATGCTAGACTGTGCCTCTGTGCATGCGACCCTAGAGATGATCCTCCACAGCCTTAGTATTCACGAAGGTTAGGGACTTGGGGTGGCCAGGACAGGCAGAAGGGGAAGTGGTATATGTATAATCAGGGTTCCAGCAGCTATGTGTACTTCTCCACTTGTCCAAGATACTTATGCCCCAAATATTAAAGTTAAAGGAATTTCAAAATATAACAGAGGCTTTCAGTCACTAATAAATCCACCCAACCCCCTCAAATACACATCCAGCATTAAAGATTTGCTTTGAGGAATTAGAAGAAGGAATAAAAATTAGAGTTAATCTGAATTCCATTCCATTTTTTTTGTCTCTGTTCCTTTTAGAGAAAAATATTTCAAAGATTAATAAAGCTTGCTAGCAGGGGCGGTTAAGGGGGTTCATAGTCTAGTTTAAAATAAAACTATGTGGAAGAAATTAAAGAAACAATTATGGAAACTTCAATACTTAAACTTCTTTAATAGGTGCCAGGCAACTCCATATTAGTACATAACTCCAGGGGAGGGCCTACCCTAAACTAAGTATAAAAGTAGACCAAGTTAGTTTATAGGGAGTTTTAGGTATTTTACCTACGTATATTTGCATTGCACAAGGCCAAATTAACTCTTTAAAAAAATGTTTAGCCTTCGCTAATAAATAAAAAATATACTTTAAGGCAGAGGTTAAGTGTCTTACTCATTCTCCTAAAAATCCAGAACATGCTGGTGTCTCCTCTGACCACTACAAGACCAACTTTGCTTAATACTCTGGTACTAATTTATCACAGGTACATCATTTACCATTTCTGCAATAATCTGTCTCTACAGTCAGTCACTTTCTAGCCTCCCTCACTATACTCATTTTTCAATGGACTGATCTTTTCTTCATTTCCTAACCTATCTTCTACTGCACTGAAGTCTTACCTCAATTTATTACAGTATTTACTTCTTCTCACTAAAAATCTAATTCCAACTAAGTCCCAAGCAGAAAATCTTCATAAACTAGGCAGTCACAAACTCAATGAGAATGCCACATGAGTCAGATTCAAAAGCTTACTGAAATTAAGAAAGAATAAGTTACTGTTTCATCCTTGCCGATGGATCTTTCGTTCTCTCATAAAACAGGAAGTGGATCTGACATGACCGATTTTCACAATCATTTTGATTATTACCCTAGTACCTTGTGTTCTTATAAAAGTAATACCAGGCTAGATGTAAGATGATTTGTTCCAGTTTCTTTCTAAATGCTGAGGTTAAGCTGATTTTTAAATTCCTTTACTTTACCTCAGGGCCTTTGCAATTGAGAATAAAGTTTCAGCTATAACTTCCAAGATCTTAAAATTCTTAGACATTAGAAGGGTGGTCTGATAAATATTAACTACTTTGATTTGACTTTCAGATGAAGTAAAAGTTCTTCTAAAGGAAAAAAAATTGTGAAGATGATAATATCTCATTCTTTCTCATCAATCTTCAAAATTCACCATCATTTTCATGACCTCTTTCATGCATTTTTTTATGTCATCATCAGTTTGGCCACAGTAGTCCTCCTCATTTAGAGCTGACTCACTGCTACACTGTCACACTGACTTCAAAGTAAGCACATGCAAAGTGAAGCCCAGGACATCTTGGCCCTTCACAGGTCTATCTAAAAGCAATAGGAAGCTTTTTAAAATGTAAGTGGTCTTATCAGTAAGTTCCATAAATTACTTTTCACTTGAAGAAATTCCCACAGAGCTGTAATCGGATGGTATGAAAAAAACCAATATAATTCAGGTCAGCTACATCAATGATTTTTCTGGACAAATGTTATCGTAAGTACACCAAAGTCTCATTAGAAGTTCACCTCTCTGAGCCTTCTCCCAAGTGATAATCAGTACCAGGATAAGTTTATCCTTTTCTCAGATATATATGTTACCACATTAAAATGACAGCTCAGCTTTGTGAGTTTTAAAAAAAAAATCCCCCAAGAAATATAGCTCCAACTAACAGTTTTGAAATCCAGGCTGAGCATTTGAAATAATGGCATTTCCCTGCTGCTACTTCCCATAAATTTTGATTTAACCTTTTTCTTTCCCACAATAATTACTTTAGATCCAAGTTCAAGATGAAAAACTACAATGCATAAATTAATACAACAACAGAAGAATCTGTTTTATCTGATCTGTATTAGAGCATGCTCTCTGAGACTAAATGCCACAGTTTATAGACTATGGCATGTTTAAATGAGTGTCTAAGAGTTCTAAACAAAATCTGTAAGTCTGAAAGAAAGACTTAGCTTCTTTTTACTCTACACTGACATAATATTTCCATAAACCTTTGCAGGACTATCATATCATCCTATTGACCAGGCCAACTCCTTACCAAGAGTGGCGAGAGATGTCCTGGCCAGTGTGGCTCAGTTGGTTGGAGTGCATCCCATACACCAAAAGGTTGTGGGTTCAATTCCCAGTTAGGTCACATACCTAGGCTGCAAGTTTGACCCGGGGTTGGGGCATGCAGGAGGTAACCCTCAATGATTCTAAGTAAATAAATAAATAAATATTCCGGGTGAGAATTAAAGAAAAAATTTTTTTAAAGGAGTAGTGACAGAGAAAATGGGGAAGCTAAAAAAATGTAAAGGGCAACACAGAATAATGTAGTAAGAAATCTCTGAGCATCAATGGAGATAGAAGGCATATGGTAAACAAATAGCAGCCAGGAGCTGAGAATTAGTGGGGTGTCTAATGCTCTTACACAGAAAGAAGTCAACAGCACTGGACATAAACCATTTCTACATTATAAAATCTCAGGCAAGTCCTACTTTGAAAGAGATAATTACATAAAAACAGATTACAGGCTAACCTTAATCCAAATAATGCTTAAGGATCAATGTTAATTATGTTGGAAAAAGTGTATAAAATGCTTTTATCCCCCCCCCAATCTAAAATGAAGAGAGATCCTTTGCTTACATGTTAGTTTTAAAGTCAATTCAAGAAACTCCCCAGATATAACAATTTCTACTTCGATATCCCATTAACTCCAAACAAGGAAGGGCACTTAAAGTCACTACCACCAGAACCATCTCTGCCCTCTAAATCCATCATGCCTCAGCAGGTTACTACCACTTGTCACCATCACCACATCTATGCCCCAATGAGAGACTGGCATCTCCTGGAAGTAGTAGGACTTGCCCACAGGACTGGAAGACCTGTTTCACCTTTGCTGCCTTCCTTCCCACACTGGCAATGCAGATGATATCCCTCTTCCAGGACCCTATGTTCCATTCCATCTCTTTTTCCAAAGATTATACTTCCACCCCACTACTGCAAGGCAGTTCCGAAGTGAGGCTTATATACCACAAAGAGAAGGCTGTCCTTGGGTAACTCAAGAGAAAAAGAACAAATCTAGTCTACAGCAGTCCAGGCAAAGTGAACTTTGAATGAAGTTCTAGAAAATGACTATGAGCTATCTTTCCTTAATATGTATTATCTGTGAGAACTATGAAGCCTATTTGGGAATTTGTAAGTTTAGTACTTCAGAAGGTGCATAATTCTTCCAAACATTAAGAAGCTACACACATTATAGGATAGTACCTGGTTTATAGGCATATGGATCAATTTGGAATAAACTAAAAGTGAGAGAAGATAGCATCTTGTGTAACTTTTCATTATTAGAACTTTAAAGTACAGGGTTCAAAGATTTACAGATTTATTTACAATCCTGACTCAGGCGAGCAGAAACCATTTGGCATAAACTAGTTAATGTTAACAGTGAAAAACATTATTATTTCTATGCTACAAATTTCACTACTGGAATACAGATAGATGGATAGATAGATAAGGCTTTGTTTCTTCAACACAGATGACCTCTACTGACCAAAGGATGAATCCAAGTCAGAGAGTAGCCTTATAGTTATCCAAACTTTATCTCAGAGGTCTAACAAAAAGCTAACTAGTCTAATGTTTTTAACTCCTCAATTGCCATTCATAAAGTCTCTAAACCTTATTGTTTTGCTAAGATTATATACTTTTATTCAAAGACTATCAAAATGTAATTCTTAACTCTTTCTTTGAAGAAATCTTTAAAACAACTTAATAGTCCTGACTGGTGTGGCTCAGTTGGTTGGGTGTTGCCCGCAAAGCAAAAGGTTGCCAGTTCAATTCCTGGTCAGGGCATATGACTGGGTTGCGGGTTTGGTCCCTGGTCAGGGCGCATATGAGAGGCAAATGATCAATGTTTCTCTCTCACATTGATGTTTCGCTCTCTTTCTCTCTTCCTTCCCTTCTTTCTAAAAAATAAATAAAAAATAAAATCTTTAAAAACAAGTTAATTTTAAAAGTATGCTTTTAGAGCAATTAACATTAAAAATAAAGTAAGAAGAGAATTGCTAAACAGGACTTAATTCTAAAAAACAAGCAGGAATAGGTTGGTTATATGAAAATGAAAAATATCTTCAAAGAAACAGCCTATCAAAATTCAAGTATCTAATGACAATAAAAGATAACTCTGGTTGTATTAAACATACATATTAAAGTTTCAGAAAACAGATTATAAAAAGTTCAGAGAAATATCAGACAAGCCAATGTTCAGAGATTATGAAAAATGTTTTGAAGTCCTAGAAGACTGAAAAAATCTAAATTTTTACCACACTATCACTAAAAGAAAAAGAAAAGGGAGAGAGGATCCAAGATGGTAGAGGAGTAAGTGGAAATTAAACTAAATTTCTCCTAGGAGCAATCTGAAACTACCACTAAATTGTAGAGAAAGCATCCTGACTAAACAACTAAACACTAGCTGGAGAGAAGCCTTATAACCATGGACAGACAGAAGAAACCACTTCACTGGAATGTAACCGGTAGGGAGTGCGGAGACGCAAGAGGGCTCCCACGGTGGCAGCCAAAGACCTGAAAGGATATTTCAGCTGCTGGGGGTTCCCCCTGAGAAGTGTTGGGGCTAAACTCCAACCTGAGCTCCCCAGCCTACAGCACCAGAGCCTAAAAGGAACCCAGATAATATCTAGCTGTGAAAAGCAGCAGGGTTTCTGTCTGCCAGGGAGAGATGGCTGGAGATTCACAGAACTTCTTAAAGGACTAACACACAATATTTCATTTGCAGCCACTTACCCTGGGCTCTAGCAGAGGGAGGGCAGAAAGGACTAGAGTCACTTGAGGAGAGTCTGGCGTTAGTGGCTCTGGGGAGAGAACTAAAGGAACAGCCACCAGGATCCCTGTGCTGAGTCATTCCTCATACTGCAGGAGCCATCTTTCTCAGGCAGAGCACTCCCCTCCATGCAGCATCAGCCTGAGGGGAAGCAGCAGCCCCACCCACAGGAATTACTCTGCCCCACCTTGTGGTGCTTAAGCCAGGCTGCTGATTATAGCTTGATTAGTTCAACAACTGATTAGTTTAACAACTAAGGCAGAAAATATCAAGCAGCAGCGAAAATAGGAAGGTAAAGAAACAGACCCCAAATGAAAAGACAACAGAATTCCCCAGGAAAAGCTAGATGAAATGGAGGCAAGCCATTTATCAGAGTTTAGAATAATGATTATAAGGATACTCAAAAGCATGAAAAAAAGATATAGAAACCATAAAAAAAGGACCAGTCAGAAATAAAGAATGCAATATGTGAAATAAATAATACACTGGAAGGAATAAACAGGTTAGATGAAGCAGAAGACCACATCAGTGATTTGGAAAACAAGGTAGAAAAAAACACCCAGGCAAAGCAGAAAAAAAGAAGACTTTTTAAAAAATGAAAAGAGCTTAAGAAACATTTTGGACAACACAAAGTGGGAAAATATCCATATCATGGAATGACAGAAGGAGAAGAGAGCGAGCAAGAGCTTAAGAACCTGGGTGAAAAAATAATGACTGAAAACTTCCCTAATCCGGTGGAGGGAAAAGACACACAAGTCCAGGAAGCTCAGAGAATCTCAAACAAGTTGGACCCAAAGAGGCCTACATCAAGACACATCATAATTAAAATGACAAGGCTTAAAGACAAGGAGAGAATTCTAAAAGTCATGAGAGAAAAGCAGGCAATTATCTAAAAGGGAGCACCAATTAAACAGACATCTGATTACAGTACTCAGCAGAAACATTTCAGGCCAGAAGGGAATGGTGTGAAATATCAGTGATGAAAAACAGGAACCCACAAGCAAGGCTATTTTGCCCAGCAAGGCTATCATTTAAAATTGAAAAAGAAATAAGGAGTTTCCCAGACAAGAAAAAATTAAAGAAGTTTGTTAATACCAAACCAGTACTGCAACAAATGTTAAAGGGCTTGTTTTAAAAAGGAGAGGAAGGAGAAGGAGGAGAAGAAAAACAGAGGAAAACAGTCTAATAATAAAATGGCACTACATACGTATCTATCAATAAGCACTTTAAATGTAAATGGTTTAAATGCTCTAACCAAACAACACAGGGTAGCTGAACAGATAAGAAAACAAGACCCATATATATGCCGCCTCCCAGAGACCTATCTCATATTGAAAGATACACACAGACTAAAAGTAAAGAGATGGAAAAAGATATTTCATGCAAACATATATATATATTTTTAAAAAGCTGGGGTAGCAGTACTTATATCCAACAAAACAGACTTTAAAATGAAGGCTACAGTAAGAGACAAATAAGGACGCTACATAATGATGAAAAGAACAACCCAACAAGAGGATATAACCCTAGTAAACATTTATGCACCCAACATAGGAGTTCCCAAATATGTAAAGCAAATCTTGATGGACATAAAGGGAGAGATCAACAGAAATACAGGCATAATCAAGGATTTTAACACCCCATTGATTTCAATCGATAGCTCTTCCAGGCAGAGAATCAACACGGACGCAGCACCCTTAAATGACACACAAGATCAAATGGATTTAATTGATATCTTCAGATCATTTCACCCCAAAGCAGCAGAATATACATACTTTCAAGTGCACATTGAACATTTTCTAGGATAGAACACATTAGGATACAAAACAAGTCTCAATAAATTTATGAAGATTGAAATCATATCAAGCATCTTCTCAGACCACAATGTTATGAAACTAGAAATAACTCACAAGAACACTGAAAAACATGCAAAGACAGGGAAGCTAAGTAACAACATTATTAAACAATAAATGGGTCAACGACTCAATCAAGGAAAAATCAAAGATACCTTGAAATAAATGAAAATGAGAATACAACAATCCAAAATCTGTGGGATACTGGGAAGGCAATCCTAAGAAATTTATAGCATCACAGGTCTCTCTCAGAAAAAAGCAAGAAAGTAAGAAAGCAAGAAAGAAAGAAGGAAAGAAAGAAAGAGCTCAAATAAACCATCTAACTTCACACTTACAGGAACTTGAAAAAGAAAAACAAAGCCAAAGTGAGTAGAAGTAAGGAAATAATAAAGATCAGAGCAGAAATAAATGAAATAGTCTTAAAAAAAACAATACAAAAGATCAAAGAGTCCAAGAGCTGGTTCTTTGAAAAGATAAAGAAGATTGACAAACCTTTAACCAAACTCATCAAGAAAAAAAGAGGAAGAACCCAAATAAATAAAATCAGAAATGAAAGAGGAAAAATAACAACTGACACCAAAGAAATACAAAGGATTGTAAGGAAATATTACACAGGGGAAGAATTTTTAACATAATTACTGTTGAGTTTGATTTTTCAGCTGTTTTGGACTTAAATAGGCATGCTGATTTCAAAACTGTGGTTAGTTTTCTTCTATCACGTCAAGCTTTTTCTGTACAGCTTATCTGAATGCGACCACTCTAGGCTGGATCAAGCCTGGATCCAGGGAAACACTAGTGCTCTGCTATTGGCTGAGAGCAATCCTCCCTGGAGTGGGGAAAGGTGGGGGATGACCTTGGAGACCAGCGACAGGTTCATACCTGTCTAGGCTATTCAGTTACACATGAGACAGTGTGGTGAGAGGTTGTGTGCCGCTCTATATAGTGAATCGTATTCCGAAGTGTAGTCCAAATTCTTGTCTGTATACAAGGAGTTAGCAGAATTTGTTTTTGTATTTATATATGTACTTATTTCCTTTCCTTCAGATCATGTCTGCCTCTGCTATTTCTTGCCGTAAGTGCCTAAACAACCCTGACTCGTTTTGTTATATCTGTGGCAGTTTCACCATTGCCAAAGGACAAACAGCGCATTTGTCAGGCAAGCCTATTTTGCATATTTTAAAGTAAAACTTGGTGATCAAGATAAGTCTAGGGCCCCTCACAAGGTGTGCAGGCAGTGTGTACAGAGTTTATGGATGTGGATGAAGGGAACACATGATAAATTGCCATTTGGTATACCTATGGTTTGGTGAGAGCCCAGAGATCATTCAAGTGACTGTTACTTTTGTATAGTGAAAACGTCAGGATATAACAAGAAAAACAATGTAAAATAGAGTATCCTAATCTACCATCAGCTATACGTCCAGTGCCTCATTCAGCTGAAATCCCAGTGCCAGTTTTCATTGAACTACCCTCTTTCAAAAAACAGGAATATGGCGAAGAACTAAGTGACAGCAACAGTGAAGATTTTGAAATTGAAGATGACTCAGTTCGTAAGGGATTTGATCAGCATGAGTTGAATGATTTGGCATGAGATTTGGGACTATCCAAAAAGGCTTCTGAACTCCTAGCATCAAGACTGCATGAGAAAAACTTGCTTGAAAATGGAGCGAAGGCATCCTACTTTCAATCAAGAGAAAGTGCATTTCTGCAGTACTTTCAAAGTGACGGTGGCTTTGTGTACTGTCATAACATAAATGGTTTAATGGAGGAATTGGGAATTGGGAATTCCAATCTATAATGCAACTGAATGGCAACTGTTCATCGATAGCTCAAAGCAGAGCTTGAAG
This sequence comes from Furipterus horrens, assembly GCF_987537825.1. Classification (NCBI taxonomy): domain Eukaryota; kingdom Metazoa; phylum Chordata; class Mammalia; order Chiroptera; family Furipteridae; genus Furipterus; species Furipterus horrens. Next base: position 150,379,600 of record NW_028327173.1, read on the forward strand.
TGTGCCCTCCTCCACAATGGCAATTTATTTGGTGCAGTCCCAACTGACCATTCAGTTTGTTTTTGTGAAGATTATGAAGACATAAAGAGAGTCGTTGATCTGTTGCAATATCACAAGCATAATTGGATCATCTATGTTGACCTTAAAATGGTCTGCTTCCTTCTTGGTCAGCAACGCGGATACATCAAGTATCCCTGTTTTCTGTGTATGTGGGACAGCAAAGCTCGTGAGAAGCATTGGGTGGGGTCGAATTGGCCTCCAAGATCTGACCTCAAACCTGGTGATCCAAACATTTTACATGAGCCACTTGTTGACAGAAAGAACATCATATTCCCACCTCTGCACATAAAACCAGGTGTTGTGAAGCAATTTGTTAAAGCTTTGCCAACCGAAGGAGACTGTTTCGAGTATTTCATTTTGGCATTTCCTAGCCTGTCATTTGAAAAAATAAAATACCTTATTATGTATGTTGGTAGCAGAACTTTACTACTTGTACACAACTTGACTTACAGTAACAATATATAGCCTTTACATGAATAAAATAACTCTAAATAAACAGTACAGTCAGGTAATTTTTTCTTTATTTTCCTTTGTATGTACATTTTGTATGATTTGGGGAACAAAAGGAGGGTATCCTGTACCTTAAAAAGCTGACATAATAAGAGAAAACCTGCAGTCATTTTTGAATTCCGATGCCAAAAGTTAGTCAAAAACAAGTGTCAAATCTAACTTAATGAAAATTGTGTTCCCCAGTGTTATGAACAACTCTATGCCAACAAATTGGACAACCTGGACAAAATGGATACATTCTTAGAAACATACAATCTTCCAAAACTAAATCAGGAAGAATCAGAGAATCTGAATAAACAGATTATACCTAGTGAAATTGAAGCAGTAATAAAAAAAAAACTCCCAACAAACAAAAGCCCTGGACTGGATGACTTTACAGGGGAATTTTACCAAACATTCTGAGAACTAACACCTCTGCTTCTCAAACTATGTCATTAAATTCAAGAGGTGGGAAGGTTCCGAAACTCATTATACAAGCCCAGAATTATTATAGGCCAATATTTCTGGTGAACATAGATGCTAAAATCCTCAACAAAATATTAGCAAACTGAATATAGCAATGCATCAAGACGATCATAGACCCTAATCAAGAGGAATTTATTCTGGGAATGCAAGGCTGGTACAACACTCACTAATCAGTAAATGTGATTTACCACATAAATAAAATGAAAGATAAAAACTTATGATCATATCAATAGATGCAGAAAAAGCATTTGATAAAATCCAGCACCCATATATGATAAAAACTTTCAGCAAAGTGGGAGTAGAGGGAACATACCTAAATTAAATAAAGGCCATATATGACAAACCCACTGCCAGCATTATACTCAACAGGCAAAACTATAAGCGTTCCCCTTAAGATCAGAAACAAGACAGGGATGTCTGCTTTCACCTCTTTTATTCAATATAGTACTGGAAGTCCTAGCCACAGCAATCAGACGAGAAGAAATAAAAGGCATCCAAACTGGAAAGGAAGTAGAAAAACTGTCTTTATTTGCAGATGACATGATTCTGTACAGAGAACCCAAAGATTCCACCAAGAGGCTACCAGAACTGATAAATGAATTCAGCAAAGTAGCAAGATACAAAATTAATATCCAGAAATCATTTGCATTTCTATATGCCAATAGTGAATTCACAGAAAGGGAAATCAAGAACACAATCCCATTCACAATTGCTTAATACCTGAGAATAAACCTAATGAAGGATGTAAAAGACCTGTACTCAGAAAATTATTAGACACTGAGGAAAGAAACTGAAGATACAAATAAGTGGAAGCACATATCATGTTCATGGATAGGAAGAATCAGCATCATTAAAATGTCCATATTACCCAAAGCAATGTACAGATTCAACACAATTCTTATCAAGATTCCAATGACATATTTCACAGAACTAGGGCAAACATTTCAGAAATTTATATGGAACCACAAAAGGCCCCACAAAGCAACAGCAACCCTGAGAAAAAAGGACAAAGTTGGAGGAATCACACTACCTAATATCAAACTGTACTATAAGGCCATAGTAATCAAAACATGGCATTGGCATAAAAAACAGACACATATATCAAACGAACAGAATAGAGAGCCCAGAAATAAACCCAGACCTTTATAGTCAGTTAATATTCAACAGAGGAAGCAAGCACATACAATGGCTAGAGGTAGTTTATTCAATAAAAGGTGTTACAAAAATTGGATAGATACATGCAGAAAAATGAAACTAGACCACCTTCTTATGCCACACACAGAAATAAGTTCAAAATGAATAAAAGACTTAAATGTTAGACTCGAAACCATAAAAGTCCTAGAAGAAAATATAGGCAGCAAAATCGCAGACATTGCCTGTAGCAATTTTTTTTTTTATTGGATGTATCTCCCCAGACAAGGGAAACAGAAGAAAAAATAAACAAATGGTACTACATCAACCTAAAAAGGTTTTGCACAGCAAAGGAAAGCATTAACAAAATAAAAAAGACAACCCACAGAATGGGAGAACATATTCACCGATACATCTGTTAAGGGGTTAATATCCAAAATTTACAAAGTACTTACAAAAATCAACACCATAAAACCCCCAAACAACTCTACTTAAAAAATGGGCAAAGGAACCGAATAGACACTTCTCCAAAGAGGACATGCAGATGACGAATAAATATATGAAAAGATACTCAATGTCACTAATTATCAGAGAAATGCAAATTAAAATCACAATGTGATACCATCTCACACTGATCATAATGGCTATCATCAATAAATCAACAAGTGCTTGCAGCGTTTTTTGCAATCACCAAGATATGGAAGCAGTCCAAGTGGCCATCAATTGATAAGTGGATATGAGGGAATACTACTCAGACATAAAAAAGGATAAAAATTTACCAGTTGCAACAGTATGGATGGATCTGGGGAACATTATGCTAAGTGAAATAAGTCTGTCGGAGAAAGACAAATATCATATGATTTCACTAATATGTGGAATCTAATGAACAAACAACTAACAAGGAAAATCAGGACAGATTCATAGATGGAGAGCAGGATGACAGCTAGTGAGGGTAGAGGAAGGTTAGGGAGTGGAGGGATTGAGCGAAAAGGAAAAAAGACTCATGGAGATGGTGGTGATGGCTGGGCGGAGGGGGGCATAAGGGGACTAAAAAGTAATGTAAAAAATATAATAGAGATTAAATTTTAAAAAATAAATAAAAATTAAAACTTTAAAGATGCAAGGATAATGATTCTTAATGCATCTTTTTAAACATTCTTTGAAATGTACAGAGGTGATAAGACCTTAGAGAATGATTTTAAATTATAAATTGAATCATATGATGATTCTAATTTTATAAAAGTAGAAACTAAGGCTCTAAAAGAAAGGGACTCATAGTTAGAGAATAAAGTAATGTTGATTGAAAAAAAAGGGGAAAGCTCTCTAATTAAGCCAATGTGTACAGTCAAGAAACCACTGTGAAGCACCCAAGCTTCAAAAGAATGTGCTCAATAGACAGAAGAAGAAAAAAAACACAGATGGCCAAAGCAAAATATACAAGAGACTGGCAAATATTTACAAAATGAGTGTCTAGAAGATGAAGGCCCCAAATAAGCTAAGGCTAATGAAAAATAAGGAGGGTAATAATAAGACCTCTTCTTCAATGCATAGAAAGTAGAGAGAGAATATGGGAAGGCAGACACCATTGTATAAGGCAGAGAAAGAAACAGCACTCAGTTCCTTTTCTGTCTTTCTTTATCCAGACTGAAATTCAACTTGGCAAGGATAGAAAAACCTTGATTAGAAGAAATAAAACAAAAGAAATAAAATGCATATATACATAAAGAGACCAATATTTTATTTTTTAAATTTTTATTGTTATTATGTTACAGTAGTCCCAATTTCCCCCCCTTTGCCCAGCCCACCCCCTGTTCCCACAGTAACCCCCACACCATTGTCCATGTCCATGGGTCATTCATACATGTTCTTTGACTAGTTGAGGGACCACTTTAATTAATTCATTGAGCATCTACTATGTCCCAGGTTCTGTTCCAGGCACTGAGCATATAATGGTGAACAAAGAAGACAAAACCTTTGTTTTCATGGAACTTACATTCTAGTGGAGAAGACAAACAATAAACAAGTAAATAAAGAATATATTATTTAGTAGTGATACTTTTAAAAAGCAAGGAAAGAGGGATAGAGAGGTATATTTTAGATAATCAGTAAAGGCCTTTCTGAGAAAAAGGCATTTGAGCAGAGACTTGAATGAGACGAGGGTGAAAGCACTACGGGAAAGGCCGTGAGTTGGCAGGATGCCTAACTGAGAAACAGCAGGGCCACAGGCTTCTGTGGCTACAGTGGAGGGAGCAAGGGAAAGAGCAACAAGAAATGAAGTTGGAAAGATGACCTGAACATAGAGGGCCTACTGGCTTTTACACTATGTGAGATGGAGAACCGAATGTCAGAGAAGAGTACACACATGATCTGATTCACACTTTGAAGGTATCACTCAGCCTAGAAAAGCGACTACTGAGGGATAAGCATGAGAAGGAGGCAGACCAGCCAGGAGCCTATTTATTGCAATGCCAGGACAAGGGTGATGGTGGCTAAATGAGCTTGAGTCCCCAAGTCTATATAAACTACATCTCAGAGTACTGAAAAAAACTATACAGCTGTGTTGCTCACACAATCACTATCAATGATTTTTTTTTTACAACTTACAAAAGAACAAGAACAGTACCAGAAGTCTAGAGATAAATGTTTTCCCAATTTTAACAAATGGAAAATAGGAAAGGCAGATTCCAGAAAGTAGGAGTCAAAACAAACCTACCATGAACAAAACAAGCCCAATTGGCTTTATTGCCTCTAAGAAACCTTCAACTCTTCCCAATTTTTTCATATTCCTTTCCAGTCCTTAGTCCTATGCACACATAATTTTTCAAAGTCATAATTATAATGTAGACAATTATATTGCCTAATTGTTTTAGATTTCACTGTATTGTAAGCATTGCTCTATGTCATGACTCTGGCATAACTTTTTAAATAATTTCAAATGAAAGGCAACAATCAGACAGGCAAGTGTGTAGATGAGACATAAAATATTGAACTGGAGTCACAATATTATTTAAAACACAAACCTGACACAGATATGTTTTTGGGTCATGACAGGGAAATTATGAAATAGAACTTTTTTTTATGAATAGCAAACATTTTAATAAAAACAGAATGTCAGAAATCCAAGAACCTTTTCACAAAGATGGTTAGCTAGAGTGAATATTTATTTCTATTCTATAAATTCTAGACAAGAACTTTATTTCTCTATGTACATAACTAAGAAATGGTTATGATAAAATATAAAAGTAGAAATAAAAAAAGAGTAAGATTTGTAGTTAGTGGGATTTTCTACTTTTCGGACATATTAATTCATCATAGTCTTCAAAGAGCAAAACCCTTTATTACCTTCCACTGATAGAAAAATGTGTTACATCTCCTGAATTCCCTTAGCCAATCATTGTGCACTGGAATTTTAAAATACATACTGTCCTCTTCCTCCTTAGGGGTAACAGATACCATTTTATTTCTGTTTTATGTTTTGGTTCAGACAACTATGCAAATCAACAGCACTTTTAACGTGTCAAGAACCTAAAAGAAATAATTTGAAAATGAAAAACAATATAAGTGACAGACAGTTCTGGTTAAGATCACTGTGTACGTTCATACTTTGAGGCCACCCTGCCCCTAACTCCTGCAATTAAGAAAAACAAAAAATAAAAAGTAAAAACTATAAAATTTGAACTGTTACATTAATTAGGGTTCAAATGCAGTACAAAAAAACCTCTAGTATTTTAAGAAGAATCAGATTTAATATTGGGTTGGCCAAAAAGTTCATTTGGTTTCTTTGGCACAATGGCTCTAGTAGCGCTTACTTGTCTTTAACTTCATTCGAAACAATTTTGTTAGATTGTATTGTGACACTTGTCCTAACAGCATGCACTTAAAAAAAAATTGGTGAATTTTTGTGCAGCCATTTAATATTGAAGATGGAAGAAAATACACATTTTCAGCATATATGCTTTATTATTTCAAGAAAGGTAAAAATGCAACTGAAACGCAAAAACAGATTTGTGCAGTGTGTGGAGAAGATGCTGAGACTGACTGAATGTATCAAAAGCAGTTTTTGCAAAGTTTCTTGCTACTATTGACATTTTGGCCAAATAATTCTTTGCTGTGGGGCTGTCTCATGCATTGGAAGATGTTTAGCAGCACCGCTGGCCTCTACCCACTAGAAGCCAATAGCGGGAGATAGCTGACATACTTCAGAATATCCAAATCAATAAAGTTATTGGTGAAAATGAAAAATGTGTCTTTTATTTTACAGAAAAACCAGATGAACTTTTTGGCCAACCCAATACTTTGGTGCGAACACTTAAAAGATGCTAACAAAATAATTGGAAGGGTTGGAAGGACAGGCTCTACATGAGACCTCAAGGAATGAAGTCTCAGAATCCACACAGAACTGGCCTGCCCAGGGACTGCCACTTCTGCCACAATCTGAAAGTTAAGGAAGCAGGGCACTAGGATATCAAGTGCTGGGCAGGATTATACCTTCTTAGCCACAGTTCAGGAATTAGGTAACCACCAATGCAATTGTTGGCTCTGAGAATGCCTTAGCTCCAGTTAGGGATCAGAATGTTGCTTCCAGAATTGTCGACTTTGGGAACATAGCCCAAGACTGCAACTTGGGGATCAGAAACAGTCACAAACTCTAAGCCACTGGATCTGTTCCAGCAAAATGATACCATGTGTACTACACTACGCCCTATCCCCAGTGAACTTGGTTCTGAATTCAAGTCTCATAGAAGTGAATGTTAGTGCAATATGAACCACATCAGCAACCCCCGATGTAAGGAAGCCTATGTTGTAATTTTTACTTTCTAGTCTGTGCAGTAAAGGAAGGCATACGAGGAGGTTGAAACAGATGCTGAGTTATCCAGTCTACCATACATGCCATAGCCATATTCAGAAAGATGAAAATAAATTATATGATTCTATTGTAATATATTGGTTATAATAAATATTTCCAAGGACTATAAGTGGAACAGAAACACAAAGCAGTGAGTGAGGCTTTATGGGCTCCAGATCTGGACGTAAGCTAAGATGGCCAGGTATTCAGCTTCTGTAGGTTAATGAGAATTAAACATGCCTCACTTTAGGCAGGGAACTGGAGCCAGGCTCATTGCTTAAAACCAGAGAGTGGGCAGAACTCCAAAAATGAGATTGAAAAAAGGAGCTGTACACCAAAAGAGGCAGAAGGGGCAAAGATTCAAGCCAGTCATTTGCTAGCTCAGTAGCTGTATGTATGCTGTCACCATTATCATGAAGATCAGAAACTGAGTTACCTACTGAAACCAGGTGGAAGCAACCTCAAACAAGGCTCTCTTAAAATTAAGCTCTCAAACCAAATTTCCAAAATACATGAAGAAAAATAATATCACAATTACCAACATCAACTATTGAGAGATTAATTCACTCAGACAAAATGAAAATAATAGAACAACCTAAAAAATGACATTAAATAAACATATCTAGGATCCTCAGAGAGATTTTTAAAAAGGTAAAACAGCCATAATAGAGTTACATGTACAAAATGTTAAAAGAACTGTCAAGCTAGTATTCAATGTGCAGCTAAGCTATCATTAAAATATCAGGTAAAATTAAGACATTTTAAGACCAACAAGGATTCTTGAGTTTTCCACTAATAGATATTGATATATTTTAAGATGTGCTTCAGGAAGAAGAGCAACAAAGAAGGAAGCAAGGTGTGCTGGTCAGGTCCTACAAACTGACAAAACATATTATCAAATGTACATAAATATTTATTATTAAAAATAACCTATTTTTCATACTTAAAAGTAACAACATGAATGAACCTTGAAAACATTTTGCTAAGTGAAAGAAGCCAGTAACAAAACCACATATGGTATATTCCATTTATAGGAATGTTCAGAATAGACAAATCTAAAGAGAAAGAGAGCAAATTAGTTGTTGCCTAGGAGTGGGGAGACAGGAGGGAATGGGGAGTAGGATAGGTACTGTTTATGGTTACAGGATTTCTTTTAAGGAAGACGAAAGTGTTCTAAAATTAGATTGTGGCAATGGTTTCACAGCCTAGCAAATAAACTAAAAAACTATGAATTGTGCACTTTCAGTGGGTGAATTATAAGGTATGTGAATTATATCTCAAAGTAGTAGCTTCTAAAAGTGGAACTAGAAAGGAGAAGGGGGATGTTCAAATACGCTAAGATCCTTTTTAACTATGATAGAAATTTTTGCAGTTATGTGTAAATGTTAAAAACTTAAGAATAACCATTACAAGAACAGAAATGCCATCTCTAGCTCCCAAAATCCATAGAGGAACAAAAAAGATAATACAATTTTATCAATCTAAATGACAAAAGAAATACAAAAAAAGAAAGAAAAAAATAAAGAGAAAATACTCATTAAAATTGCAAAAATTAGTTAAAATCTTTCTCTAAACACATTCATCTATTAAAAGTCTGTAAGCTTAGATTAACAAATTCAACTGGAGACACATCTCTAGTTAAGACAAAATAAAACTTGATAAAAAACAAGAATAGGAATAAAAAAGACATTACACAATATAAAAAGAACACTCTACAAAGAAGATATAATGAACTTACGCAACTAATTATATAAGCTTCAAATGTATAGGAAGCAAAAACTGACACAATTAACAAGAAGAAACTGACAAAACTAAAATCAGGAGATTTTAGCACTCTGTTATCAAAACTGACAGACCAATCAGATAAAAATTCCCTAACTCACATGTGGAATCTAATGAACAAACTGAGCTAACAATGAAAATGGGGACAGACTCATAGATGGAGAGCTGGATGACAGCTAGTGGGGGTAGGGGAGGTTAGGGGGTGGAGGGATTGAGCAAAAAGGAAAAAGGACTCATGGACATGAACAGCAGTGTGGTGATTGATGGGGGGAGTGGGGTATAAGGGGACTAAAAGGTAATGTGAAAAAATACAATAAAGATTTAAAAAATTCCCTAAGGATATAGCAAATTTGAACACAATAGTAAGTTTGATGAGAGATACAGAGAGATCCATCAGATAGATAGATATATAGACAGATGATAGAAAACCCTGCACTAAACAGAAAAAGAATATACATTGGTTTTAAGCACATAGAAGACATTTATTAAAATGTACTACATATTAAACAAATGTAAATATACATGTCTAAATATATAATATTTGAAGTAATGCTTTTGAAATATATACAACAAAACCGAAAAAAAAAGTACTATATATTAGGTCTCAAAGGTAGCATCATCAACTAATTTCTAAGAATACCAATCCCATTCTTTAAGCACAATGCAAATAATCAGAAATCAAAAATAGAAAGTAAATAAAAAATGTTTAGAAAATTTTAAATGTACTTAAATACAGCTCATAGGAATGAAATCAAAATAGAAATCATGAAATACTAGAACTGAACAATAATGAAAGTACCAAATGTCCAACCTTGTAAAAATGTAACAAAAAGAAGAGGGACGGTCAAGAATGGAATAATGATGTCCATGTCCACTATCATCACTTCTAGTCAACATTATTTTGGAGGTCCCAGACAGTACAATGAAGTAAGAAAAAAAGATGAAATAATTCAAATGGAAATATATCAAACTGCTGTTATTTGCACATATTACTTTTATAAAAATCCAAGAGAATCTATAATTAGAATTAATGAAGAGAATTCAGCAAGGTTGCTAGACAAAATATCAACTTACAAGAATTTACAGTATTCTTATATACCCATAGTAACCAATTTGAAAATGTAATTTAAACAAATAAACCAACTACACTAGCAATACACATTACAAGCTAACTGGAAATAAATCCAACAAAAATATGTGTAAGACTCTGCCAGAGGAAAGTATAAAACTGTATTAAAAACACAAAGGAGAACCAAATAAATAGAAAAATATATTATGTTCATGAATAGAAACACTTGATGGACTAATACCTACCAATTATTCTCAAATTATTCCATAAAAAAAATCAACACAATTCCAGGAAAAATCCTATCAGGAACTTTTATGGAAATTAAGCTCATCCTAAATTTCACATAGAAAAGTAAAGAGCCAAGATAATTTTGAAGGAAAATGGTAAAAATAATTAAAATAGTGTAATGTAAGCTCAAGGATAGACAAACCAATGGAACAGAATAGAGAACTCAAGACAGTCAAGAAACTTGATATCGGACAGTGGTGGCATTCTAAATCAAGGGCAGGGAGCAGGCATGGGGGGCAGCGCGGGGCAGGGGGCAGAGCAGACAATTCATTAAAAGATACTGGGATAATTGGCTATGCACATGAGAAGTTAGATACCCACAATACAGCCAAATAAAACTGATGGGGAAAAAAATTAATTCTAAATGTGAAAAGCAAAACTGTAAAACTTTCCAAATGAATTATAGCATTGTGGTTCCTTTAACTTTCTTACTTGATATAGTCTCTAGGTTCTAAACAATACCAGCTGTTCTCCTCAAAGGGTACCCTGTACTCAGAACTGAATTCTTGTAATTGGGAAGCCTCAGAGTAAAGTGACAGCATCACCTTCCCAGCCCTGTTACTAGACTTCTGCTAACACAGCCTACCTAAGACCACATTGGTATCATTTGTTCACTACAAAATAGGACTGATGAATACTGAACTCTCCATCTATTAAGTCCCTAAGTCATTTTCACACCTGCTAAACTTAAGCCAAGTCTCTCACATTATGGGCTTATTTGTATAGGGTTCTTTGCTTCCTCCATATATAAAGCGTTATTCTTATATCTATTTAATGCTATCATTAAATTAGGTCAGTTGTCTTTGTGGTGACCTTTTCCATATCTCCCTATGTCACCAAATGTGTTCATTATCCCTTCCCACACTATGTCATTCACAAAATCAATAAGCATGCCTTCTGTAGAAGGCTTCATCCAAAGAACTGATGAAAATGTTGATCAAGAAGTTTTAAACAGAAAAGCCCAGAGGTTTCATAGCAGAAAATTTCTTCCATTGATTCATCAATACTAATCCACATAATTGTATTAGCAATTAGTCCATATTTTTCCATCTGGACTTTAAAAGTATTACGATGTGATCAAATATCCTATGTGTTTTGGCGAAGTTTTGTTTATTGCATTTCCATGATCTGTCAATCTACCAAACCTTTAATAAGTAGAAGATAAAATATAACTTGGTTGTAGTGAACCCATGGCAACATCAAATAACTTGTGCTTCTATCTTAGATGCTCACGACCATTTGTTAATAATTTTATATGTTCATTAGAAATTAACATAAATTACAAGAGACCAAATTATGAAGACACCACGCATTTATAACATAATTACTATAATCTCTATAAAAGACATTAATTATTAAATAGTGTGGAACAAAAGTAGGCTTACAATTGTGCATACATAAAACACAGTTTATCCCTGTGTTATTATTTATTTATTATTGTATTATTTTTCATTTGAACAACTGCAAACATACTTTTGCCCCACCCTCTGTGTGTGTGTGTGTGTGTGTGTGTGTGTGTGTGTGTGTGTGTGTATAATCTTTGCTATGTGTATGCCAGAAAATTTCTTTAAAATCTACCATTCAGAGAACAGAGCTGAAAATTCTAACAAATGAGCACTCTGGGGTGGGGGAAAAGATTGGGGAAGGTAATAAATGTAAAAGAATAAATGAGTTAATAAGAATTACTTTGGCTAAGTTAAGAAACATTACACTGGGATACAACTGGGCAAATTCTGCACTTCCCCCTCGGAGGAAGGTAACCAATGTGTTCCAAATGCAGGTAGAGTTAGGAAACTCAGCTCCAAGATAATAGGGGGTGCCCACCTGACCACAAGGAACGTACCACTCACAGTCTACCCAAACACTGAAACTGAAAATTAGAACATATTCTGCCATCTCATACTGCCAGCTTTGAAACACCTTTTCATATGCTCTTTCTGATGAATTCACACATGACTACTTAAGATATTTACTTCCATCTAGATTTTTTTAAATATTTGTATTATTTTATTTTATTTTTTATTATATTTGTTTTAGAGAGAGGGGAAAGGAGAAAGAGAGGACGAGAAACATCAATGTGTGGCTGCCTCTCACGCACCCCCAACTGGGGAGGTGGCGTGCAACCTAGTTATGTGCCCTGACTGGGAATCGAACCAGCGACACTTGGTTCACAGGCCGATGCTCAATCCACTGAGCCACAGCAGCCAGGCCATCTAGCTTTCTTAATGTCCTACAAATACAGAATGTTCACTCTGGGACTGAAAAATGAGCTGTCCATAATGATATTGTGTATACAGAGAAGGACACACAGCCAAAAGTTTTCACTAACCATAAAGAAACATGAGCAAGAATAAATATTTTGCTATTTAAAGTACTTTTCCAAGAGTTCCATTAATAAGATATTATTAGAGAATTATTAACGCAAAACTAATTCTGGAGACAAAGAAACATGGTATTTCCCAACAAACTACACTAGAGGGATCAGACTTCAATATTGGATAGTAAACAATATTATCTTTGCCTGAAGCTCTTTTTCTTGATTGTAAAGAATAAATAGAAACAGAGAACTCCTAAAAGCTAAAAACTATAGCCAGCTACTGTGAGTGACTATGAAAGTCCCCCAGAGCCTATTAGTGTCTAATACAGTAGGCATTTGGGGTGGGTTTTGTTTGTTTGTTTGTTTGTTTTTTGTCTGCTTCTTTGCAGCCACTTCCTTTTCACCAGGAGCAAAGCTAAGAAGACAATCATTTAGATACCATGATTACCATTCAATATCTATTTTCTTAGAGATATCAGTAGAACTTGTGACCTGAAGGATATTCTTGAAGCCACCTAATACAACCACCTAAACTTTACAGAGGAAAAAGAGACCCTAAGAATTCAAGAGCGCAACATCTCTAATTAGTTAGTAGTGAAGCTGGAACAAGAATTCAGATCATGAGGCTCCAATGTCACAGTATAATCTTCATTTCCCCAGGTCTCATTCTTCTACCAAGGACTCATTATAATTTTTCATCCTCTCAGTCATCTTGGCCATCATCAGATATTTCACAGAAGCCTAACAACTCCAGGTAGATGCAGAATACATTGGGATCCTATAATCATAGTATTGGGTTGGCCAAAAAGTTCAGTTGTTTTTTCTATAAGATGGGTTCAGTAGCACTTAGTTGTCTTTAACTTCATTCAAAACAACTTTGTTAGATTGTATTATAACAGCTGTCATATCAGCGTGCATTTTTTTAAAAACTTACCAAAATTGGTGAATTTTTTTGTAGCCAATTTAATACTAATAGTAGATGGAAGAAAGTATGCTACATTTTTGGCATATTGTGCTTTATTATTTCAAGAAAGATAAAAATGCAACTGGGTGTTTTAGCGCCATCTGCTCCCGGCGCCGCCTCTTGCTCCTCCTGCCGCCACCCTGAGTCACTGACTGCGCAGCTCCGGCCGTCTGGCTCCCGGTACTAGCCATCGATATTTGGAGTTCTTACAACATGGCAGACATTGACAACAAAGAACAATCTGAACTTGATCAAGATTTGGATGATGTTGAAGAAGTAGAAGAAGAAGAGACTGGTGAAGAAACAAAAATCAAAGCGCGTCAGCTGACTGTTCAGATGATGCAAAATCCTCAGATTCTTGCATCCCTCCAAGAAAGACTTGATGGTCTTGGTAGAAACACCAACAGGATACATTGAAAGCTTGCCTAAGGTAGTTAAAAGACGAATGAATGCTCTCAAAAACCTCCAAGTTAAATGTGCACAGATAGAAGCCAAGTTCTATGAGGAAGTTCATGATCTTGAAAGAAAGTATGCTGTTCTCTATCAGCCTTTATTCGATAAGCAGTTCGAGATTATTAATGCAATTTATGAACCTACGGAAGAAGAATGTGAATGGAAACGAGATGAGGAAGATGAAATTTCGGAGGAGCTGAAAGAAAAGGCCAAGATTGAAGATGAGAAAAAGGGTGAAGAAAAAAAACAAGACCCCAAAGGAATTCCTGAATTTTGGTTGACTGTTTTTAAGAATGTAGACTTGCTCAGTGATATGGTTCAGGAACATGATGAGCCTATTCTGAAGCACTTGAAAGATATTAAAGTGAAGTTCTCTGATGCTGGCCAGTCTATGAGCTTTGTTTTAGAATTTCACTTTGAACCCAATGAATATTTCACAAATGAAGTGTTGACAAAGACATATAGGATGAGGTCAGAACCAGATGATTCTGATCCCTTTTCTTTTGATGGACCAGAAATTATGGGCTGTACAGGGTGCCAGATAGATTGGAAAAAAGGGAAGAATGTCACTTTGAAAACCATTAAAAAGAAGCAGAAACATAAGGGACGTGGGACAGTTCATACTGTGACCAAAACAGTTTCCAATGATTCTTTCTTTAATTTTTTTGCCCCTCCTGAAGTTCCTGAGAGTGGTGATCTGGATGCTGCTGCTGAAGCTATCCTTGCTGCAGACTTTGAAATTGGTCACTTATTACGTGAGCGTATAATCCCAAGATCAGTGTTGTACTTTACTGGAGAAGCTATTGAAGATGATGATGATGATATGATGAAGAAGGTGAAGAAGCGGATGAGGAAGGGGAAGAAGATGAGGAAAATGATCCAGACTATGACTCAAAGAAGGATCAAAACCCAGCAGAGTGCAAGCAGCAGTGAAGCAGGATGTGTGTGGCCTTGAGGATAACCTGCACTGGTCTACCTTCTGCTTCCCTGGAAAGGATGAATTTTCACCATTTGACAAGTTCATTTCAAGTTTTTTGTTGTTTGTTTGTTTGCTTGCTTGTTTTTGTTTTTGCAGCCTAAAATAAAAATGTCAAATAAAAAAAAAATGCAACTGGAATGTAGAAAAAGATCATAAGTGATCATTTGCTACTCTTGTGGTTATGCAAATGAACAGGATAAATTAAAAATGGACTTAATGCAGTCCCTTTAATGACAAGGAGGGTAATCTTAGGGAGAAAAATTGTTATTCAAGGAAAATCACAATGATCAGTGATAGACTATAAAGTAGTGCAGCTAACCATCTTTAAAGTCTCTTTTCATTTAAAATATGTTTTCACCTGAAAGTTAAACTATGTCTGTGGTATCATCAAAGATATTTAAGTTACAGGCAAGAAGAATGTCAAATGCCTTGCAACTGGATGTATTTCCGATAAGACAGTCCTACAGATTTAGAGACTTGTATGTGGGTTATGTTACATAAATTAACATATGTTTTCTGTTTTCAAAGGGCATAAGCCTATGATCTCATTACCTGAGTGATTGTACATATAGGTCTCACTTAATCCTGTCTTCATCGCTGCCTCCTGAGACTCAATGGTTTGGCTGAATCAAGTGGCTGGGTTGGTGAAGAATGAGGAGAATACAACAAGGATGCCAGCCTGTTAAACCAAGCACACTGTTGTCCATGGACAGCCAACTGACCTGGAGTCTGCACGATCCTTCCCCATGTGGGAAGACCACCCTCCCCTCCACACCCCCACTCTCATTAGGGATTTCTGGACCCAAGGGTAGGTAGGATGGCGACCATATCCAGCTTGAAGCAGCTAGAGGAGCTCGAGACCTTCGCCCATTGTCCTTTATAAGATTATAAAGGGTCTTAATATCTGAGAGAGATTGTTATTTTTTATTGTTAAAATAATTAAATCAATTATTTATTAAAAAAGAAGAAGAAGAAGAATATATGAAAGGTTGAAGCAGGAGAGCTTATATGTATGAACCATGGGCACAAACTTGGGGGGGAGGTTGCTGGAGGAGGGGGGTGCTGGATGGAGGGGAGTAAAGGGGAAAAAATTGGAACTATTATAACAATATAATCAATAAAATATACTTAAAAAAAGAAAAGAAAAAAAAAGATTTGTGCAGTGTATGGAAAAGATGCTAAGACTGATTGAATGTGTCAAAAGTGGTTTGCAAAGTTTCATGCTGGAGATTTCTCATTGGACAATGCTCCAGAGTTGGGTAGACCAGCTGAAGTTGATAGTGATCAAATTGAGACATTAATTGAGAAAAATCAACGTTATACAAGACATTAGTTGAGAAAAATCAATGTTACACCATGCAGGAGATAGCTGACATACTCAAAATATCCAAATAAATAGTTATTGGTGAAAGTGAAAAATGTGTCTCTTATTTTACAGAAAAAAACTAAACAGACTTTTTGGCCAAACCAATATTTTGGAATGGGAAGAGTCTTTAGACTACCCCTCCATACTTCTCTCCCTTTTACAGGTAAGCACACAGAGGTTAAGGATTTAACATAAGCTCCCAATGTGGAGCCCAAGGTCAGAATTAAGAAGTGGCTCCCCTGATTGCCAGGCCAGTTTTCTTCATACTTCATTTCAGGGCTTTTCTACTATTTTCTTCTCTCTTAAAAATAAAAACCAATAACAGCTTCTTTTTAAGAACAGGGCTTTATAAGTTGGAGATATCTACAGAGTAGGTATTATTTTTATAAATATTTCTTCTTTTTTTCTTTTTCAAGTAAAACCCCTCTGGAAAAGGAGCTTGTAAATAAATAAGGCCCACTCAGCCCCTGAACCTATCAGCCTGTGGACTGATCACTCCCTAAAGGATCCTAGACTATAACAACTTCTCTTTGCAGGGACATCCTGAGCCACGTTGTTTCTGTGGACTGGCTTGAAAACCTAATCACCATTCAGTGCTTATCTACTTCAAACACATCATCCCATAAGCAACTGACTTTTGAATACTTGCATAATTCATAAATATGCATTGTTATATTTAAGACATTCCATTCATTTTCCCCAAACAAAATCCTTCTAAAAGGTAGAACTTGCAGTAGAGGGTTAAGTCCATATGACATCCAAACTGTGAGGAGACTGAGGAAGCTCTTGCTTGTTCCTTTCCTTTAGCAGGCTGCAAAGAAAGGTGCTCGTTGGTGCAGGATTGATATGGAAGGCAGGACAAGAAAGGGTTCTGATTCAGACCTGGCCAGAGTCACACGATCACAGGCTTATTATTGAATTTGTCCCAATAAGTTGTTCTGGAGGCAGAAAACTCTTACTCTTTTCAGTTTATTTAAATTTAAAATAAAAATTTCTCGAGTACAATGCCAACAGGATACAGAGGTAGGCAAAAGTAGGAGTACTTATGGAAATACGATAATTAATAAATAATAATACAAGAATAAACTGTTTTGTGTACTCACAATTGTACATACACTGCAGGAGTCTATTTCTCCATTTTTGCTGCTTCACTACTAATTCTGTTTGACAAACCTACCTATAAAGGCCTCCTGCAAACATCTGTCCTACGGTCCTAATGCTCCAAGCCATCAGAGGCCTGGCAGACAATAAAGCTCTAGAGAACTGAACACTCCAGCTACTCACTGTAGGCCAAAGTGGGAATGGAAAACGATCAGCTGTTATGCACCATCAAATTAGTGTGTCCATTAACCCTCAACTCTCTAAAATCCAGCATCTCTTTAAAATCAGTTTCAATGAATATATTACCTTTCACTGTTGTATTTGCTTGAACAAGTGTTCCATAAATGTGGTGTTCTTATAGCAGCAAACCACCAGGCTTAATTGTTGGTGTCAGTAATAGAATTTAGAATAAGATTTGGCAGGAAAATGTAAATGGAAACTGAGATGACAGAAAATTACAAAAAACACAAAACAGAAAATTTGGGAGTAAAATCCATTTCAGTGTAAAATTTATCTGAGAAGTACTGGGACTTCCAGTCAAGATGGAGGCATAGGTAAACATGCTTTGCCTCCTGATGCAACCACAGAAAGAATTACAACTAGACCTCAAAACAAATAACACCCAAAACTGTCAGAAAACCAAGCTGTATGAAGTCCAACAACTAAGGATTTAAAGAAGCCACATTCATCCAAACAGGTAGGAGGGGCAGAGACATGAAGATGGGTGGAGAAGCCCAGAGAGGTGGTCATGGCAAACAGGTGGAACCAAATTCACATGTAGCGGATAAAAATTGGGATAATTCCCTGGCTGGTGTGGCTCAGCTGACACTTGCAAACCAGAGGGTCGCCAGTTCAATTCCCAGTCAGGGCACAGGCTTGGGCTGCAGGCCAAGTACCCAGCTGGGGGTGTGCAAGAGGCAACCACACATTAATGTTTCTTTCCCTCTCTTTCTCCCTCCCTTCCCCTCTCTCTAAAAGTAAATAAAACCTTTTTTAAATTTGGGATACTTTGGGAGTGATCCCAGCCCCAGGCCAGACCACACAACCCAGGGTTCCAGCACCAAGAAGATAAATCCCCATAACTTCTAGCTGTGAAAACAAGTGAGAGTAGGGGCGATGGAATAAACTGACGGATTTTCTGGAAATTCCACTTAAAGGGCCTGCACAGACTTAGAACATATGCAGACCCACCCTCCTCTGGGATTCAGCACAAGGGCAACAGCTGGAAGGTGCCAGTCACATATAGCAAGTAAGTGATGTGGCTAGAAACAGGGCAAGTGCAAGACAAACCTCCAGAAGCCAGGTGGTGGTGTTGTCCCCTCACTAAACCCTTCCCCCACACAGAGCCACAAAGAGGTGAAGCCAGTTGCCCCACACTGGTGATTACCTGAGGTTCTGCCCCACAATTTACAGGTGCCTTTTCTACAATAGGCCACACTACTAAGACAGAGAGTCAAAGCACCTCTACCTAATACACAGAAACAAACACAGGGAGGATGCCAAATTGAGGATACAAAGAAATATGGCCCAAATAAAAGAAAAGAAAAAAAACCCAGAAACAGACCTGAGCAAAAAGGAGATAACCAACCTATCAGATGCAGAATTCAAAACACTGGTGATTAGGATGCTCAAAGAATTCACTAAGTACATCAACAACATAAAAAAAGACATAAAGGTTATACTAAGTGAAATAAAGAAAAATCTACAGGGAACCAACAGTGGAGGCAATGAAGCCAGTATTCAAATCAACAATTTGGAACATAAGGGAAAAAAAGCATTGAAATAGAACAGCAAGAAAAAACAAAAATTCAAAACAACAAGGATAATATAAGTGACCTCTGAGACATCTCCAAACGTATCGACAATTAAGCAATAGAGGTGCCGGAAGGAGAAAAGGAAGAGCAAGAAATTGAAAACTTATTGGAATAAATAATAAAAGAAAACTTTCCTAATTTGGTGAAGGAAATAAGACACACAAATCCAGGAAGCAGAGAGTCCTAAACAAGTTGGACCCAAAAAGTAACATACCAAGACACATCATTATTAAAGTGCCAAAGGTTAAATATAAAAAGAGAATCTGAAAAGCAGCAAGAGAAAAACAGAAAATTACCTACAAACGAGTTCCCATAAGACTCAGAAAATTTCTCAAAAGAAACTTTGCAGGTAAGAAGGGACTGGCAAGAAGTATTCAAAGTGATGAAAAGCAAGGATCTAAAACCAAGATTACTCTGTCCAGCAAAGCTATCATTTAGAATGGAAGGACAGATAAAGTGCTTCCCAGAAAAGGTAAAACTAAAGAAGTTCATCACCACCATGGCCTTATTATATGAAATGTGAAAGTGATATATTTAAGAAAAATGAGATCAAAACCATGAACATTAAAAAGGCAACAAATTCCCAACCATCAACAACTGAATCTAAAAAAAAAAAAAAAAAAAGCAAACAACCAGAACAGAAACAGAATCATAGAAATGGAGATCATTTGGAGGGTTATCAGCTGGGAGAGGGAAGGGAGAGAATGTGCGAAAAGGTGCAGGGATTAAGAAGCATAATTGGTAGATAGAAAATTGATAGGGGGATGTGAAGAATAGTATAGGAAATGGAGAAGCCAAGGAACTTATATGTACAACCCATGGACATGAACTAAAGGGGAGGGATTGCTGGAAGGAAGCAGGGTACTGAGCAGACGGGGGCAAAGGGGCAAAATTTGGCATAACTAACAGCATAATCAATAAAATATATTAAAAATTAAATAAACAAAACTTATCTGAACAGGACTCCAACTCTAAGAAACCCAATCCTAGAAATCTCTACTGGGAGTCCAGAATTTGTTAGCATTATTATTCACAGTTACAATTCTGATTGCACACTAGCAGTCCAATTATATTTAGTAAGGAGGGACACCTGGTTACCAAGGATAATCCTGAAGGAGAAAGTTCAAGATTTAACCCATATAATGTGGTGAGCACATGCACACTTGGCCACTAATAAAATATAATTGGCCCCTTTATTTTCATTTTAATCATCTTTATTAGAAGAAAAATACATGATACTAAAGGAGCTTTCCATATGGTAACAGCAACTTAAAATTTAATGGTCTATTACCATGTAGAAAATTAATAATTATGATTTTGCATAATGGGAATGGAACTGAACTTTCGCTTTGATGTAAACTTG
The DNA here is from genome assembly GCF_987537825.1 of Furipterus horrens. NCBI lineage: Eukaryota > Metazoa > Chordata > Mammalia > Chiroptera > Furipteridae > Furipterus > Furipterus horrens. The sequence goes on from NW_028327173.1 coordinate 150,400,108, forward strand.
AAAGAATTTTATTTTTTAATATGACTTAGAAAAGGTGTTAAGAACAGAACAACCAATACAGTACAGAAATTTTTCGTTTTCCCTAATTACCGTGTTACTCTTTATCTGCTTACATGCTTGGTTACTTAGGGAACCAAAGCTTTTTCTTTGGGATTAATTTGGGTTTTAATCCTACTCAATAGCATAAAACAGTATTTATGATTTATAATCAGAGCACATTTATATGATGCTTCTGAGTGAAAATTGCTTGGTATATACCACTAATTAACTTTCAGGGAACTGTTTTCATTGCAAAACAGGCACCACTTTATGGATAAAGCCTTTCTTGTAAGCACTATATAATGTCTTTTATATCTGGCCTATTAACTCATATTCATACATAAAGTTATCTCCATAAAACAAATTCTAAATAGTTATGACAATTTTAAAAGATGAAGAGTCCTGAAACCTCACAGAAAGATTCTAGAAATCACACAGCTCTCTCCTATTTTAAAAGACTTTTTCTTCCTTGTTTGCCCTCTATCCCCTTCCAAGAAGAGATATTAACACACTGTATTGATTACAGTTCCTTCAACAATAAAATCCATATTGAAAACTCTTCTGTGAAGTGAGAATTCAATACTTATCACTCACTGATTCCTGGCTCACACCTTTCCTCACATCACATCTTACTGAAGAGCATGACCACTTAGAAATCTTTCTCAAACTCTGTTCCTTGGAACAACAGCATTCCACAAAAATGTATGTTCAACATAAAACATAAAAAATGTTAGTAATATTTATTTTAAAATTTATCTTAAATACATGTCTAAGTAAAACACTAAGCACCTTAACAGTTATTACTGTATGCAATCTTAAAGTAATAATGCACAACCCCAGGAGAAATATAAACATTATGTTGGCATATATGAACATGGATACAAAATGTTCATAGCCATATTATTCATAATAGAAAAAAGATGGAAACAACCAATATGCCCACAACTCATGAATGCATAAATAAAATGTGGTATCTCTAGTTGTATATTTATTATTTGTATTTTTCTGTAGATACAGATATACTTTAATTAAAAAGTTTCTTTTATTGATTTGAGAGAGAGGAAGGGGGAGAGAGTAGGAAGAGAGAGAGGGAGAGAAGAAGAGAGAGAAGGGAGGGAGGGAGGGAGAGAAACATTATATCCATTCATGCATTCATTGGTTGATTCTTGTACACGTCCTGACCAGGGATAGAACCTGCAACATTGGTGTACTGGGACAATGCTCCAACTGAGCTACCCAATCAGAGCAAAAGTTTATTGTTTTTAAGAAAGAAAAAAAAAAAAAAAGAAATGGTGCACAATACCTGACAATGCCACATTTGATCTGTCATTTACCCAGAATACATACAGTTACAGAGAACATGTATTGTGAATTCAGTAAATGCTGGTCTATGTTCTGAATCCTGTTATTTTATTTCAACATATTTTTGTGATATTTTATTTATTATACTAAATATTTATATCACTTAGTTGTTCCCCATTGACCTATGGCTAGTTCATAATCTAACAAAGACCCAAGAAATCAAAAAGTCAGAACCCTTCAATGTGACAATAATAATCACAACACTTGGTATCTAAAAAATTGGAAGATGTCCAACATGACACAATTTATAATTTTCAGAGCTGCCTACTTCAATCAAGAGCAGTAGATTACTGCAAACCTGCATTTCATGTTCTTCCCTCTGTTACAAAAGCCTTTCTGAAATAAGCTTAGGCTGCAACAAAACACTCACAATAAAATAGATTTGATGCTACATTTGCTATGAGGATCAGACTGAGCAAGATGGTTTCCAACCGTAAAGACAGGATATGTATAAAATGCAAAACATTGTTTTCATTTTTATTGCTTTTACTGTTGCATTTTAAAACAAAAGCCACAATAAAGACATTTTTATCTGGCAATATTTATTCTTTTTCTGAATTTCTTTTTCCTGTAGATTAAGACCCTATTATAAAAGAAAAAAGCAAAAGATTCAAATTCCTTACATTTCTGCAGTCACTAACTCCTCTGAAAAACAAGTTTGCTACGTTTTAATCCAAGCACTAATTATACATTTCATTTTTACATTTTTAAATGTCCCATGGTCAATAAGTTTCGGAAACTCTGACCTAGAATTATCTTTTCAGTTTCAAAATATCCCTAAACTTGTGTTCATAATCATCACCTTTTATGGTCTTACATTTTTTAAAGATTTTATTTATTTATTTTTAGAGAGAGAGGAAGGTAGAAAGAAAGAGAGGGAGGGAAACATCAATGTGTGGTTGCCTCTCACACACCCCCCAACTGGGGACATGGCCTGCAACCCTGGCATGTGCCCTGACTGAGAATCAAACCAGCTACCCTTTGGTTTTCAGGCTGGGGTCTTATATTTTTTTTAATTCACTAATTTAATTCCTCCATTACCACTTCTTGTTTTAATGACTAGATGCAATGGCTAGATGCAATAAGGAGTATAATGAAATATACAGAAGGTTCTCCAGAGGAAAGAGGGGAAAAAAGAGCTGATAGTAATGATAACCAGCATAGTATCATAAAGGTAGACCCACTGAGGCAAAATCAAAGCCTTAAGTGCCCTGAAAAAGACTACTGTTTAGTCTCAATGGATATAAGCCATTTATATGTCCAATTGTTTTTAAAAATACATGTATAAATAATTGTTTAAAATTGTATATTATGGTCATCAAAGATTGCACTTTTGGAAGTTAAGAAAGGTTAAAATATTTTTATAGTAGCTTTTTATCACTCTAAGCATCCCCTAAAACATGTGAGTCTAATCTTTGAGTTGTATATATGTTTCCAGGAACACATAATGTATGAAAATTGAGGAATACTTATACAGCACAGGTAGGCTGCTGCTTCTGAAGCTAAACCTCATATCTACCCTGCCATTTGGATGTATAAAAACGAGATTTGATATACAGTGACTTTTATCCACTATGTGTGGTATTGTAATAAACATTGGGAATACATATTTTTACCTGACTCTTCAGGATACACAAGAAACCAGTAACAGTAATTATCTCTCAATGAGTTTTCTGAGCATCTTGATCACCAGTGTTTTGAACTCTTCATCTGATAGGTTGGCTATCTCCATTTAGCTTAGTTCTTTTTCTGAAGTTTTGAACTGTTCTTTCACTTGGGTCATATTTTTTGTCTTCTCATTTTGGCAGCCTCCCTGTGTTTGTTTCTGTGTGTTAGGTATAGCTGCTTTGACTCCCGGTCTTCGTGCTCCTGTTACATTGTAAGGGGCAGAGCCTTAGGTATTCACCAGGGCAAGGCATCCCATTGCACCACTTTGTGGTGCTGTATGTGGGTAAGGGGTCAGAGAGGGAACAATGTTGCTTGCTCAGCACTTGCCCCATTTCCAGTCACTTCACCCATTTCCTATATGCAACTGGTGCCCTTCTAGCTGTTGCCCCAGTAGTGGCTCCCAGAGTGGGTGGGTTTGTGTGTGTTCTAGGACCATGAGGGCCCTCTGAATGGACTCTCCTGGGAGACTGGTAGTTTCTTCCACCACCCCACCCTTACTGATTTTCACAGCCAGAAGCTACGAGGCTTTATTTTCCTGGCACTGGAACCCTGGGCTGCACTATCTGGACTGGGGCTGGGATCACTCCCCATTATGTCTCTCTGACTTTTATCCGCTATACGTGAATGTGGGAACCACCCATTCTGCCACTACTGTTGCCTTGTCACCACAGCCCTGACACTGCCATACTGCATCCTTGCTGCCCTGGCTCCTCACATCTGCCCCTCCTACTGGTCTGGATGAATATTTCTCCTTTAAATCCTTGGCTGTCAGACTTCCATACACTTCTATTTTCTGGCAGTTCTGGTTGTTTTTTGTTTTGAGGTTAGTTGTCATCCTTCCTATGGTTGTGCAAGAAGGTGAAGCGTATCCACCTACACTTCCATCTTGGGCAAAAGTCTACATGCTTTTATTCTTGAAAAGCATTTTCCTCTAAATTAAACATACCTTTAGGAAGATAAGTCAACAAAATCACAACATCTGCTTTGTTCAAAAAAAAACAGAACATATTTAACCAAATACCTTGGCTAGGCTCATAGGAAGAAAGATCTGTTTTGAACATTCTTCTGTTGAGTTACTACTTATATTATATTTTAAATGAGGCAATCAGTTACATTAATGCATAGTGTGACCCTAAGTTACCAGTGAATGAATTAGGTTAAAATGTTAGAGGCAGGTATTTTAAAGTAACAATCAGATGGTTTTATCATATTTAGTTAAGAGTTTAAAAGAAAAGAGCCTGAGTAACAATGATGATTTTAAAAGTCCTAAGAAGGTAAATGATACTACCAAGATACCACTTTTTCAATGTCTTAATACAGAAATTTTTAAGTGTTTTATGTGAAAACCACTACTACAAAGTCATTTATATATCACGAATTGTAAATCTAAAATACCATTAGCTCATTATGTTCACTTATAGGTGAGATTGTATGGTATTTGTCTTTCACCACCTGGCTTATTTCACTTAACATAATACTATCCAGTTCCATTCATGCTGTCGCAAAAGGTAGGAATTTCTTCTTTCTTTCTGCTGCATTATTCCATTGTGCAAATGTAGCACAGTTTTTGATCTACTAGTTTACTGGTGGGCACTTAGGTTGTTTCCAGCACTTGGCTACTGTAAATAACACTGCTATGAACATTGTGGTGCATAGGTTCTTTTGAATTGGTGTGTCAAGATGCTTAGGGTATAATCCCAGCAGTGGGATCGCTGGATCAAAAGGCAGTTTTGTTTTTAGTTTTTTGAGGAAATCCCATACTGTTTTCCACAGTGGCTATACCAGTCTGCATTCCCAACAACAATGCATTAGGGTTCCTGTTTCTCCACATCCTCACCAACACTTGTTTGTTGATTTGTTAATGACGGGCATTCTGACCTGTGTGATGTGGTATCTCATTGTGCTTTTAATTTGCATCTCTCTGATGGCTACTGATGTTGAGCATCAAACAAGCAAAATAGAACTAGTGACATGGAAATAAGGAACTGACAGCAATCAGAGGGGAAGGAGGAGGAGGATAACAGGGGAAGGAAGGGGGAGGGTCTAATCAGGAACAAGTATAAAGGACCTATGAACATGAACAACAGGGACTATGGGAGTTGGGGGTGGGCAGGGCAGGGGAGAGCACTGGGGGAAAAATTGGGGCAACTGTAATTGAACAAGAAAATTTTAAAAAATGAGAAAACAAAAAAACAAAATACCACTATCTCTACAATATGCAAATGTACAATCTAATTTCACTTTAAATTACTCTCACTTCCTTTCTTCACTAGACTCCAAACAGGAAAGAAAACGGAGGAGTAAAAAAAAAAGAAAGAAAGAAAATGCAGGAACTTCGATCAGATCTGCATGACTCATGTTGTGTCAATTGCAAATTTCGGATTTCAAGCCTTTAAAAAAATAAACTTCAAGGACCCTTCAAATTATGTTCACGTCATATATCTGATTTTAGACAACTGAATCACCTCACTGGACTACGTTTTCTACCTGATTCAGATATCTTCTCTTGCTGCCACAAATATGTTTATTCAGTGTAAATGGAGTGATGAAGATTGACCTTTCTAGTTGAGCAGTTGGCTGAAAAGGATTTTAGATTGTATGCTTAGGACTTTACTTGACTCAGTTTAAGGCAAAAAGAAGTAAAAAAAAAAGCCTTCATGGATGGCAGATCCATATATATAATTCTTATTCTAGGAATGTTAGAGCATCTGTCCCACCCCATTTGATAAATTCGGCATCTCACATCAGGGTGAGGTATAACCAGAAGAGAAATGCTGAACTACTGTGAGAAGTTAGGGATACCAAACTAGACTCAGTGGCAGTTCTTTAAAGAATTATTCTCACCCCGGCCAGGTGATTCAGTTGGTTGAAGGATCATCCCGGACACCAAAAGGTTGAGGATTTGATTTTAGTCAGGGCCCATACCCAAGGTGCTGGTTTCACCTCTGGTCAGGGTGCATACAGGAGGCAACCGACGGATGCCTCCTCCCTCTCTTCTTCCCTCCCTCTTTCCCCCAGTCTCTAAAATCAATAACCATATATTCAGGCAAGAAATTTCTAAAGATAAAAAATAAGAGAAGGAATTGTTCCTGTCTATTTTTCTGTTTCCGGGCATGAGGAATGAACAGAAGAGAAAAAACCAGCTCACTGTGTCCTTCAGTCCTACCCAGTACCTTGATTCATTCCAATGTCTTTTCACTGATTTTCCATGCAGTATCACAAAAATAACAGAACATACATTCCTTCTTTTTTTTGTACCTCATAACCTGACAAATACAGTCATCTTGAAAACCCACTATTCTTGCTATTTCAGACCACACGTATTGTCAGCATTCTGTAAAATTTTACTAACTAATCCTTGTCCCACTCACCCAGTTACTGTACACTCTAACTGAACCCATCGCTCGCTAAAATTATAAATATGAGAGTATGTGCAACTGCTGAGAAATTGTATACTGAAAGCAATCCTCAAAAACAAATTTCATGAATATCTAATGGAAAGTTGAAAGAGTCTATATTTATGAAATTTCTTTTAGACCCGCTACCTGATTTTCATTCAGCGCTGGCATGTAAGCAAGTACTAATTTGCATATCTGACAGGGAGCTGAGCCCAATCATTTATTCACAGCAGGCACAGTGCTAGAAGCTAAGGATGCAAAGGTAAAAGACTCCATCAGACTCTTCATTCAAAGACCTCAAAGTCTAGCGGAAGACCAAAAACCTACAATCATAATATTGCAAATGTGTCATGATAGGAGTTGTCCAACCTGTCACGGAAGGATAAAAAGAAAAAAAAGGGCCTAATTCAAGTCTAAAAGGAACTGGGAAGTTTCTCAGATAAGGTGGCATTAGAATCAAGTATGGAGATAAGGTGTGGCAGTGATGATATAGGCTCTTTTACTCAGAGGAAGCAGCATAGAAAAAATGATGTTCTGTCTGGAATGATGGAAGAGTTCTGGAAACAGAGTGGTGATTGGTTACACAACATTGGAAGTACTTCATGCTACTGAACTGTACACTTAAAAAAGGTAAGTTTTTTTAATAAAAGAAATAAGTTATAGGGATATAATGTGCAGTATGATGACTATAGTTAAAAATACTATATTATATATTTGAAAGTTGCTAAGAAATAGATCTTTGAAGTTCTCATAAAAAGGCAAAATATGTAACTACATGTGGTAACAGATGTTAACTAGACATAGTGGTGTTCACTTCACGATATATTCAGATAGCACATCACTATGTTGTATATTTGAAACTAATGTTATATATCAATTATATCTCAATTTTTTAAATGGTAAATTTTATGTTATGTATATTTTGTCACAAGGAAAAAAAAACATATCTCTGAGAGAGATGTCTGTGGTGAACACTGGATGAAGATGATTCGAGGCTAGACCGTAAGAGCTCTGTATTTCATACTAAAGGAGTGAAGGTGAAGTCAGAGAGGAAGGACTGAAAACTTCAGAAATGCTTGAGGCTATTAATATAATCCAGTTCAGAAATGAAAGTCTGAATTCTAACAGACAACAGAGACAAAAAGAATGAATAGATTTCCAGGAGAGCAAGACAGAAGATGAAAAGGTCTTGAAGGCTAAATGTAAAGAAACAGAAAATATCTGGAATGCCTCTCAGGTTTCTGGTTTGAAACAATGGTGCCCTTCACCCAGAGAGTGAAAACAAGTGAAGCAGCAGGCTGGATTGGGGAGCATGGTAACCTCTGCTTTGACCTACCAAGTCTGAACCCTGTGGATAAAGAATGAAGACCAGCAGTTGGAGGAACTGCTTCATTTCTTGAATGGATTAGTGGACTCTGTGCTTGCTTCGAGGCCTTGGTGACAAAGCACAGCCCCAGATCTGAGAGGGAAGTCACTTTTCCACACCTCTGAACAGAACCAAGCCCCTTGTCACGCCAAAATTAAGGGCTTTGATAGACTCATTCTGATAGCTGCCTCTCTGTCAAGGCCCTGAGATTCTCAGCAGTACCTTCAGTGACTCACTGAGGGCATCATCAATCAACAAGGGTAAGCCAAAGATGAATAACATGGCTGGCACTTCATGGTGGCAAATGCTGACATTTAGGTGTCTCAGAAATAACTGAGGACAGGAATCAGACATGTTGGGAAGGGAGGGGCAGGCTGAGTTATTATAATTTGGAGAATATAACTAGACCTGTTTTATTTTCTTAGGCTACTTACTGAAGCCTGCAGCTTTCCAGTTAATATACATTTTAGCAACGTGAAACCATGTCATTCGCTTTTTTTTTACCAACTTAACCATTTTAAAAAAATGTATTTTATTGATTATGCTGTTACAGTTGTCCCAATATTTTTCCCTTTGCTCCCCTCTGCCCAGTAACCCCCTTCCCTCTAACAGTACCTTCCCCCTTAGTTCATGACCATGGGTCATGCATAAAAGTTCTTTGGCTTCACCCTTTCCTATATTATTCTTAATTTCCTCCTGTCTATTTCGTAACTACCAATTATAATTCTTAATCCGTGCATCATTTCCTCCATTCTCCCCCTTTCCCTTCCCAGCTGATAACCCTCCAAACAATCCCCATACCTATGATTCTGTTCCTGTTCTGGTTGTTTGCTTAGTTTGTTTTTGTTTTGTTCCTGGTTTTTTGTTTTGTTTTTTCCAATTCAGGTATTGATAGTTGTGTTTGTTGCCTTTTTATTGTTCATAGTTTTGATTTTCTTCTTCTTTCTTAAGTAAGTCCCTTTAACATTTCATGTAATAATGGCTTGGTGATAATGAACTCCTTTAGCTTTACCTTGTCTGGGAAGCACTTTATCAGCCCTTCCATTCTAAAATGATAGCTTTACTGGATAGAATAATCTAGGTTGTAGGTCCCTGCTTTTCATCACTTTGAATACTTCTTGCCAATCCCTGCCTGCCTGCAAAGTTTCTTTTGAGTAATCAGCTGATAGTCTTATAGGCACCCCTTTGTAGTTAACTCTCTGCTTTTCTCTTGCTGCTTTTAAGATTCTCTCTTTATCTTTGGCTTTGGCATGTTAATTATGATGTGTCTTGGATCCAACCTGTTTGGGACTCTCTGTGCTTCCAGGACTTATATGTCTATTTCCTTCACCAAATTAGGGATGTTTTCTTTCATTATCTTTTCAAATAAGTTTTCAATTTCTTGCTCTTCCTCTTCTTCTTCTGGCACCCCTATGATGTTGGTACTTTTAAAGCTGTCCCAGAGGTTCCCAAGACTCTCATTTTTTTGTTTTTGCTTTTCTGTTTGTTTGTTTGCATTCTTGTTTCTTCTTTCTGTTCTGGTTGAATGTTTATTTTTTCCTTTTGTTCCAAACTGTTAATATGAATCACAGCTTATTTCCCTTCACTGTTGGTTCTCTGTAGATTTTTCTTTATTTCACTTTCTGTGATCTTCATTTCTTCATTTTTTTGCCATACTTTATGAGTTCTCTGAGCATCCTTATCACCAGTGTTTTGAACTCTGTATCTGATAGGTTGGCCATCTCCATTTTGTTTAGTCCTTTTTGGAGGGGACATTGTTCCATTCTTTCATTTGGGCCATATTTCTTTATCTCCTTAATTTAGCAGCTCCCTGTGTTTGTTTCTGTGTATTAGGTAGAGCTGCTTTTATTCCCTTCCTTGATAGGGTGGCCTATGTAGCAAAAGCACCTGTAAACTGTGTGGGGCAAAACTTTAGGTAATTGCCAGGGTGGGGTTACCTGCTTCACCACTCTGTGGCTCTGTTTGTGGCGGGAGGCTGAGAGAGAGGACAATATCAATGCCTGGCTTCTGGCAATTTGCCTGGCTCTTGCCCCAGTTTCAAGTCACTTCACTGACTTCCTGTATGCGACTGGTGCCCTTCCAGTTGCTGCCCTGGGGTTTGCATACATTCTAAGACCATGTCCTTTTAGTGGCAAATATCCAGCAGTTTCTTCTGCCACCCCACCCCCAACTTGTTTTTACAGCTAGAGGTAATGGAAGCTTATCTTCCTGGTGCTGGAACCCTGGGCTGTATGGTCTGGACTGGGGCTGGGATTGCTCGCTCCCAGAGTATCCCTCCTGATTTTTATCCACCACACATGAATGTGGAACCATCTGTTCCACCACAGCCACCACCTGTCTGAGCCACACCGCTTCTCCACTTCGTCTCTGCGACCCCGCCCCTCCTACCCTTCTGGATGAATGTGGCTTCTTTAAATCCTTCATTGTCGGACATCCATATAGCTCAACATTGTGACAGTTCTGGTTATTTGTTTTTGAGATCTGGTTGTAATTCTTTCTATGGTTGCATGAAGAGGTGAAGCGTGTCTACCTACACCTCAATCTTGACCGGAAACCTCTATTCACTGTCTTATAGACTGCTCTTTGACCTTTAATAATATGGTAAGCATCTATGTCATAACATCCTTCTATAACATCATGTTTAAAGCTGAATAGTATCTTATTATATAACATGATATATTCAACCAATCCCTATTTTGGACATTAGGGTTTGAAAGAAACTTGCCACTTTTAAGTATTAAGCCTATCATCACCAATAAATCATATTTTCATGACAATAACTAAGAACACCTAATCATTTTGTTAGAAGATTCTTTGTCAATAAAGTTCCCTTTAAATTTTGTTTAAAAAATTTTAAGCCTATATAGCCTGCTAAATGAATGCACAGCATCTTACTAGTCCTGATTTTACAAGAAGAAAGTAAATTGCTTGCTTGTTGGAGGTGCATGAATTTTATCAAGCCACTAGTGTACCATATTGTACAACGGAAGAGGCAGGTAATTTGTTAAATGACACCCTTGTGGCAAAAAGTATAAATGCTTCTCCAGTAAGTGAACCACGTGCTCTTTGTCAGCAGAATCAAGTGTATTATTTTATATCTTCTTTCCCATCCCATGAATGCTTATTGGTCTCTCCCTCCCTGAATTAGCAATAAATGCAGACAAAGAAGCTTCTACCTGAACTCATGCTGTTCCTTCTACTGTCCAACTTGTTTGGGACTCTCTGTGCTTCATGGACTTATATGTCTATTTCCCTCTTAAGAACCTGTAATGTCCCTCAGCAATCATAATATCTGTGCCCAACCAGTTCCTACTTATTATTCAAGAGAGTTCAAGTGTTACTTCCTCCAGAAAGCCTCCCTTGACCATTCTTATCTGAGCCAGGTGTTCCCAGAGTCCTGTCTACATCCCTTAGTACTTAACACATTTTATTACACTGATTTGACACTCACCCACCAAATCGACACCTCTTTAGACTGGGATCTTGGCTTTCACTGTAATACCTGCAGGGCCTAACACACTGCCTCATTCAATGATTGCTGAAAAGAATGCTGTGATTTACAGTGTCACAAAGTCTCACCTGCCTATCAATATTCTTACCCACCAGCAATGTTTTCTATTGTGGGCAATTGAGCAATGTGCCTAACTACAAAGGTTATGTATAGTTTTCTAATAAAATAAAACATAATGATATTTTGACAATGCATAATAATTATTGTAATACATGATAATTAAAAAAACAATAAGTGATTATATAAATTACTACCACTGGCACATTACAGGAATGAAGTAGAATGGCATACAGTGACCAATTTCTCACTCCTCCTCAAATCAGACCTCATCTAGCTCTGACTGCTTCTATCTAAATGTCCCAAGCTTCAAAACTGCCCCCCTACTCCACCATACCTTCCCCTCCTTCTACACACTCTCTACAAAAATGATTATTTCCTCCAGAAATTGGAGTCAGCTGAGAGACATCTTTCTCTGCTTTGGTACTGAACTGTCACCTTTATAAGCCTTATGTTCTACCATTCACTCCTGGGATTTTTGGCACAGAAAATTCCTTAAAGGGTTATAAGAACCTCAGACTCCCTCTCTTTTCCTTCTCTACTCCAAGTGTCTTTAAAAATAAATAAATAGATATAATAAGTTGAGTGGTATGAATGAAGAAAAGCCTGTCAGCCTCAAAATCCCTTGGATTACTAGGCATTCCATCATTTACAGTCCATTCAGGTTAACACACACACCGCTCCTACCATCAAAAAAGCATACAAACTAAACAACAGAGGTTTATTGAGCATGTAAGTGATACAAAGCAAGCTGATAATTATATGAAGGGAATAGTTTTGAGGGAAAGAGAAGAGGAGTAGCAAGTGGAACTGCTGAAATGGTGTGGCAACAAAGCCTAGAGATGAGAAAACAAGAGATGTCAACAAAAGGAAGAAGGAAACATGGTGACACCCAAAGATTAACTTCTAATTTCAATCTACAGCTGCCAGGCATCCCTCCTTTCTTTCCTTCTCCCACTGAGAGTCAGCATCTATCCCCAACACCTGCCCGGTGAAGAGATGACTTCACTTTTGTTGGTCTTTACTATTACATATTTATATATAGTCTTCTCATCTTGAAAAACGGGAATAAGACCACCTGCTCTTCAATGAAGTGAAGTAGGTGATTCCCCAGGAACACAATAACACTACTTCATTAGTCTAAGATATGCACTTAAAATACAATTCCTAAGTTTTTCATCATGATTGAGGTGTAATATTTCAGATTTAAAGTAAATGCTGGTACATGAATGTTCGTAGCAGAATTATTCATAATAACCAAAAAATAGAAACAATCCAACGTTCATCAAGTCATGAATGGATAAAAAAATGTGGTATATCCATACAATGGAATATTATTCAGCAATAAGGTAAGGAAGCACAAGAATGTGGAAGTATTAATACTTCCACTTAACTGTACACTTAAAATTTGTTGACAATGTAAAATTTAGATTTGCATATTTCTACAGTTTTTTTAAAACTAATAAAGTACTGATGTGTGCTAGAACATAGGTAAATTTTAAAAACATGCTAGTGAAAAAAGTCATTCACAAAAAGTCACACAGTATATGACTCCATTTATAGGAAGTATCCAAAACAGACACACTCATAGAAACAAAAAGTAGATTAGTGGTTTCCAGCGGCTGGTGGTAGAAAGGAATGGATAGTGCTTATAGGTAAAGGGTTTCTTTTAAATAAGGGTAATGAAAATAAAAATATACATTGGTAATAGCAGCTCAACTTTGTGAATATTCTATAAACCAGCAAACTATATGTACTCTTTTTAAGGGTAACTTGGTCTTCCGGCCAAGATGGAGGCATAGGTAGACACACTTCGCCTCCTTGCAAAACCATAAGGATCACAACTAACCTCAAAACAAAAAAACAACCAGGACTTCCAGTAAACAGAACTGTATGGAAGTCCAACTACCGAAGATTTAAAGAAGAAATATTCATCCAGATGGGTAGGAGGGGCAGAGACAGGAATCCAGGACCAAGAGGACACAGTGGTGGCAGCAAGGTGGCAGTGGCAAGGCAGTGGTAGAAGACAGTGGAACGGGTGATTCCACATCCGCATGTGGCAGATTAAAGCTGGGAGGGACACCTGGGGAGCAATTCCAGCCCCAGCAAGACCACATAGCCCAGGGTCCAGCGCCAGGAAAACAAAGCCTCACAGTTTGTAGCTGTGAGAACCAGTGGCAGTTGGGGTGGCAGAAGAAACTGCCTGTCTCTCAGGGGAGTCGATTCAGAGGACCCCCACAGTCCTAGAAGGTAAACAAACCCACCCACTGTGGGAGCCACCACCAGGACAACAGCTAGAGGGGTGCCAGTGGCATATGGGAAATGGGTAAAGTGATTGAAAAAGGGCAGAGTGTGAGCAAGTAGCATTATTCCCTCTCTGACCCCTCCCCCAGATACAGCTCCACAAAGCAGTGAAACAGGATGCCCCACCCTGGTGAATACCTAAGGCTCTGCCCTTTACTATGTAACAGGAGCCCCAAGACAGGAAGTCAAAGCAGCTATACCTAATACACAGAAACAAACACAGGAAGCATACCAAGTTGAGGAGACAAAGAAATACAGCCTGAATGAAAGAACAGATCAAAATGCCTGAAAAAGAACTAAGCAAAACAGAGACAGCCAACCTATCAGATGCAGAGTTCAAAACACTGGTGATAAGGATGCTCAAAGAACTCAATGAGTACTACAAATGCTTAAGGGAAGAAATGAAGACTATGCTAAGTGAAATAAAGAAAAATCCACAGGGAACCAATAGTGAAGAGAAGGAAGTCAGTGTTCAAATCAATGAATTGGAACACCAGGAAGAAATAAGTCAACCAGCATAGAATGAAGAAACAAGAATTCAAAAAAATGAGGAGACTATAAGACGACTCTGGAATATCTCCAGAAGTGCCAACATACAAATTATAGGGGTGCCAGAGGAGAAAAGGAAGGGCAAGAAATTGAAAACTTATTTGAAAAGATAATGGAGAAAACTTTGCAAATTTGATGAAGGAAATAGACATACAAATCCAAGAAGCACAGAGTCCCAAACAAGTTGGACCCAAAGAGGACCATACCAAGACACATCATAATTAACATGCCAAAGGCTAAAGATAAAGAGAGAATCTCAAAAGCAGCAAGAGAAAAGAGGAGAGTTACCTACAAAGGAGTTCTCATAAGACCATCAGCTGATTTCTCAAAAGAAACTCTGCAGGCATAAGGGACTGGCAAGGAGTATTCAAAGTGATGAAAAGCAAGGACCTAAAGTGCTTCTCAGACAAGGTAAAGCTAAAGGAGTTCATCAACACCAAGCCCTTATAATATGAAATGTAAAAGGGACTTACTTAAGGAAAAAAGATCAAAACTATGAACAGTTAAAGACAACAAACTCACAACTACCAACAACCAAATCTAAAAAACAAAAACAAACTAACAACCAGAACAGGAACAGAATCATAGATATGAAGATCATATGGTGGGTTATCAGTGGGGAGGGGAAAGGGGAAGACTGGGTGAAAAGGTACAGGGATTAAGCAGCATAATCGGTTGGTACAAAACAGACAGGGGGAAGTTAAGAATAGTAAAGGAAATGGAAAAGCCAAAGAACTTATGCACAACCCATGGGCATGAACTAAGAGGGGGGATTGCTGGAGGGTAGAGGGTTACTGGGCAGAGAGGGGCAAAGGGATAAAAATTGGGACAACTGTAATAGTATAGAAAAGCTAATTCTCAGCTCCGTCACTGGCTCTGTGATTCTGAGAAAGAGACCTAACCTATTGAAACTTAATTTTTTCATCCAACATGCAGGAATTTTTTTTCTTCACTCATGTCACTTGACCTATACGGTAATTTTACTTTCAACTTTTTCTTCAGATTTTAATTAGAAATTTCTTCCCAAGTATCAAATAAATATTTTTGTATTTTAACTCTATATTTTCTAACATTTTAACTTTTTTTACATTTGACTCTTTGTGTTTATACTTAAATTTCATTTCCTAACACTGAACTTCTCCTTTCTGCTAGCATTCTTTTATTATAGTTCGCCAATCTTGGATTTCTGTTACTTTCTCTGAAGCCATGTTTTTTTTCCTATCTCCAGGCTAAAATTCTGATGTTCTCTTTGTCTTAAAGCTCCTATGTTCCTCACACATCCCTATCTTCAGAGCTTATATTATACGTAACTCTCTCAGAAATTTGGCAAAGTGCTAAACATGAGCATAGCATTTCTTGATTATACTCAATGTGTCTACTTCCCAGTAGATTGTGAAATCCTCGAAGGCAGGGAACAGGCCTGTCTGCCTTCTCTGCTGTACCTTCTGTACACCAATGCAGTGAGTAGGCACTTATAAAATATTTTTTGAATGATTAGTGAATAAATAACAATTGTGGTCATGATGCACTTGTTAGCTTTGTTTTAACAGATTCATTACATTGTTTCTTTTGATCACTCTCTACCTCTTACATCCATTTGGGAACTGCTTCAAAGTCCTATTACTTACCCTGGTATTCATCATCCTCATATGACTACCCAAACCTGAGTTGCTGAGAACCTGGCTTCAATGCATACAGGTTATTCTACTATTTAATAATGAGATTGTTAATAAACCTACATGAAGTGAAACACCCAAGTGTTCATTCTTTATCCGATCTGAAAGAGAAAAAAGTGAATGTATAGAGTAATAAATTCTGTAGTCTCAGGCAAGGTAAAAAGCTGCAACCTGTCTCCCTCTCCTCTCTCTGCTGTGCTAAGATTTTTAACAAGGCTGCTTCTCTTGCTGCATGGGGATATCATGCAGCTGATTAGAGGTCCTGAACGTTGCCTATTGTCAAGTGCCTCCACTTCATTCCACAGGAGTCAAATTAAATACTGATAGGCATTATCATCCACTTTTTCACCCTACATTCTCTATCTCTGCCTTTCTTCTAGAAAAGGAAGTCTCTATAACCTGGCCTCCTTTTTATGCTGCCCCTTAACCTCTGCACCACCTCTTAGGAAAGCAAGACAAAGGGAACAAAGACAAACTAAAGAGGCTTCTGTCTTTTCTGCTTCTATCCTCCCTGCCTTTCATTTCTGCAATCTCACTTCCTTCCAGACAATGTCTACCCTCCCATCATGTTTTCTTTGAACGTTCTTATTTAGTAAGTACAACGGTCATCACAGCAGATTCTGAGAAAGCAAGCCCAAGATTTGTCTAATTTGACCTTTTGATATGATAGTCTACTAGTATATCCAGTATAATGCATTTCCCAATAATAACCTAGCTTGAGAGTCCCAAACTTGATCATGTACACTCTTTTAGTGTACTGCTTGTTTTTGTATTTTAACACATTTTTGGGTTATAAGAAAAACATTTTTTCTAACTTTTAGGAATTTAACATCTATTGACAACTTACCATGTTCAAAGCACATACTGGTCATTCTTTGCAGATTCAGAACTATTCTTCAAATTAAAATCAGCCTACATAATGGGAAAGGCTATGTAGATACATTATAAGAAATCATTCTACCTTCCTCTTAATTTTACTGTAAATCTAAAATTGCTCTAAAAAATATTTTAAAAAATCACCCTAAAGGCCAAATATCATGTATGAAACTCGACATACTCATAAACAGCACCATACAATAATAAACATTAACAGAATGCTAGCTTATTTACTAGTAGGATAAGGGCTAAAGAAGGTCAAGTTTTAAACTACAGTCATATTTTGATGGGTACATAGATATAATGGACTTTAATGTCCATCAAGCAAACTGCTTTCTATTACTGTATGAGTCTCAATGGGAAATATATGAAACCAAAAATATCAGACACTCTCCTAGCCTTCCTTTCACCTAGGAGAGAGCACATAACTTGAACTTGGCCAACCAGATACTCCTATTGAACCTCGACTCTGCAGCTGTGACAGTGAAGAAGTAGGGACCAAGGAGAAGACATTGTGGTGGCAGATGTAGGCAGCTAAAACCACTGAGCATCAATATCAAGTGTACATGGGCAGAAGTGGCAGCAATATGACATTGGTGCCTACTTTCCAGTACCCTTGGTGACACTGGGGCAAGCAGTGGCATCCCAAGTTCAGAAGCAAAAGTAGGAGCTCCTCTCTGGGAAGGCTCCATAGTGTTATTCTGGGTTCTAAGTGCTCCCTAGCCTCCTTTGACATTGTCTATTTTTCAAGCCTGCTTCTCCACCTTCCTGTAAGTTTTCTGAGCCACCAAAATGTCCTTTTAATAAATTTCTTCTCTGTTAAAATCAGCCAGAATCCATTTCTGTTGTGTATAACTCTGCCCTTCTCCATATCTCCTCCCCTCATACCAGTCTGGATGAATGTGGCTTCTTTATATCCTTGGTTGTTAGACTTCCATACGGTTCAATTTTCTGACAGTTCTAAGTGTTATTTGTTTTGAGGTTTAGTTGTAAATTTCTGTGGTTACACAGGAGGCAAGCTTGTCTACCTAACAGAAGTCTTTTTGAGGTTCTTTAGATTCCACTTATACATGAGATGATAAGGTATTTGTCTTTCTCTGATTTATTCCACTTAGCATAATGCTCTCAAGGTCCATCCATGTATTTGCAAATAGCAAGATTTCATTCTTTTTAATGGCTGAATAGTATTCCAGTGTATCTATATACCACATTTTCTCTATCCATTCATCTGCCGATGGACAAAAGTTGTTTCCATATCTAGGCTATTGTAAGTAATGCTACAATAAACATGGGGTTGTATATATCGTTTCAAGTTACTGTTTCATTTTCTTTGGATAAATACCCAGAAGGGGAATTGCTGGATCATGAGTATTTATATTTTTAATTTTTAAAAGAGCCTCTATACTGTTTTCCATAATGGCTGCACTGATCTACAAATCATCTCCAACAATAATGCACAAAGATTCCCTTTTTTCACATCCTTGTCAACACATTATATCTTTTCTTTTTTATAACAGCCATTCTAACAAATGTGCAGTAGTACCTCTTCCCTGATGATTAGGGATGTTCAAGATCTTTTCATGTGCCCATTGTCCTTCTGTATTATCTTCCCTAGAAAAAAAAAAGTCTATTCTGATACTCTGTCAATTTTATATGGGATTATTTTTTGTTATTCAGTTATATGATATCTTTATATATTTTGCATATTAAACCCTTTTCAGATATATGAGTTGCAAATATTTTCTCCCATTCAGTAGGGTGCTGTTTCCTTTTGTTGATGATTTCTTTTACTGTGTAGAAGGCAATTTTCCTGCTACATCACAGTTCTACTATAAAATATAACATATATTTGAGAAAAGTTCACTGTGGTTTTCCAAAGGCCACCTTAACCTTTAACAAAACAAAATAACCTAAAGAATTAAAATTCACCTCTCTACTATCAAGGTATTTTTTATATAGTCCCAAACCTAATTCAAATTCCCCCTCATTTTCTTTACTTCTCAAAGAAAGGACTTAGGGAATTCAAAGGAGTAGAGAAAATCAGAGATCCATAGCAGTAGCAACAGAAGCAATATTAGCGATAGAAATCTTCAGCTATATGGGAATAAAATTTAAACCTCCCAGCAACATGGGGTACCAACTCTAGTGTGATCCTAAAAACAAATGAAGATACCTTCAAGAACTAGTGTATGTGACCAGAAAGAATGGGTGAGATTCTATTTGTACCTATAGTTATAAACACACAGCTGACCTTTCCTGTCTTTAAATTTTAAAATTTCACCATATTATCAACTCTCCATCAAAATGAAATGAGATACTTCTTTCTGAAGTTGAAAGTCATTACTCTGATAGACTTATGGTCAAGATGGCAGTATAGGTAAACATGGCTCACCTCCTCAAACAACCACATCAAAATTACAACTAAATTATAGAACAACCACCACTCAGAACCATCAGAAATCAAGCTGAATGTAAGTCTGACAACTACAGAATTAAAGAAACTACATCCATCAAGACTGGTTGGAGAAGTGGAGATGTGTAATGGGCTGGTCCCACATCCAGATGTGGTGTATAAAAATACGGGAGGGATATCTCAGGAGTGAGGAGTCCCAGCCCCTCACCAGGCCTACCAACCCAGGGTTCCAGTGCCAGGAAGATAAGTCCCCAAAACTTCTGGCTGCAAAAAACCAGCAGGGATTCAGTTGGCATCAGAAGCTATTGGAGTCCCAGGCAGTTCCTCTTAAAGAACCCACACATGGATTTACTCAGACTCACTCCCTCTGAGCTGCAGCACTGAGGTAGCAGCTTGAAAGGCACCAGTGGCATACAGGGAGGAATCGAAGCATTTGACATCAAGGTGAGAGCTGGGGGACAGCTTTCTCCCATACAGAAAGGCAGACAGAGGCCATTGTCCCTTTTCTGAACCCTCCCCACATATAGCCACAGAGCCAGCAGGTGGCTGCCACATCTGAGACTCCATCAACCAGGCTAATACTGTTTGTCCTGCCCTAGAGATCCCCTGAGGCTTCTCCCACCCAACCTATAGCTGTTACAGTGGCTTTTCCATAAGAATGAATGGTCTTGTCTCATGCTTCAAACTCCCTAAATCCTTTCAAACAAGCAACAGCTGTCCTCAGTGAAACCATTGCCCCCTTACTTCTTGCTAAGTGGCCACAGGCAAAGCACTAGCAGCAGCTAGCCTAGATTCAGTTTGGCTTTGCCTGGAAATCTCCAAATCCAGCACAAGTAGCAGCCATCTCAGATTGCTTTAGCTTAGGCAGGGTGGCCCCAGGCAAAACACAGGTGGGGGCTGACCTTGGCCTACACCAGCCACAAAACCCCAAGGCCAGCATATCCAAGTAGACAGCTACAGACCATGTTGGAGCAACACCACCCTGCCCCTGCATAGTTGATCCTCCACAGAGGGTGGATGTTGGTGGTTAGTGATCACAGTCAGTCCTTGCAGCTGACTGACCTAGGTAAATCCCTCCCATTGACCTGCCAACAGCAACCAAAGGTCAACTACAAGAGGAGGATGTTCTCAGCCCACATGAAGGGTGTATCTTGAGTACCCAGCTAGGGTGATAAGGGAGGCTGTGACACTGGACCCTACATGACACCTACTACATCAGGCCATACTACCAAGACACAGAGTCAAAAGCAGCTCTATCTAATATATATAAAAAAAAATAAAAATAAATTTAAAAAAAACACAGGAAGGCTGCCAAAATGAGGAGACAAAAAAACATGGCCCAAATGAAAGAACAGGTCAAAACTCCACAAAAAGAGCCAAACAAAATGGAGATAAGCAATCTATCAGATGCAGAGTTCAAAACACTGGTTCTAAGGATACTCAAGGAACTTAGTGAGGATCTCAACAGCACAAAAAAGACCCAGTCAGAAATGAAGGATACACTAATCGAAATAAAGAACAATTTATAGGGTTACAACAGTAGAGTGAATGAAGCCAAGAATCAAATTCATGATTTGGAACATAAGGAAACAAAAAACGACCAATCAGAACAACAACAAGAAAAAAGAATCCAAAAATTCGAGGATAGTATAAGAAGCCTCTGGGACAACTCCAAGAGGTCCAACATTTATTTGCATCATAGGGGTGCCAGAAGGAGAAGAGAAAAAGCAAGAAATTAGAAATCTATTAGAAAAAAAATTTCCCTAATTCGGTAAAGAAAATAGACATGCAAGTCCAGGAAACACAGAGAGTCCCAATCAAGATCGGTGCAAAGAGGCCCACATAAAGACACATCAGAATTAAAATGCCAAATGTTAAAGATAAAGAGAGAATCTAGAAAGCAGCAAGAGAAAGTCACTCAGCTAACTACAGGGAAATTCCCATAAAACTGTCAGCTGATTTCTCAAAGAAACTTTGCAAGCTAGAAGAGTTGGCATGAAATATTCAAAGTTGTGAAAAGCAGGGACCTAAAGTCAAGATTGTTCTACTCAGCAAAGATATCATTTAGAATTGAAGGGTAGATAGAGAGCTTCCCAGACAAGGAAAATACCAAAGGAGTTCATCATCACCAAACCATTATTACATGAAATGTTAACAGGACTTATTTAAGAAAAAGAAGATCAAAACTATGAACAATAAAATGGCAACCAATACACATCTATCAACAATTATCTAAAAAACAAACTAAGCAAACAAGAACAGAGACAGAATCATGGATACAGTACTTGCATGGTTGCCAGATGGAAGGGTGGTGTGGCGGAATGGATGAAGAGTTAAGGAAATTAAGAAGTACCAATAGAGATTAAAAGTACAGTATAGGAAATGGAGTAGCCAAAAACTTATATGCATGACCCATGGATATGAACAATGGTGTGGGGATGGCCTGAGGGAGTATAGGGCGCTGGGTGCAGGGATCAAAGGGGGAAAAATTAAAACAACCATAATAGCATAATCAATAAAATATAATTTAAAAATTTTTAAATACTTTCACATACAATCAACTTTTTAGAGGAAGTCATCTATTTTGTAACTCAACATATACCTATATTATCTTAGATGATAATGATTTAATTGAAATAGCCTATTCATGTTGTTATGTTTAAAAAACACACAAACCACTAAAATCTACAGTACTCATAGCATGGTGACAAGATATATACCTACAACAAAATATTTTTAAGAGCTCACAAGGATGTCCTACATTACTAAGCAGAAGGCCCTGGTCTACTTAAGGTATGTTAGTGCATACTTTTTATATAACACATCTAAATACAAAACATAAGTTATCACAGAATGGTGGCAATTTTATATGACTTAATGTACATATTAATGAAAGACATAAAATTCCCATTAAATAAATCTGATAAGTGACATTTTAGAGTAGTTATTCTATGTTGAGACAAATCATTAATTAAACTATTCAATTTGCCCAATTTTACTGGTTATGAATTTCGTTGGTCTACTCAGTATTCAACACTACAAGAATTTGGTTATAATTGCAAAGCTGTGTTTAGAGACCCAGTATTTTTATTTTTGTTTTTAATATACCATGTCCATATAATAATTAATGCTGAGAATGCTGCCCCTGTAATACTTATAGAATTCAGATTTTTCTGGGCCAAGATATGGCTTTCCCCTAGATATGAATGATTACAGTATATGTCAACTTTTGAGTTCCCAATGAGCAACTCAACTGATGACCCTAGAATATTATTATCAAAGAGAATATTCCTTAAATGGTATCTGCTGGCTTTAAAAAAGAAAAAGATTTTAATTATTTACTTTTAGAGGGAGGAAGGGAGGGAGAAAGAGAGGGAAAGAAATATCCATCAGTTGCCTCTTTCATGCCTCTAACCAGGGACGGGTCCACAACCCAGGCAAGTGCCCCAACCAGGAAATCTTGCGGCCTTTCATTTTTTTAAAGTATCTTTTATTGATTATGTTGTTACAATAGTTCCAATCTTTTCCCCCTTGCTCCCCTCCATCCAGCGCCACCCATCTCCCAGCAATTACCACCACCCCCACCACCCCCGCCCAGTCCATGCCCATGGGTCATACCTAAAAGCTCTCCGGCTTCACCCTTTCCTATATTATTCTTTGTTTTTGTTTTAATTAATTAATTAATTTTTTAAACAATAAAAAATAACCTCTCCCTCTCAGACTTAAGACCCTTTATAATCTTATAAAGGACAATGGGCGAAGGTCTCGAGCTCCTCTAGCTGCTTCAAGCTGGACATGGTCGTCGTCCTACATACCCTTGGGTCCAGAAATCCCTAATAAAAATGGGTGTGTGGAGGGGAGGGTGGCCTTCCCACATGGGGAAGGATCTTGCTGACTCCAGGTCAGTTGGCTGTCCCCGGACAACAGTGTGCTTGGTTTAATAGGCTGGCATCCTTGTTGTATTCTGGGGGCAACAGATTTGGCAACAGGGTTAAAAGACATCATTCAATCCATAACCACTAGATGACAAAAGGCAGGTATTCATTTTTCAGTGTTTCTGGCCTTTCATTTTATGATAAGATGCCCAACCCACTGAGCTACACCAGTCAAAGTTAACTGCTGGATCTTAACACAGTATCCCTATAAATCACTTTTATTTGCCAAACAAACAGTATGTTTTCTAAAATAAAAAGCATAACATAACCCCACAGTAATTCTAAATAAACTACAAAGACTAGTATTTCTATTTTCTTTACTTTAATTTAGAACTAAATTCAGTGACTTTTTAAAAAATAGTGTCTAATTTTTAAGTGAGATGTGCTATTTTTTTTTAATTTTATGTATTTATTCTTAGAGAGTGCTAACCAGCCCAAGGAAGGCGCAGGCACAGACTTTCTGGCTCGCCATCGAAGTCTTTGTTTGCTGGATATAAAACTGAAAGTAACAAATGAACAAACAAGACAGACAGACAACTATGGTGGTTACCAGAGGGAAGGAGCACACAGGGCTCTTTTTCCCAAAGAGGAGCCCAGAGGCGGACTGGTCCTTTTCTGCAAATATCAAAGCCATGGCTCAGGAGTCAGTGATGTTCAGTGATGTGTCCATAGACTTCTCTCAGGAGGAGTGGGAATGCCTGAATGATGATCAGAAAGATTTATACAGAGATGTGATGTTGGAGAATTACAACAACCTGGTTTCAATGGGACATTCTATTTCTAAACCAGATGTGATCTCCTTCTTGGAGCAGGGGAAGGAGCCCTGGTTGGTTGACAGAGAAGTAACAGGAGGCCAGTGTCCAGGTAAGTGAGGCATCACAGTAACCACCCAGTTGTTCAGTGGAGAAGCTACACCTTGCTATCTGGGAAGCTCCCCTCAAAAGCCTTAGGCCTGTTGTGCAAAAGTAAGCCTTTTCTATATGAGCTTTCAAATGACCTCACCTTTTTCCCTTACTTAACACAGTGCCTGTTCTTTTCCTCTTATACTTTTCTCCTAATTCTAATTAGCTGTGCCCTCTTCCACCCTCTTTAATGATATTTCTTTTTATCCATATTTTGGATCTCATTTCTTATCAGCTTCTCATTCTCTTTTGTATTAGCCTTAAAAAAGCACCACTGTCTCCTGAAATGTATATTTTTCTACATTGCCAAAGACTAATTATTTTAGAATTGTTTTAGATACAGTAGTTCATACACTCATTGACTCAGTCATACTTTTAACAAACATTTACTGATTTTCTAATGTATATGAGGTACTCTTCTAGGTTTGGGGATATTTTTAAAAGGTATAAGCAGTTATAGAATTTATAGCTTAGTAGACGTAGTATCAGAGAAGGAAAACTCTGATTCCAAAAAACCTCCGCTGCCTTGCGGCATACCTCTTCAGGGGAAAGGCTAAGGGAGTAAACCCCGACAGAAAATCTGGAGCCGGAGTCCCTAAGGCGGTTTGACGTTGTAGTCAACACCGGCAACTCCTGCGGCGCACCTGAAGCCAAGCTGTATTGACTCCGTCTTTCCCTTGGATCCTTCAGCTGCGAAGAGAGGGGGTGTCTGCTGCATGGGCAACAGCAGACCCTCCATATCACCCTGCCCAGGCTCTGTAGCTTCAGCTCCACTGGAGAGGACACTCCAGCGTCATCGCAAGATGTCGATTCAACACGGGAGGAGACAGATACCGTGTCACTCCCGAGTCGGACTGCACAACCATTCTCGGCGGTGCAGATAGACTCTTAAGAAGCTACACCATAGTCTCTCGAGACGGACGGCTGCCGACGAGACGAGGGGGGATTCTTAGAGAGAGGGGAAGGGAGGGAGAAAGAGAGGAAGAGAAACATTGATGTGTGAGAGATACATTGATTGGTTGCCTCTCACATGCCCCCAACCTGGGGACCTGGCTGGCAATCCAGGCATGTGTTAGGACTGGGAATCGAACCTGCGACCTTTTGGTTCATAGGCTGTCACTCAATCTGAGCCACACCAGCGAGGGCTGAGCTGTGCTATTTTAAAACTATTACTCCAAATGATGATGGCAAGTTTAACAAAAAAGCATAAATAAATCTTCTAAGATTGAGATAGTACTTTATGCTAGATATGACTGTTTTCTCAAATACCCATTCATCTCAGTAATATTCAAAATATACAAGTTTGGGAAGCATTTGAAATCTTGCTCCTGGAATATGTCATCTATTTGGCTCAAATAAATTCTTGTAAAAATTAAACTACATATACATGCATAAATAAATAAATTATACAAGTTTTTTTCATTAACTTGAATAAAAAGAAGTTGATAAGACAGGGTCCACTCAAAATGACCCTGAAAACCCTCAGTTAAGAAAAGAAAATCCCTCTCTTAACCAGGAAGAAAAGGAAATAATACTAAAATTGACAACTTCATCAACTTTAGATATCAAAAAGAGAAGATACTTCCATTTCACCACAAATGAGAGTTGTTTCCAGTATCTAGTTTCTGAAGACTGACAAAAAAACCTTAACTCCATCTAAGACAGAGGAGCTAAATCAGCAAATGACATCTCTTCTTGTCAGTATCAGAGGAGTTAAAATATATGATTTCACCATTCATGTACACAAAGTATATCTTGATAAGGTATCATGAATTCTGTTACACACCAAAAAATGGGCTTGACCAAGGTAAAGGCATATCAGGTATCAAACACACGTACAGGGAGCAGAGAGGACGGACAAAAAGCAGTAGTGTAAGAAACTGAACAACCACAAGGAAGGGAAATTCAATGCCAAGTGAGGAAACCTACACTCAGCTTGTAAATTCAACTCTTAAACCAGACTTGTTAAGCTAAATAGCTGTACAAAATAAAAACCAACTCATCTTTTCTTTAGGAGAAAATTAACAGTCATCTCTTCTAATGGACAGAAGTTAGGAAAGGTCATCTTTTTGAAAGAGGAGGAGGACTGAGGGCAGAACAAGACTTCCCCCTAAACCTAGAAGCAAAAAGAATGCAAGTAAATTGTAGCAAATTATGAAAAAAAATTTTTAAAAAAACTGTATATCATAATTCCAAAGGTTATTAATAAAAACTATAGTTGAATAATACTTTAAATTTTACAAAGTGCTTCCATATGTATTTTCTCAATTTTTAAAATCTCCTCTTATAACTCTGGGAAGTAGTCTGGACAGATACTACTATCACCTCTTCTGACATTTTTTTAAAAAGTTGAAAAAATCACAGAAGTTAAGTGACTCATTCAAGGTCACATAAATAGTATGAAGTAGAGCCAAGACTCGACTTCAAGTTTTCTGAGTCCAAATATAATGTTCTTTTCACTACACCATTATTAAATTAAACTTTTACTCAAATCCACCCAAAACACTGTAATAAAATTCTGCTCAGTCTAACCATGCACTTCTTACTCAGTCCTGCAGCCAATCTCAGAATTTTCAATATAGAACTGCTTTCACACTCTAGTAATTTTTAGAAAAACCTCAATAAAGGAAAGATTTCAGAACTAACTCCTTATATAATATAACTTATTCTAACCGTAATGATTGTGCCTAATGGATTCAATTTACCCTTTCAACATTGATGAGCCATTGCTGGTGTTTGTCAAAAATGATAACAAAATGAATGTGTTCCCCATGGTAAATCCCTTCTTGTTCCCTTACCTATATCCATAATGTAGTGTCATTTATAACCTCTGACAGTTGTGCCACATTTTCTACACTACTTAGAAACCAAGCACAGTAATTTTAGAAGGGTTTATACTAGAAATTGGTTTCCTAAAGAAAAGATAACTCCCACTTTCTTAGCACAGCTAACTCATCAAAGATTAGTTTCCATGTACTATTTTTCATTATAAAAGAAACTTCTTTTCAAAATATTTAGGATTTTAACAAGCCTTGATCAGGCTTTTCATCATTTCTTCCTTGAGCTAATATATACTACAATTTTAGAATCATGACAGGACAGTACAATGCAAAATGAAGAGCATTGGAGTATGAGCCTACTCCAAACTACATGAACTTAAGTAAGTCAATTTACTTCTCTAGGTCTGTTTTGTCCTCTTTACAAAAAAAAAGAAGAAGAAGAAGAAGGAGTTCAATGGCTTTCAAACATTTTTTTTAACAGAGGCATCTTTTTTCTAATAATATGTCAGGGAAAATCAATATTTTTAAAAACTGGGACAAGTAGAACCCTTTTGGGTAGAGAGTTCATCTCCCTACCCATTAGCATGCTCCTCAGTCCCCCAACTCCCCTTGCCTCAGACAGCTCATGAAATATGTTTGAAGAACACAGTGTAAAAGCCAAGAATTAACTCTTTCATGTTTCTTCTAACTCCAAAACTCTAGGATTTCATGAATTTTATGCTTCATATCATTAGTCATTAGAGAAATTAAAATTAAAATTTCAACGAGATATTACTATACACCTATCAGAACAGGTTTTACAAAAAAACAACTAATAATACCAAAGGTTCCGTAAGGATGTAGAGCAACTGGAACTCTCACACATTGCTGGCAGGAATGCAAAATAGAACAGCCACTTTGGAGAGCAGTTTGGTAGTTTCTTATAAAGGTAAACATATACTTAGATACAGTCAGCAACTCCATTTCTATGTATTTACCCAAGTGAAATGAAAACTTATGTTTAAGTAAAAACTTATATGCAAATATCTTTTGCAGCTTTATTGTAATTGCCAAAAAGTTTAAATAATTCTAATGTCTGTCATCTGATTACTGGATAACAAACTGTGATATATCCATAAAATGGAATACTGCTCCACAATGCAAAGGAATGAACTGTTGATACATGTACTAACGTGAATCAATTTCACTTGATCTTTCCAAAAGGCCATAAAGTGATGTGAATAAATCTCAAAAGCATTACACTTACACTTAGAACCACAAAACATTGTTAAAAATTTAAAGATCTAAGCAAGTGGAAAGATATCTATGTTCACAAATCAGAAGACTTAATATTGTTAAGAGATGGTAACACTCTCCCAAACTGATCTATAGATTCAATAAAATTCTTATTAAAATTCCACCTGGCTTTTTTAGGAAAAGCTAAAATTATCTTGGAAAAGAACTAAGTTGGCTGGCTCATAATTCCTGATTTCAAAACTTACCACAAAGCTAAAGTAATCCAGACAGTATGGTACTGGCATAAAGACAGACAGATAAATGAAACAGAATGGATCAATGCAACAGAATTTAGAGTCCAAAAATAAACCCATACATTTATGGTCAATTATCTTCAACAAAAGGGACCAAGATAATTTGATGGGTAAAGAACAGTCTTTCCAACCAATGATGCTGGACAACTAGATGTCAATATAAAAAAAGTATATATGTGGACCCCCTACCTCACAACATGCACAAAAATTAACTCAAAAGAGAAACAAAATCATAGATATGGAGATCATTTGGAGGGTTATCAGTTGGGATTGGGAAGGGGGACAATAGGGAAAATGTGCAGGGATTAAGAAGTACAAACTGGTAGGTGCAGAATAGACAGGGGGGCATTAAGAACAATATAGGAAATGGAGTAGCCAAAGAACTTATACGCACAACCCATGGACATGAACTAAGGAGGGGATTGCTAGAGGGAATGGGGGGTGCCAATGGAGAGGGGCAGAGGGAAAAATTAGGATAAGGAGGCAAAAACACTGCCGAGATATTTATAAACCTTTAATTTATCTTTTTATTAGACTCTAATTTATTATATTTTCAAGCATCATATGTCAGAACTTATCTACTTATAAATGATCCTACATAATTTTGAAAGTAACTGGATCCTCATCAAGTGAGAAAACTTTCTGTAGTCATTCTGAACCATAAATTCTAACTAAATAAATATATTTGCTAAGGAAAATAATTTAATCACCTTTTAAAAACTGTTTATTACATTATAATTATACTCACAAGAAATTGTAAAATTAGTAACTAGTATAAAGATGTCTCATGTATACTTCACCCAGTTTCCCCCCGGCAGTATCTCATATATAACTATAGTACACTTAAAAACCAAGAAATCGATGTGTAAATTGAGATATAATTCACATCATAATATTACCACTTTACAGTGTACAATTTAGTAGTTTTTAGTATATTCCTAGAGTTGCACAACCATCACCACTAACTAACCACCTTTTAAATTCACTATAACATAACTCTAAAGACCAGAAAATCCGATGTGTTCAGTTTAAAAAAATCTAATTATCTTAAATCAGAGGTAACTTTACATTTGCATTATTAATAATCATCTTTTTCTGAGGTAACACTTTCATTCATGCATGTCTATAATCAACCTTTATTGAGCCCCCAAGTAAGACCTCAGATACTAATGGTACGAAGATTTAATCTCTGCCTTTCAAACAGCTCACTGCCTAGAGAGAGGCAGACTTGTAAGTAAATATTTATACTTCAGTCTGGTAAGTGCTATAACAAGGTCCCCCAAGGCACTGCCCAGCAACACTAAGGAGGGAGTCCATGCTGGAATAAGGAGGTGATTTGATGAGAAGCTGATGATTCCTGCAGCAAGAGAAAATGCATGTGCAGGGTGATAGGAAACAAAGCTAAAAGGCTGTTCCGTTCAATAGGCAATGGGACAAGCTTGAAGAACAAAAACAAAAATGATCAGAGTTGCATTTTGGAAGTATGCGACAGGTAGGAATGGGCCCACTGCTCCACAGGAGGGCAAACCGTAGACCACTTGGATACCTGGTAAGCACAAATGAGAGCCAGGGGAGGCAATGTAGGAGGCTCTGATGTCTGCCACCACTCAGGCTACAGTAGGAAGGGGAAAAGTGAATTCATTGAGATCCCTATCCTACCTCAAAAACACCTGAGTACTTGTAGCTTCTTGCAAGTTCCCATCTCATCCCAGCTAACAGAAGTCTGACAGAGTGAGAGGTGGATTCAGCTTTGTCCTGCTCCAGTAAAACCCTGCTAGTCATTAAAATATTGAAATATATCTACCAGTTGGTAAATAGCCGAGAGGCTTCTCCTCCCTTAGATGTATCACTCTCAACCCCACTCCCATGATTCATCAGTAAATAGCGTCTGACCCAGCAGGGGGCCCTAGACCCAGCTCCAGTGCACTCTAGCAGAGTCTTGGTCAGTGAGGTATTCACTGTGACTCATTGACGGTTGAGTATTTTCAATGTCATTCCCACATGGGGGGCAAGTCCAGAGAGCTTCCTTAAACCATCAAGCCTCTACTATCACACACAGCTGTAGCAACAGAAAAATAGATCTCCAAAATCCTTTCATTAGCCCCTATCTGCTTCTCAAGATTGTCCCCACAGATTCTGACCAGGTATTTCTGCTTAAGGCTCATCTTGCTCCATCCTGTTTCTCTGATCTTGATCTTCTATCTCTCACTTCAGTCAATTACTTTCAGTCTCCCTCCAATTTCATTAACTTCAGCTGTCTACAGTAAACACTTTCCTGGTCATGAACAGTCACCATGTCCACTCAGTTCCTAAGTGTCAGGCCTGAAGTCACAGCAGACATAGAGACTCATTGAGTTGATTCATCGATTAAGAAATAACTGCAAAAAAAGGACTTCCAGCCAAGATGGAGGCATAGATAGACATGTTGCATCTCCCTCCACAACTAAGAAGGAATACAACTACCTCAGATACTACACACATATCTGGTTATACTACTTTTCTGGAAGACATGATAAAAATATTCTGATGTAAGACCACTCATTATCAACTCATCTTTCTAGCATACACAGAATGTATCCTTTCCTTGAAATGCATGGAAGTCCATCTAGTTAGTTTTTTCTTCTGTTAGAAACTCAAAAATATTTTTGACCCAATTTAGCAATTAAATGAAGAAAACCCTGGGATTAGTTTAAGGGGATTATAAGGGGGTAAATGAGTTATATATGGACTTATTTTATAAACTGGAAACTAACTTGAAATATATTAAAAAAGCTAAAATGAAATAAGTCTTTTTACTGTGCTTTATGACTTTTCAAAGCTCATTATATGCATAAGTCATTTATTTGGGAAAGTTGAGTATCTATCATGTGCTAGGTGCTAGAGATAGAAAGATGATAAGATTTAATACTTGTCCTCAAGGGCCTGGATCTAATGGGGAAACACACACAGAGAAATTATCTATGGAGTTGGCCAAAAAGTTGGTTAAGTTTTTTCCATGGGATGGCTCCAGTAGTACTTAGTTGTCTTTAACTTCATTAAAAACCATTTTGTTAGATTGTATTGTGACAGCTGTCAAATCAGTGTGCATTAGAAAAAAGATATGCAACATTTTCAGTGTATTATTTCACAAAAGGTAAAAATGCAACTGAAATGCAGAAAAATATTTGTGCAGCATATGGTGAAGGTGCTATGACTGACAGAATGTGTCAAAAGTGGTTTGCGAAGTTTCTTGGTACTATTGACATTTTGGCCAAATAATTCTTTGCTGTGGGGCTGTCTCATGCATTTGGAAGATATTGAGCACCCCTGACCTCTCCCCAGTAGAAGCCAATAGTGGGAGATAGCCAACATACTCAAAACATCCAAGAAAATAAAGTTATTGGTGAAAATGAAAAATATGTCTTTTATTTTACGGAAAAAAACATAATGGACTTTTTGGCCACCCCATTCTAATGCATGATTAAATGCTATAGTAGAATTATTTACAGAAGGACTTATAAGTACAAAGGAACAGTTGATTAGCTGCTTCAGAAGTCAGAAAAGAGAGGATTCATTGAAGGTGAACCCTAATGGATAGAGTAATTTGTCAAACTTAGAAAGGGGTAAGGGACTTATGGCCAAGATGGAGGCTTAGAGAGATATGCCACGTCTCCCTCCACAACTAAGAAGGAATACAACTACCTCAAAACTAGAGACAACCAGCACTTCCAGAAAATCAAGCTTCATGAGAGTCCAACAAAGATATAAAGAAGAAATACTCAGCAGGCACATAGGAGGACATGGTGTGGCAGCAGCAGCAGCAACAGCAACACGCCAGTTGAAAGTGCAGTCACATGTTTTAAAAAGTAGGGAGGGACACCCAGGAGCACTCCCACCACCAGAACAGACCCCACAGCTCAGTTCTAGCACTGAGGTAAATAAAACCTCATTGCTTCTGACTGTGCAAAGAACTGGGGGTTGGGGTGGAAGGAAGAAACTGCTGGTCTCTCAGTAGAGTCCGCTTGTTTAAAGAGACACCACAGTCCTAGAACATCTGCAGACCCACCCGTTCTGGGAACCATGACCAGGGCAACAGCTAGAGAGGAGCCAGTCCCATACAGAAGTGGGAGAAGAGCCTGGAAAAGGAGTGAGAGCTGAGCAAGCAGCATTGTTCCTTCTCAGACGCCTCCCCCACATACACCTCCACAACTTGGTGAAACAGGTAACCCTGTAATGACGAATCCCTAAGGCTTCACCCCTTAAATGTAACAGGTGCAACAGCCCTACCTAAGACACAGAGGCAAACAAACACGGGAGCCTGTCAAAATGAAGAGACAGAGAAGTATGGCCCAAAAGAGGGAACAGATCAAGGTTCCAGTGGGAGAACTAAGCGATGAGAAGATAGCCAGCCTAATGATGTAGCATTCAAAACACTGGTGATAAAGATGCTCACAAGCTTGACAGATATGCTTAAGTATGGCAAATGCATAAGGGAAGAAGTGAAGGCTATGCTAAATCAAACGAAGGAAAATCCACACAAGCCAATGGTGAAGGGAAGAAAACTGGGGTTCAGATCAGTTAGTTGGAACATAAGGAAGAAAAAAACAGTCAACCAGTACAGAATGAGGAAACAGGAATTGAAAAAAAAATGAGGAGCGGCTTAGGAACCTCTGGGACAACTTTAAACATACCAACATCTGAATCACAGGGGTGTCAGAAGAAGAGGAAGAGCAAGAAATTGAAAGCATATGCAAAAAAATAATAAAGGAAAATTTCCCTAATTTGATGAAGGAAACAGCCATACTAGTCCAGGAAGCACAGAGAGTCCCAAACAAGCTAGACCCAAAGAAGGCCACAACAAGACACATCATAATTAAAATGTCAAAGATTCAAGATAAAGAGAGAACCTTAACAGCCGCAAGAGAAAAGAATAGAGTTACCTACAAAAGCATGCCTATAAGACAGTCAGCTGATTTCTCAAAAGAAACTTTGCAGGCAAGAAGGGACTGGCAAGAAGTATTCAAAGTGATGAAAAGACTTACGGCCAAGATGGAGGCATAGACAGACATGCTGTGTCTCCCTCCACAACTAAGAAGGAATACAACTAGCTCAAAACTAGAAACAACCAGAAATTCCAGAAAATTAAACTGCATGGAAGTCCAGCAAACAAAGATATAAAGAATACTCATCAAGACAGGTAGGAGGTGCGGAGCCAGGGTGGAGAGGACACAGTGTGGTGGCAGCAGCAGTGGCGGCAGTGGCAGGCTGGCAGAAAGTGCAGTCACACATTTTGAAAAGTCAGGAGAGACACCTGGGGAGCACTCCCAGCTCATCACTGGATCTCACAGCTCACGGTCCCAGCACCAGGGAAAATCAAGCCTCATTGCTTCTGACTGCAGACCACTAGGGGTTGGGGTGGAGGCAGAAACTGCTATCCTCTCAGCAGAGTCCTCTTGTTTAAAGGGCCCCCACAGTCCTAGAGTGTCTACAGACCCACCTACTCTGGGAACGAGGGCCTGGGCAACAGCTAGAGAGGCACCAGTCCCATAGAGAAGTCAGAGAAGTGCCTGGAAAAGAGGCGAGTGCTAGGCAGGCAGCATTGTTCCTTCTCAGATCCCTCCCCCACATACAGCGCCACAATGTGGTGAAACGGATCACCCTATACTGGTGAATCCCTAAGGCTCCGCCCCTTACAACATAACAGGAGCTCTACCTAAGACACAGAGGCAAACACACACAGGAGACTTCTGGCCAAGATGGAGGCCTATACTGACATGCTCCATCTCCCTCCACAACCAAGAAGGAATACAACTACTGCAAAACAAGAAATAACCAGAAGTTCCAGAAAATGCATGGAAGTCCAATGTATAAAGTTATAAAGAAATGGTGCTCATTCAGATGGGTAGAAGGGGTGAAATCAGGGCGAAGAGGTCAAGCTGTGCTGGCAGCAGCAGCAGCAGCAATGGCGGCGGGACGGAGGGACGCATAGACACCCATATTTAAGGGGAGGCGAGAAGCGCCTGGGGAGCACCCCCGGCTGCAGACTAGACCCGTCAGCTTGCAATTCCAATACCAGGGAAGGCAGACCCCCATTGCCTTGTACTGTGAGGCCCGGAGAGGGTGGGGATGGAGGAGGAGACTCCCAGTCTCTCAGCAGAGAGTGAATGGCAGGAATCCATCTTGGCCTCCCACCCCCACAGAAAACACCATAGTGTGGTGAGAAGGGTCGCCCGGTTGTGATGAGTGCACAGGGCTCTGCCTCCTATAGCGTAGGAGGTATGACAGCCTCCCCCCCACCCCCCGCCAGGAAGCAAAGGTAAACACAAAACTGTCAGGATGGCACAGATCATGATAGAGATACTGGTGACGCAGCTGACCAGACAGAAAATATCTAATCTAACGAAGCAGCAGATAGGAAATCTTTCTGAGACTCAGTTCAGAGCTTTGGTTATAAGAATGCTTACAGACCCAACAGCAGATCTTAAACAAGATGGGGAAGGAATGAAGGCTATTCCTGCTGAAATGAACAAAAACACATACGAAACTAGTGGTGAGGGCAAGAAAACAAGGGATCAAATCAACAAATTGGAACATAAGGAAGAAACAAACAGTCAACCAGTGCAGAAAGAGGAAACAAAAAATGAGGAAAGTGAGGAGAGGCTCAGGAACCTATGGGACAGCAATAAGTGGGCCAACATCCAAATCATAGGGTTGCCAGAAAGTGAAGAAGAAGAACTAGAAATTGAAAAATTATGTGAAAATATAATGATGCAGAACTTACCTAACTTGGGGAAGGAAATAGACTTACAGGTCCAGGAAGCACAGAGAGTTCCAAAACAACTGGACCCAGGGAGGACCACACCAAGACACATTATCATCAAAATGTCAAAAATTAAGGATAAACAGAGAACCTTAAAAGCAGCAAGAGAGAAGAAGAAAATTATGTACAAAGGGGTCCCAGTAAGACTATCAGCTGATTTCTCTAAAGAAACTCTGCAGGCAAGAAGAGACTGGCAAGAAATATTCAAAGTAATGAAAAGCAAAAACCTACAGCCATGATTACTCTATCTAGCGAAGCTGTCATTCAGAATAGAAGGGCAGAGAAAGTGTTTCCAGGACAAAGTAAAACTGAAGGAGTTCATCAAATCCAAACCACTGTTATATGAAATGTTTTAGGGTCTTGTTTAAGAGAAAGAGGATCAAAACTATGAATATTAAAATGAAAACTGTATCACAACAACCAACAACAGAAGCTAGGAAACCGAAACAAAGGCAAACTAAGTAGGCAACGAGAGTGAGAAAGAATTATAGGTATGGGGATCATTACAGGGGGAGGTTGAGAAGGGAGGGAGATGGTAAAAGAATTAAGAAGCATAGTAGGAGGGAGTGGAGTAGACAGGAAGATGTTGAGAAGAACTATATACAAAACCAATGGGTATGTACTAAGGACACGGGGACAAAGGGAAAAGAAACTGGGACAACTATAACAGCATAATCAATAAAGCATATTTAAAAACAAAGAAATAATTGCAAAAAAAGTTAACAAAAAATTCTGAACATATAATAGTCCAAACTCAAGATGTCGCTTTATACAGATGTTTGTTTGTATTATCTTAAGCTCCAATTAAAATACGCAACACTCTTGTGTTAAAATTAAAGGACAGGTATCACATTGTTTTGGTGTATATTTACATATGTTATTACTGAATATTTTTTTAACACCTCTGGCCACCACCAACATGAAAGGTGTGGTCACTACATAAAGAATTTGGCCATAAGCAAAACGATAGCTTAGCAGTGATGGCAATAGGAAATGGTGATGGGACAATTTTCTTAAAAAAAAAAGAACAAAAGAAAAATAAGAAATGTGATAAGAGAATGTATTAAGTGAGTGGCCCAAGGTATGAATAAGCATAAAACAAAGGAGATAAGAAATGAATAGAAGAGCTACAGTCAGAAAAGATCGTAGAAAACAAAATTGTGGAATCCAGGAAGTAAAGGGAAAGTCAAGTTTATCTACTTGTATCATTTTCTTTCAACCAGAAACTAAAGGTATATTATATGAGATATATTTTATGAGATTATTAGTAGGAATAGTTCATAATATTTTATGACACACTAAAAAATCTAATTTTCAGCAAGACAATATAACATGTCTCTTAAAAATAAGCAGATTGTGCAGTGTACCCAATATTAAAACTGGAACATGAGTAACGTGTTCTCCTTTACCATAAAAATTATTAAATAACAATCCTTAGATGTGCTTTCTGTACTGTGGCTATTCATTTAAACAAGCTTATCTAAATTATCTAAGGTGTATTTAAAACTAAACAAAGAAAGTGTCAATTTTTTCATATCAGCTATGCTGCTTATGAAATCTGATATTGCATTAGTTGGTTCAGTATCTTATGTCCTACAGCTACACCAAGCAAATGCCCATTCACTTTTTTTTTTAAAAACCTATTTCACATGCTTTGAAATCTAAAGCTTGGCATAGATTGAAGTGCTGTAACTACCTCATGTTTTGATCCGACTTTTATCTCTCAACAGCCAAATTTCTTCTGAGTGGCTTCCCGAAGAGCTGATGGGATATTCTGTTGTACCCATGAGTGTGTGTTGTGAAACTTCAGGCTCAATATGCCGCATAACGTCCCAGACATTACTGCCAGTTCATGGAGTCTTTCTGACCCACAAACCTCCACTTCCATAATAACTTGGGGATCATTTGGATTCTTCTAGAGGTAAACATCTGAAAGAGGGCAGGCGGGATGCCTTTTCCAGCCTAAATTACCCCAAAAGTACTTGAGATCCTTAGGTAAAGTGATTAATTCTGCTTCCTGTATTGTGATCAATGTTCTTATCCACTTGGCTTGTGTCAGGCAGATTCTTACTGGCACCTCCTGCCTAGAGTTTTTGGAATCCACTGGGACTCCTAAAGCCAACTGTTCCACTTAGGTGTCCTCTAAATAAGGTTGGGGCCCAGACTAGAGGCTCTTGAGTTAAATCAGGTAATAGAGAAAGAAAGCTCTGCACCTACCTGGAGGCAAAGGATAATTTGCCTGACTATGGAGTGCCAGGGTGAAATACAGTACCAGACTATGAGCGTTCATAATAATTGGCTTTTTCCTACTACAAGTTCAATGGAAGTGGCCAGATATTTGAGTGTGCCCTAGGGCATGCTGTTTTGATGTACCACTATTACTTTTAGGTCTTGGGCCTATGGGCTTTTGCTAATTTATCTGGCTCCCATAATACTATTTCACAGCAAGCCTCCTTAATCTCTCCAACAAAGTGGAGTGCCTGTATTGTCAATCATTCCCCTATTCATCAGTCTTTACATTATCCCTTCTTTTTCTACTTTTCTGAACAAAATAACCTATTAGCATTGGCATTCTGCCGAACACTGATTGCCCAAATGCCAAACAGTGCTCTCTTGGAGGCTCCCATTCCCAAAGCTTTAGCCTGGCATTGTTTTGAGGGCTAAAAGTACACCCTATGTAGAGCTGGGAACTCTGGAGCTGGCAGGCCTAGGCTCACTGGGGAGTGCAAAACAGTACTCTTTAGTCCTCTAGCAAAGCTATTTTTTGGTGGCCACTTAGGTTTAGGAAGGGAAATGCTAAGTGTGCCTTTCAAGGCTCCACGGGTCACATTTCCTAACTGTAAACGCACAATTTAGGTGGCACTGTATCAGTCAAAGGATTTTCAGACATCAGCTAAATGCTGGAATTGGATATTCTCTTTTTTGGTTAGATAACTAAACTGATGCCAGAGATGAGGTCTCTTGGAAATGAAATTCACATGTAGTTGCTGCAGCCACAGAATTAAGATTGATAACTGATCTAACTTTTCTTTATATGGTACCATTGCTTTGTGAAGAATCTTAATTTGTGTTATACAGTTTTGGAATTAAGATTTAATTCAGTGTCAGCTTTATGAATTTATTTTTAAACTGACTCCTCTGAACACGTCAAGGATGACTGAAATTTGCTGACAGTAATTTTTCCTTGACAAGTAGATTTCTGTTGTTTGACTCAACTGTACCAGAGAAAGTCAAATAAACATACTAAAGGAAAGACTAAGTATATTTGGCTTTACATTTTTAGCTTTTCTACCTAGAAGTAGCCTGCTTTTACCTCAGCCTGGAATGCCCCTTACCCATCCGCCATAGCCCATTTTCTGCTTTTGGAACTCTTTCATGACCTAGTTCAAATCTCACCTCCTTTGAGAAATGTTTATTAATTTTGAGTCCCCCAGATTTGCACCACCACAGCATATCACCTTGTCTTAGCCCTGAATTGCAGGATGTTTTACAGTTTGCTATTTACATGTTTGCAATGTCTTGGTCCTTAGTGGCTTTTACTCCTTCCTAATCCCCCAGTGCTTTAAGTCATAAAGATTTTCTTGGAAGTCAATATATAAATATAAAATAATCATACTGTTTTTATGTCAGGAAACACAAAAATAAAACCAATACATACAAAAGCATCAAACTGGAATTATGACCCACTGTAGAATCTTTAGAATCCTGCCCACTTGAAGAGAGGTATGCAGGTCTGCAAATAACCTAACTTCTACCTTAGAAGGGTAGAGAATCAGTTAAGGCCATTGGCAAGAAAATCAAAAGTTAGAAATGTGAGATTGACTCTTGGCTTATCCTTCGCCCTCACTTTTTATATCCAATCAAACAAATAAGACTCATCAACTTTATCTACTGAATACCTGTACATATAACCCAGGAGTAGTGATTCTCAAACCTCAACAAGGATAATATTCACCTGATAGGCTTGCGAAAACGTTGCTGAGCTCTATCCCCAGAGTTTCTGATTCACTAGGTCTGCAGTGGGGTTAAGAATTTGCATTTCTAACAAGTACCCAGGTGAAACTGATGCTGCTCATCCACAAACCATACTTTGAGAAGCCACTGCTTTAACCCATCCCTTCTATTCCCCTTGCTTTTCACAAGGTTCACAATTTCTACAAAAGGGAAAGAGCCCTGGGTTGTGACATAAGATGGCTCTAATAAGGCATAATAGTGAGATTTGGTTCTGATCTTGAATGGTTTCCCTTGGTGGGCAGTGGTTATCTGAGGTTTAAAATTATTCTTAAAATATAGGAATGAATCCAAAAGCATTTCTGGAGTGGCAGAGTACCTAAATATGGACAAGCAGATGAGGCCATGGTTATGCAAGGAGTCAGAAGTAGAGGAAGGGCAATGAAAGCTATAACCACTGTCAAAGGGGTGTTTCTGTAGACAAGTGAATGACGCTATTGTATACAAACTCAGTAGTTGCCAAGCATGTGGCCTAATTATTTTTGCCTGTATTAGCATGGCACGGAAGGATCTCCTTAGAGGACTTGATTCGTACAAGTTGTGTTTAGTTTGACATTCATAAGCAAAAGCCTGGAGAATTTGAACCTAAGATTCTTTACAAGTTCCTGCCTCCCAGATCTAGGATATGATACAATTAAATTGGAAAGACCACAACAGTAAAACACCATTCTTAGAAATAGTACAGCCATTACAATTGGTGAAAGACCAATTCAAGGGCCCTATCTTGTTCAAAATAGTGACAACAATAATGAGGATCACAGGCGGCCTTGGGAGGCAAGAAGTCCATAATCTAAATCTAGAGGTTGGCCACCCCTAGAAACTGTTCTCCCTAGTCTGTCTTTGGCTCTACCTATATTTAAGATGTTTGTAGAAGTTCAAAAAGTTGTGCTGGCCATCAGGGTCTAGGATCTTAAGGAATGGAAGCCCAGCTACAATGGACATATGACAGGGTGTTTTGCTTGCTTAGGAAAAACACCATTCCCTCTGCAACACAGGACTGGAGATGCTTTGGCACTCTCTGTATTTCTCAGCTGCATTAGAAAACCATTAAGGTGGTTGGTCTGAGCCCCAGAGACCTCCAGGAGAGCAGCACCCTCCTCTTAAGCACCATGTAGGTGAGACACAGAAGCTGAAAGACCATTGTCAGTCCTCCATGACATTCACATCTGTCGTATAAGCTCTGGCAAGGCACAGCTGAAGACAAATGACCCTCAAGAGGATGCTCTGTGAAACAGGGTCTGCAGAGTCAAACAGAATGTTACAGATGTGGCTATCAGAGAGAGGATGAAGTCAGCTTAAAATGGACATAATTAGAAACAGGTTGGGAAGCATGGCTCACTTCCTGTTGGGGTAAAGGTTAGAAAATGAGGCTGTTTATGTGATACTGACTTAGGGGAAGGAGTAAAAGGTTTCTGTGGCTGGGGTAATCCCCACACTCAGTATCTTAATTCTTGCCAGACCTCTCCACTCCATAAAGCACCACATTACACAGTATTCATTTGACCTAAGCCTTCTAAACCTGCAAAGATGGAAGGATAGGGACCCAAAAAGCTTGAAGTCCTACAAGATAAATTTTTAAAAATCATAGGAGCTACAGAGGGGAGCTCTACTAATGCAACAAAAGGTAATTGCAGAGAATTATCAGAGACCTCAAAGGCTCCATAAAGTACTACATTTACATACAGTACATCTCACTAGGGAGAGAGGTGATGAGCAAAATGGTTTGGAAATGGATGGGTTAAAACTATAACAAGAGTTATACAGTTGTTAGAAAATGTTTATTGTTTCCAGGTATAAGAAATTTTAGTGTTTAAGTTAACACAGAAATCATGTAACACTAATCAGAACAAATATTTATTGAAATATAACTATGTAAAGCCTTGAACTAGGTCTTAAGAGTTAGCTTTCTCTTACTCTCTACTTTATAAGTTCTAAAGTATAATCTACCTGAAAATAAAGCTCTTCAAATAATACAAAATATTTTAATATAGTAATTATTACATCATTGGTAAATCACTTCTAAAATTAATGCCTTGCTGCCTCTTGAGTTACATATTTTATTACCTATACATAAACCACTAAAACATATAACAAATGACTACTTTTTTGTCTTTAGGCTGTGTGATTTTATTTTGGCAAACATCTTTTTTTTAAGTGTCACATTAATGATAGCACAGACATGATAAACGAGTCTCTGGACAATGTAACAAACAGAAGACTCAAAAACCACATGCTCTTTTATTCTACACTATATTGAATTGCCTCATCTAGCATATTCATCCCAAGCATTTAATAGAATGCAAATTCATTCAAATAGCGCTGGGTAAAATCTGCTGTGGTGAATGCTTCTAGGTTTCTCTTGGATGCCACTGACACTTCCTTAAACAGGATTTTTACAAATAGAAAAAGAACAAGAGCAAAAATACACATATAGAATTTACCTTCTGTACAAAAAAGGTTCATTTGCATTCATTTTATATAATAAATGTTTTAACATACAAATAAAGAAACTGAATAGAAGTGCTGTGAGGATTC
The DNA here is from genome assembly GCF_987537825.1 of Furipterus horrens. Classification (NCBI taxonomy): domain Eukaryota; kingdom Metazoa; phylum Chordata; class Mammalia; order Chiroptera; family Furipteridae; genus Furipterus; species Furipterus horrens. The sequence goes on from NW_028327173.1 coordinate 150,441,818, forward strand.
TAGAAGGCTAATCTTAGAACTATCATAGTTTCAAGTGTAACAGAGATCCTCAGCCAACATAATTACTCTTTAAAATAAATTTTTAAAAATTTCCACAATAATACAACAGCTTTATCCTCTCTTCCATGAATAAAATTATCCAAATTCTCTAACAACATCCCTTTTGCATTAACGAAACCAATGACTCCACTTAGCAAATATGAAGCAAAAGTTCTTAGAAAAGACAAATCACAGTCCAGGAAATAAGTGCCCCCGCCTAAAGCCAAAGACTTGGTAGGATAGAAGGAAAGCAAACCTGAACTTTTAAAATTTAAAGAATAATTCTAATAAAGATTCCACTCATCCCAGCTTTGGATTTCACAATTTCATCTTTTAAGGAAACTTGCAGCTGAAGTAAAAGATTTCTCTATCCTATTTTTGATTTGCATAGGATTAGGCACAATGTAAGTATATTCCTGTTTAAATGTTTATTATTTGTAATATTTCCAAATAATTTTCTCTTTACTGTGAAATAAGTATCAATAGTCCCATTTTATAGATGAGGAAATTAGCATGCAGACAAGTGACTTAGAGAGAATGAACAGAGGGAACAACGATGGGATTTAGAGACAAAAGGATCAGGGTTTAAATATAATACAGCCACCTGCTAGCTTTGAGCAAGTCCCTTCATCAGGGCCTGCCTTTCATTTGTATAATGAGAATAATACCACCTACTTCTCAAATGGTTGATATAAGGTATAAGCAAAGCACCTAGTAGATAAACAGCCTTGTACAGAGTTAGCCATTCATGAAACATCAGCTCTACCACCAATAACACAATCCCATTTTCTTCAACTGGTACAATGGGTACAATGTCGTTGTGAAGTACATGACATAATATAACACAGGGAGAGTTCCTGGCAAGTACAGGGCTTAATATATTTGTTCTTTCCCTTAACATTCCCTCCCTTACCCTTACCTAGATCCCACAGTTAGTAAGTAGCTGAGCCACAATCAAATCTAAACCTTAGTTCCACTACAGAATTTCCTCTGCGCGCACGCACGCACACACACACACACACACACACATTTTATTAATGGTAGTACCTTATGTAAGTTCAAAAACTAATTTAACCTAGCTGTTTAATCAGCAGTTATTTTAATATGTTTCCAGTAAAGTCAAATTTGTTTCGAGGATAGCTCTACTTTTCAATAATCACAAAAGTAATTAATATTCCTTACTTAAAAGTATGTATGTATTTCTACTGGCATTTATGAAACATATATTCTTAATATTCCATAAACTATTATAACCAAAAATATAGTTAAAAATCTATTCCTTAGGGTATCATATGCCTAAGCATTTAAATGACTCAATTTGTTACACTGAATTCAAAGATATTAGGTAGCTTTTTCATTTTTCCTATTTTTCTCCCAAATAAAATAACAAAGTAAGGTAGTAAATGTGGTAAGTAAATATAGATATGCATAAAATGAAACAGATGTGTGAAAAATATGGGCCAGATCTGCATTTATGAGACAATGACCTTCAAAACTGGCAGGGAGCTGTTAACCATGTTCTTCACAGGAGAGAAATTATACACGTACTACAACCCTTTTATGTATATGTACTTTCATTTCTCATGGTCTACAAATACATTTGCATATCACAAAGATTAAAAGAATAGTGTGGTAACTTTGGCAACCTTCATTGAGAGGACATAAGGCATATTCATCACCTTAATAATCACATCCTAAATGCCAGATCAGTATAACTGCTGCAATATGAAAGGGCTAGACCAATACTTTTGACAGAATTTCTTACAAATGTGGTTATTACAACTTTAATTCTGTGATACATTTCTGATTCTGTAATATAAGTGGTCTCTAATTATGTCAAGAAGCACTAAAATCCTTCTGAAATACATGCCTTATTTAAACAAAAATATGACATGATACTTTAAGAAAAAGGAGTTCAAACTGTCACCAGATTTTCTTTTAAATATGTTGGAAATATTGCTTTAACCTAATAAGTAGCTCACAGTTTCTTTCAATACTGATTTAAAAGACCACATCACATGTCCAGTATATTATAAATAAGCACACAGACACACACAGAAAAATACACAAGAGGAAAAGTTGCTATAGAAAGCTCAGTGTCTAAATGCTCAGACAAGCTATATTAACAAAATGTTAATTTCACATAAGATGTTATCTTTTCTTACATTTCCTTACATTGGTAAAAGCAAAAGCAATTCACAATAATGATGCCCCAAAATAACAATATTACATATACTTTAGAATTCCTGTGTTTTTTAGATTTCATGCAAGAATCACAATGCACAATCACTAACATGTCTAGACAGGGGACACTCACTATTGTACGGTCATGTTACCTTAAGCGTAATTTTTATTTCCAATTTTTCTAAATCTTTATAACATTAAATTATAATAATGTGAAATAAGACCAGCAGGAAAATAAACACAACCATATAGTAAGCATAATTCCAGGAAGTCCTGCTTAACTTAAAAATAGTATTTTCTCAATGGCAATATAAACTACCCATAACTATAATAACCGATCGACCAACTTTAAAGTTTCCACTAACTGGGAAAAATAACCAATTGCCTTATTGTAATACTTGAAAACCACAAAATTATCACTAGTAGAGTGGAGACATGAATTGTGTTTCATTTTTACTCTACACCTTGGCAAAAGTTAATGACCTGTCCTGGAAATTTTATTTCACCCTATGTATACCCCAAAAGTATTTTTAGGACTCATGAAGTCTAAATCTTGTACTGTCCTTGATATCCTATTGTGTAAATGTTTTAAATTTTAAAACCAAAGATGAATACTTTAAAAGCGCTATACAATGTATTCAAATGGTGAAAATGTCAACTCAATGTTTTCTCCTCCCCCACTAAAAAGCAAAAAACTGTATGTGACACATAAAGCTACAATAGACACAAAAAACAGCCTGCCACTTACTAAGAAAAAAAAAATACATAACATCTCTATCATATTCAACTACAGCAATCCTTTCACTTGATGGCTAGTATCTTTATGGCTGCTTAATCTGTGTTTACGTGGCCTTAAAAAGAGATTTTTGTTCTTTCTCTACCCTCATGCATCTTTAGCAGCAGTCATCACTTACGCTCAGAGCTGGTTTTGGTGGGGGGAGGGGGGAGGGGAGAGGGTAAGTAAAGAGAAGGCTGAACTGAGCACGCAGTCAGCAGAGGCAGCTGCTTTCATACACTACCCAGCGTCTTTCTCCCACACCGCTATTTTCCTTTATTGAGCATTGTCAGCAATAAATAAATAAATAATAAATAGGGGGCTAGGAAGACAAAGAGGTTAGGACCCAGGGCCGACAGTTTTTGTCTGCCACGTCTGAGGCACGAAGCCCTCTCTGATTTCTCGCTGCAAATAGAGATCAGGTGAGACCCCTCCCGGTCCAACTCAATTTGCTTCTCCATAAAGAGCAGTTTCTGGCAGTGAGCGCAGGATCCACCCGGCTGCTGAACTAAACACCGGAGCATTGTCAATGTTTTCTTTTTTTTTTTTTTAATCTCCGACTTTATAAAGGAGAGAGGGCTGTGACTGCGTTCCTGGGAAAGATTACTACTCCTGGCGTGCCACACAGCAGTAGTGAAGGAACATATGCCAGAGGTTGTAAAAATCCTTTCAAAAATACCAGGTTCTGTAGAAATGCTGTGTAGCATTATCGTATTGTTGGCGTTCTTTGTAAGTCACTGATTCTTTCCTGCCACCGTCAACCCTAAAATCTCCGGGACTTGTTGCTAAATCTTCACCTCACACCTCCCCCCCCAGAACTGCCCAACAGAATAAGATTTGGGGAGCGAACGGCGGGAAGGGGGCCTAGATCTTCAACACCCAGAGGGCTGGATGTGTTCCCTTCAATAGGCCACTCTGCATGGGCTACGCGTTCAGTTCTACCTTCGAAAAGCTCTGACTCACAATTGCTGGGCGGGAGGTGGCGGGGGGATGAATTATGACATAGACCATTATCCTTCCAACCGAAGAGATAAAAAAAAGCCTGCTAGCCGTCCTTGCCGGGCCAAATAACCAAAGCCTGCATCCCTCGACGGGGCGGCCGGGGAAGGAGCTTCCTGCCCTGCCCGCCTCCCTCCGGTCGCCTGCGGAAGATGCTCCCAACCCGGGCTGGCTCCAGAAGCCAGGATGGAGTACCCTTACCCGGGGAGAGGGCAGGGAACGAGTTGAGGGTCCAGGACACCAGGACTGCCCCGCGGTGGCGCCAAGCGCACGGCCCCAGGCAGGGGTTCCGGCGGAGGCGCCCTGCAACCGGGCCGTCCTCCGCAACCAGGGGTGTACAAAGCATTGGGGTCGGGGGCCACTCCTGGGTAGCGGCCACGGGCCAAGTTGGCCAGACTCGGGGAATGAGGGGGTCCCGCCAGCAGAGCGGCGCGGCACTGACCTGGATGGTGCAAGTGTACTCGCTGTCGTCCAGCAGCCGTACCGTGCAGCTGTACTCGCGCTCTAGGTTCCTGCTGCTACCGCTCATCAACCTGCTCAGCATCTTCCCGCCCGCCCGCCCCCGGGACAGAAGCCGTGGTGCTGCGAACCCCGGACGAGGCGCCCCTCAGCCGGGCAGCTCCGCACCGAACCCGGGCACCTGCACCATCACCCTAAGCCGGGTCGCCGCCGCTGCCTCCTGCTGGCCCCGTTCCTCCTCCTCCTCTTTCTTCGCCTCCCCGAGCCCAGAGAAAGCGCCGCACTCTCTCTCCTAGATGCCCCAACGCTGGTGCCCAGCTCGTGGGGCGGAGCCTCGTCCGAAGGGGGCCCAATGGGAATCAGCGCGGCGGAACCGAGTGGCAGGCAGTAGAGCCAATAGAAATAGTGCATTGGAACGATGGACAAGTTGGGGAAGCAATCATGGGAGAGCAGTTGGAAAGAGCCCAACTGGAACAGCCCTCTGGCGTCCTGAGCTAGGGGTTCTACTCTGCTGTTTCTGCAAATGCTATTTCCAATCCCCTGAGCAGGTGTGGGCACCTGGCTGGATCGCCGTCTGCTGTTTGGAATATATTTGGGATCTGTTTTGGAGTCCAAGTCCTATACTCTGCAGTGCCACTGTTCCCGCCCTCTCGCGAGCCGGGATGTGCTAGATCACAATCCCAGCACCTGCAGAATACAGGCACCTTCCACTATGTACCAGGAGGCTGCTCCTACATACACTTCATCCCAAGTCACCCCGACGAGCGTCTCTGCCCCAGCCCTCTTATTTTGGAGAACAACTGTTTACAGGAGCTACTTAATAAAAGAGGGTTCGTGGAGGTTTTTAAGCACCCAGGTTTACTCCCTAGAAAACCCTTCACTCTTAACAGCCTTTGCCTCCTTTCTTTTATTTTCAGAAGACAAAAGGAGACTGAGGCGGTCTCCTTCAGCCGGCATGGAGCAGAGGAAGCGATGGATCAATTCCCTGTACCTTTAGAACTAGAATTATATCTTAAGACTTCTGCAACAAAACACAAAGAAAAAAAAAGTCTCCCTCTGTCATCCCACATCAAAACACCTCGTGTTATTTACGAAAACGTCACTAAGAGACAATGTTCTTTCTCAAGTTTTCAATGGAAGGAAATGCTATAGAAGAATCATATCAACACAGAACATTTTAATGCTGTGATAATTAAAAAATAATGAAATATACATAATTTCCTATTTTTATTTATACTGTTCTTATACACATAACAAAAAAGAAACCCTACATTGCCCTAGAAAAATATCCGACCTCTAAAGTATGCTTCGTCTCTAGTATCTTCGGATTCAGTATTTTTCCCAATTTATTTGCTTAGAACATTCCTCCCTTCCTTTCTGTTAACACCTCAGTAAACTGGATTGATTTTTAAATTATTTGCATTCTCCCTGTAGCATTCAACAGCCATAAGAGGAGGTTCCTCTTTTCAATACAGTGTTCCCTCACTTATCACGGGTATTACATTCCAGACCCCCCGCGATAAGTGAAAATCCGCAAAGTAGGAACCTTACATTTATTTTAGTATTTATATATATTTTAAGGCTTTATAAACCCTTCCCACACACAAACCGTTCCCAGTCCCTTATTAACCTTTCCCACTCCCTTATTAACCTTTTCCACACTTTTATAAACATTATTTATGTTCTTAAACATATTCTACACTCTTAAACCTACATAACTTTAACAACATACGTATACAGTACCTCAAAATCCCGCGATATAGTGAAAAATCCATGATAAATAATTAAATATGACATTTTTAAAAATCCCGCAATACAGTGAGGTCGCAATAAGTGAACAGTGATATGGAGAGGGACTACTGTACAATCCTGGAGGAGTTCGTTAAGTAACTAAAACTAGTGAGTCAAATATTCTAACCATAAAACCAAGTGTGAGCTCTTTTACTCTGTAGCCCTAACAGGTAACCTGATGCCTGCAACACAATAGGTATCTAATAAATGCTTGTTCAATAGAGTGGAATTGATAATTATTTCACAGCATCTAAATTCCAGGGAACGATCTATAAAGAAACTAAGAATTTCAGGAAGGTCCTGGAGATGAGTGAAATTATTAATATGCCAAAGAGATATTGTACAAAGCTCAGCTTTGGTGTGTAGTTGAGAGAAGATTATGAAATTTCAGATAGGCAGAACTTTTGTTGAAAGAAAAGTGCTATTTGTTATAGAATCTATAAGAGTAAGAAAAATATATCCCAGAAGCTAGAGGAAGACCAGAAATGTGATAGTAGGGAAGTGTCTTTAACTTATGCAAATAAGCAGCTGTTAGAATAAAAATGCAAAGCACCATGAATCTAGAAAAGCTCTAAGGAACTGAATGCAATATTTTCTTCAAAGTATGACCATAGATGCAATCAACAGGGATGAGATTGTGGCTGCTATATCAATGGGTTAAGTAACATTCCTGCTCAGCCTAAGAAAATCATGTTAGCTCACCTCATTTAAAAACATGGTAGATATTCATCCACGCTTATGCGTAATATCCATAAAAAGCTTCAAACGCTCCCTCACTCTCTGATACAAAACATTTTGTGAAGAAAACAGAGGATGGACAAATAATGGAAGAAAAACAAGAATCAATCAATTTCTGGTTAGATATATTTCTCTACAAGGCTCAAGAGCAGAAGCCTAAGGGGAACTAAAAAGAAAGGGCTCATAAACATCAAACTGAGGAATATTTTGTTTACCTTTGTTTTTCTCAAGTCTATGGAGCATGATGCCCAAGATAAAAAGGGTTTGTTCAATAAAAGCCTCTTGAAGGCAGCCTGGGTCAGGGTGGGGTCAAAGGGAAAAATAATTAGAACTGTAAAACATAAAAACAAAAAAAAATTTAAAGGCCTCTTGAGAATTAGAGTGTCATAGCTTTCATGAGTTTCTGAGTTTAAAGGAGGCCATATTTAAAAGTTCCAACTATTTCACAATGACTCAGAGTTCCTACCTTCCAAATTATCAGGGTGTCAGCTCCCTTTAGAGTTTCCCTCACAGTACTTCCCCAGAGGAGGTACTATTACCCACATAAGCCTGAAATAACTGAACTATCCCTAACTCTGCTTCAGATATCCCATACCCGGATGTTCTGGTACACTGAGCTCTCTCCAGCCAGTGTAACCTTCAGTATTGCCTTGAGATTTGGCAGAAAGACGTACTGTTCTGTCTTTACCATGACATCACAAACAAAGGCTGTCCCCCTAAAAATCCCCTCACAGCATGACTAAGATCACTGTTTTATATTACAATATTAGAAAGGAAAAATAATCCAGAGTACTCTGCAGGTATGATATGGCTACTCTCAAAGCCCTTATGAACTAGACACAAACCTGCCTTAGTGACAACATGCATGTGGCTGAAGATAGCTACCCTCTCCATCAAGAATTCCACTGACCATGTCTTGGGCATCAGGCCCAACCACTGCCAAACTGAGAAGACAACTCTCCTCAGCCAGTTTAAAATACACTTTCAAAGTCTCATTTTCTGTTCCAGGTACTACCTGTCCATGGTAATACTGACCATGGGAATATCTACTCTTTTAGAACACCCCACCCTACATCCCCAACTGGGCTATCACCTTAAAACATAACAATACAACATCAGCATGTTTCTCACAAATATTGACTTATTTGGTCTTTAAATAGAGGTCCAAGTAGAACCTCACCAAAGTCAGTCCAGTCCCTTTGCATAATTATTTATCTCACAAGCAATGAGGATCATGGCTGTCTTCACTTTCCTGTATCCTTTAAATCTCAGTTTCTGTTCTCCTGAAAGCAAGGACTCAAACAAGGACATTCACATCTTCACAGAAACAATATATTCACACATACATACACACAGTCTAAATATACAGAGAGCAGAAGCAGTTCTGTTAAGAAACAGTGTTCATGCTCCACACACAAAGATTTGCCTATCCAAACAGACCACTCTTCTTCTCAATCTAAAGCATCTATATTCAGGTTAATGGTTACTTTATAGTTTCCAGGAGAGACCCAAACAAGATGGATGCAAAGAGGCCCACTTCAAGACACATCCTCATTAAAGTGCCAAAGGTTAAAGATAAAGAGAGAGTCTTAAAAGCAACAAGAGAAAAGCAGTTAGTTAACTACAGGGGAGTTCCCATAAGACTGCCAGCCAATTTCTCAAAAGAAACTCTGCAGGCTGGAAGGGATTGGCAAGAAATATCCAAAGTCATGAAGAGCAGGGACCTACAGCCAAGATCGCTCTACCTGCCAAAACTATCCCTTTAGAATCAAACGTCAGATAATTAGTTTCCCAGAAAAGAAAAAACCAAAGGAGTTCATAGTCACCAAACCATTATTATATGAAATGTTAAAGGGATTTATTTAAGAAAAAGAAGATCAAAACTATGAACAATAAAATGGAAATAAATACATATCTAACAACAATTGAATCAAAGAGCAAACTAAGTAAACAAGAACAGAGACAGAATCATGGGCACAGAGAGCATTTCAACAGTTGCCAGATGGGAGGGGAATTCAGGGGAATAGCTGAAGAGGTGAGGGGATTATGAAGTACAAGTCAGTAGTTACCAAATAACCCCACAGGGATGTAAAGACAGTATAGGAAATGGAGTAGCCAAAGAACTCATACCCATGAAACAATGGACATGAACAAAAGGTGTGAGGATCGCCCAAGGGAGTAAGGAGTGCTGGGTGGAGGGAGCTACAGGGGGTAAAACTGGGACAACTGTAATAGCATAATCAATAAAATGTAATTTAAAAAATAAAAAAATAAAGAATGCTAATTACATTTAAGTTGGGAAATAATGTAGAGCTTTGGTAACAAAAGGTGTCTATTATGGCAATATATTAAAAGTAGATTGTTCTAATTTCTGAATGAGTTAAAAGGGTAAATTAAAAGGGACCAGGGAAGTTGCAGAATGATCATGTAGAGGGAAGAAGCAAAAAGACAAGCAAATGAGAACATCAGTAAGTCAGATTATGTGTATAGACTTTACCCATGAAGTCTTCACACATAAGGTCTTATGTGATACATGTTCATCTCTGTATCACACATGGTGTGTTTTTTGCCGCCAGATGACATGATCAGGGTGTGATATTTTATTGGCCTGAAGAAAGTACACACTTATATAAATTAAGTGGGGTCCTGTGGTCTGGACAAATTATTTGATATGAAAACCAGTTTTAAGTTTAATCAATGTCTTTTAAAATTCTTATTATAAAAAATGTGTTGTCTTACAAAAAGTTTATGTTATAATCTTTTGGTTAAATTTGTCTGACAGCCTTCACAAAGTTCAAATTTTAAGATACTTTTTAATTGACAGATGACTTCGGGTTATTCCAAGAGGCCCCCAGAATACCTCAAATATCTGTTCTCCCTTTCTTATAAGAGAGAAGTTTTGAAGATAATTAGGCCTATTTAAAAAAAAGAAAGAAAGAAAACAATAAAATGTCTTCTATAAGGCATCAGAAGCATTTATGATAGATCTCTGCGATGTCATTGACAGCTTTATTATACTCTCCAGTTATGGTTTATTTTCCCTATATTCCCAGTTAATATTTGGCCATTGTTCCAAGAGCAAATTGTGTACAAAACAGAGCAAAGTAATTCATTTATTCAAAAAAAATTATTGAGGGTCCCTAAGCCATGTGCTGAGAGATAAATAAAGCGTATTCCCAATCCTCATAGAATTTACAGTCTCATGCAATCTGCAAAATTACTTCAATAACATTTATTAAGTATTGTTATGTAGATTAATATTCAATGCACATTGATTTTAAAAAAGATATAAAAGAAAAGGCAGCAAAGATGTGAAAAATCTCCCAAAGAATATAGGCAAAGAAATATATAAAGAAGAGGGAATTATAACAGCCCATATTTCTTGATTAAGAGTGTCAATTGACTACTTGCTCTACAAAATTAGATGATTAACATCATTACACTTCTTCCTATATCCTGTACTCCAACTCTCAATTTTTGTGGCTCATACTGTTTCTATTTCATCAGGGTTTATAGTATTTATAGCTTTAGGAAAATACATTTCCTTTAGTTGCCTAGTCTCACTTTCTGTATTCAAATGGGATTGGTGCTTACCACCAGTTCTTTTATCCTAGCTTTATCATCCCTGGGTTTTTTATATTGTTATTCACATCCCGGTAGATGGGACTTCTTTGCTAACTAGTTTCTTCAAGAATGGCTAATGACCACAGTCTCTGAGTTCTTTGATGTTGGCCTTTGCCTTTATACTTGAACAAATTTTTTAATAGAAATAGTATGTGTGGCTCACACTCTTCACTTTCTTTCACTACAAATTTTGTAACCATGGCTCCCTTGTCCTTTTTCCTGATATTTGCTATGGAGAAGTCTGAGATGAGTAAAACATTTTCCCCTATAGGTGATTTTCTTAGTAATTTTTCATCTAGTGGCACATACTTCCTCCACCTCACTATGTTTCTTGGCTATAAGTTCCCACTTTTCTTTGTTGTGTTCAGAATCAAGCCCAGTTCTATACTAAGATCTCTTTTCCCCTAGTACAATAGTTTTTCTGAAAAAAAATCTGTTTTAAACTACTTGAACTTTGTCCACCTCTGGTTTTCCTTAACAGTTGTTTTTGTCTGAACTGGATTCTTCACCTTTCAAAAATTGCATTTGGTTCTATGATGCATGAATGGTAGTCATATCATTATATTTCATCCAGTTCATATTTAGCATGAGCAGACCTTTCAGACTTTCAATTTTCTCCAGTGTTTCCTTCCCCAGGTTAAGAGTTTGGAGTTGTTTTCTAACCAGTTTTCTCTAACATGAAAATGTAGGATAAAAGGAGGAAAGGAGAGAAGTTGGGGCTTAGTGTTGCTCTTAAGAGTGCTACTCTCTTGTGAAATTCAGTAAAATGAATATCTTAGCCCAATCTAACCAACCAGGAATATATTATACTCTTGTGTAATTTGTATTAGTTCTTCTGCTCAGCCTGGTTACCTCGAAATGGAAAGCTCTGGGGGCCCTTATTGTTTCTGCTGCAGCCCTGTGGTTTTATATGGAGGCTTCCATTCTAAAACAGGTTTCTTGGATTCCCCTATTCTCCACCCTCCCTAAGGCTGCTTATCTATACAGTCAGAATTCTTCTTCACATGTTAGTGAAAGCATGAGAGTGGATACTCAGAATGTTAACTCCCCCTACCCTCTTCAGAGGAGTAGGGGCAGGGTGAGAAGCCACACCATACTACACCAGTATATTGTTTCTTTTATGGACCACTTCAATAGGAAAAAAATTATTTTAGGTGTAAGCTTTCATTCTTTATCTGGTGAATTTGGGGCTTCACTAATGCATTTTTTAAATTGTTGTTGTTCATTTCATTAGGTATTGTGACCCTGCCTAATTTGTCTATCCTTAAATTTTGTCATCTAAACTCAACAAGGTTTGAAGTAGTTGTCAACCAAAGATATTTCATAAAGAGGTTCAAATAGAAGAGAGGGCAAGAATAAACATTCCACTATGCACATGCTAATTATTCAGTAAATGTTTACAGACTTAATTTAAAAGTTTCCCTGGATGTAGTTCAGTTCATTAAAACTGCAGGCCATTACTAATCATTTCAATTTTTCCATTATAGTAATAAGGGAGTACTCACTGTATGCCAGATACTCTGCTGGGTACTTCACATATATTATTTAATTGAGTCCTTACAATGCTATGAAAAGGTTCTGCTATTGCTATCATCCCCATTTTATAGATGAGTCGTCGTTGACAGCCATCCGTCTCGAGAGACAATGGTGTAGCTTCTTAAGAGTCTATCTGCACAGCCGAGAATGGCTGTGCAGTCCGACTCGGGAGTGACACGGTATCTGTCTCCTCCCGTGTTGAATCGACATCTTACGATGTCGCTGGAGTGTCCTCTCCAGTGAAGCTGAAGCTACAGAGCCTGGGCAGGGTGATATGGAGGGTCTGCTGTTGCCCATGCAGCAGACCCCCCCTCTCTTCGCAGCTGAAGGGTCCAAGGGAAAGACGGAGTCAATACAGCTTGGCTTCAGGTGCGCCGCAGGAGTTGCCGGTGTTGACTACAACGTCAAACCGCCTTAGGGACTCCGGCTCCGGATTTTCTGTCAGGGTTTACTCCCTTAGCCTTTCCCCTGAAGAGGTATGCCGCAAGGCAGCGGAGGTTTTTTGGAGTCAGAGTTTTCCTTCTCTGATGTGCCCTGACTGGAAGATCGAACCAGCGACACTTAGCTCGCAGGCCGACGCTCAATCCACTGAGCCAAACCAGCCAGTTATAGATGAGTAACTTTAATGTAATGTTGCAAGAATACAGCTATCAAGAGGCAAAACCAGAACTCATACCCAGGGCTGTGATAACAAAAACTGTGCTTTAAAGAACTATATTATAAAGTCTTTTTTTCTTTCTTGTAGGAATTTCAGGGAAAGAGCATTGAACTTGGAAGCATAAGACTAGAATACAAGCCCCAGATGCAACATTATATGCTATGTAATCTTGGTAAGTCATAGGAACGCCACTTCTCATTTGTAAAATGGGGGTAATAATGTCTTCCCTGGTTGTTCTGAGAGTGATAGTGTTACAGAAACAGGGGAGTCCAAAAACAAACCCCAGAGTTTGCGGCTGGCTGAGAGATAGGGAGCAGGAAGCAGCTTTCAGGATGCCCTTGCATGCCTGGAGCTAGTGGTTGGAAACATTGTTGCAAAGATCCATTTTACTTCCAAGACTCAGGAAGATGGGAGGGGTCTTGGACTGTGGGCTGGTACTGAAGAAGCAGACAGAGCCTACTTAGGGTTCTGTGAATGGGCAGAACTGTTTGCAACACCCACTGTGTGAGAGGAGGCAGGGAAGAAGAGAGAGGAGCTGCGGACTTTCTGGGCTGGCTCTGGCTCTAGGAGGCTCTTTCTCTCAGGCTCTCTCTGGCCCTCACGCCCTCATTCTCTGGCTCCTGTGGGCTCCCTCCATGTGGTTTGGAGAAGGGGTCTCCAGGCTGCTTAAAGAAGAAGCTCTGGCCAGGCGGTTTTGAGAAGGAGAGGAGATCCGCGCAGTTTGCAGGAAGAAGGCAGTTTGCAAGGAGGCTGAGAATCAAGGCGGTCCTGCATTGAGAGCTGGAGGGCACCACAGCACAGAAAGGACCTCCCCAATCAGAACTGAGTGATTGGCAGCTACTGGTAAAGCTGAACTGTGCCTAGGAAGGACGGAAACGGTGTTTCTGACTTTCCTAAGACTGGCCAGGTCTGGGAGGGGGAGGCAGGACTGTGTGTAAATAAACAATTCTTTTTCTTTTCACCAAACTCTGGTATTAAGAGTTATAATTCTGGCAGCAGGCAATCGGGCCCCTAACTAAACAGCCCGTGGGTTCTGTTTCAATGGGAGAAGCCCAAGGGTTCTGTTACAATAGGACATTTGCTTTAAAATGACAACTAAAGCCCTGGCCAGGTAGCTCAGTTAGTTAGAGCAGTATCCTGATCCACCAAGGTTGCAGGTTTGATCCCTGGTCAGGGCACATACAAGGATCAACGAATGAATACATAAATAAGTGGAATAAAAATTGACATATCTCTCTCTCTCTCTCCTCTCTCTCTCTCTCTCTCTCTCTCTCTCTCTCTCTCCCCCTCCCTCTTTTTTTCTTTCTCAAATCAATAAATAAAAAATTTTTTAAAGAAACACTACTGTTAATTTAAATTTTAGAACATGAGGAACAAAAATAAGCTTCCAGAAAGGTAAAAAGTTACAAACATTAGCTTCTACCCGAACCCCCCCTCCCCCTCCAAGCAGAGAGACCCCAGCAGCAGCAGCAGCTGATGATGAAGAGAGAGGCAGTGGCAGAGGGGGGGCACCTTTTATATCTATTTTTAAAGGGACAGGACACTAATTTTACCCCACTTCAACCTTGAATTGAGGGGGGTGGAGGGAAGGCGGCTGAGTTCCTTCCCCCACCCTCCAGCCCCGAGACCTGAGAGGGGGATTGAGCCTGAGAGAGACGAGGAGTTTCTTCTTCTTCGAAAACCCTCACCCACGACTCCTACCCCTTCACCCCTCCAGTAGCCTCCCTCCTGAGCCTCCTCCACCCTCCTCCTCTTTGGCCGTGAGAGGAGAGAAAGAGACCAAAAGCCTCTTAGCAACACAGACCCTTCTCTGCTGCTGCTGCTGCTGCTGCTGCTGCTGCTGCTGCTGGTGGTGGTGGTGCTGCTGCTGCTGCTGCTGCTGCTACTGCTGCTTGGCCCTGGCTGGAGACATCTCACTACACCCAGGAGCAGCCGCTTCCCCACTCTCCTCCTTCCCTCCTCCTCCTCCTCCTCCTCCTCCTCCACTCCCCCGCTTTATTACCCTTTGTGTCATCCTCCACAGCTCCAGGGAAGGCACTCCAAAGTGGGGGGCAGGAAAGAAACATGTGGTTTCTTTCATTGCCTTGATGGGAGAAGGGAGAGCTGATGAATCCCGTTGGACATTTTCAGGACCAGTCCTATGCTTTTTGAGAATATCAGTTTCTGCGTATGGGAAGTAGACATTAAAGGTTATATGGTTTACAGACAACATCTTTAAAAGACAGACACTCAAGGACCAAGGAAATAAAATACCAGAAGCCAAGAGCACAGAATATTTTTTAAATTAATTCATGGAATCTTGATACTTCTCTAATCCCATCAAATACAAAGGAATGACCACCTTGTCAGATGGCCACAGAGGATGTCAACAATTTTTTGGAGGCAAGCAATAATTTTGATGCTATGAGTTTTCTATTATTAAGTATGTAGAAACAAGGAGCATTATGTTTTAATGACAATATTAAAAGGTTTCTTTAATATAGTAATTTTTATAAATATAAAAAAAAAAAAAGTTACAAACATTAGAATTACACTGAACTTCTCAACAGCAACACTGAAATCAAAAAGTAGAGCAATAACCATACATTCTAAGGGAAATAAATTCCAATCTATAATTCTACATTCCAAATAAACTATCAATTATAGAAAAGACATTTTAAACATGCAAGATCTCTCAATAATTTAATTTTTATGCACTTCTCAGGATGCTATTAAGGATGACCTCTCCAAAAATGTGAGAGTAAACCAAGAAATAGAAACACATGGTAGATTGTATGATGTGTTCAAAATATTGCTTCTCTATCAATACTACAATTTTCCTTCTTGTCCACGTGACATCAAGCTTGGCCATTGATTTGCTTTGAACAATAAAATGTAAGTGGAAATTACAGGTATCATTGCTCTTTACTTTCCTAAAAGATTGGTATGGCCCAGATAAGATTGCATCTGGGTCATGGGTCCTTACAACATAAAGTAGAGCTGCAGCCAATGACAGTGAAAAATAAATCTACTTTTTTAGACTTCCAGTCAAGATGGTGGCATAGGCAGACATGGCTTACCTCTTCACACAACCATATCAGAATTACAACTAAAAGCCCTGGCTGGTGTAGCTAAGTAGATTGAGTGCTGGCCTGTGAACTGAAAGTTCGCAGGTTCATTTTCCAGCCAGGGCACATGCCAGGGCTGTGTGCCAGGTCCCCAGTTGGGGGGATGTGAGAGGCAACCAGTTGATGTTTCCCTCCCTTTCTTTATTCTCCTTTCCCCTCTCTCTAAAAATAAATAAATAAAATCTTTAAAGAGGGAGAATATCCTAATTTTAAAAAGTACAACTAAAATATAAAACAACCATCATTCCGAACTGTCAAATCAAGTTGAATAGAAGACTGACAACTACTGAACTAAAGAAACCACATCCAGGAGAAACAAGATGGCGGAGGAGTAAGTGGAAGCTACACTAACTTCCTCCTAGAACTAGTCTGGATTTACAATGTAATTTTGGAGAAATCATCTGGAATAACGAACCGAACACCAGCTGGAGAGAAGTCTTATAACCACGGAGAGACAGAAAAGGCCGCTACATCACAACGTGACCGGTAGGGAGTGCGGAGACGTGGAAGGGCTGGCTGGGCTCCCACGGGTGGCAGCTGAAGGGGCTGAGAAACAGCTCAGCAGCCGGGGATTCCCCCTGAGAAGGGCAGGGTCTAAACCCCCAGCTGGGCTTCCCAGCCTACAGCGACAGAGTGGAAAGTAAAATAGTATCAGCTGTGAAAAGCGAAAAGCCACAGGCTTTCTTGCTAGCCGGAGAGAAACAGCAGGAGAAAAAGAGCTCTTAAGTGGATCACATACGAAAATATTTTGGCCACCACTTACCCTGGGCTCAAGCAGAGGGAAGGCAGAGAGGACTGGAGACACTTGGGGAGAATTTGACACGGTGGCTTTGAGGGGAGAACTGGAGGAGCAGCTGACTGGGTCCCAGTGCTGACTCATCCCCAGTACTGCGGGTAGACCATTCCCCTCCAAGTGGCGTCAGCCTGAGGGGAAGCAAAAGCCCTGCCTACAGGAATTAAGCTGCCACACCCACAGTCCTTAAGCCTGACAGCTAATCACAGATTGAATAGATTAACAATCAAAGAAGACAGACAACAGCAGTAGATCCCTGGAAGTCTCCAACAGGCTGCCTAGGGCCAGACTGGTACATGATCTGACGCCACCAGAGGCAGATCCAGGAAGTGCAGATCATTCCAAGAAGCACCAACAAACAATAGGAGTCAAAAAAATGGGGAGACAGAGAAACAACCTCCCATCAAAAGGAAAGGTAGAATCCCCAGAAAGAGTGCTAAATGAAATAGAGGGGAGCGAACTATCAGATATGGAATTCAAAACATGGATTATGGAGAAGCTGAATGAGCTCAGCGGAAACTTCAAAGAACTCCAGAAAAACTACAAGGAACTCACAGAAAATTACGTGAGCATGAAAAAGGACATAGAAGCTATCAATAAGAGCCAGGAGGAAATGAAAAATACGATCTCTGAATTGAAGAACACAGTAGAAGGAATTAAAAGCAGGCTAGAGGAAGCAGAAGATCAGATCAGCGAGCTGGAGGACAACCTACACAAAAACTCCCAGACAATGCAACAAAATGAAAAAAGACTGAACAAGACTGAAGAGGTTCTAAGACAGCTGCAGGACAACATGAAACGTAATAATATCCGTATCATAGGAATTCCAGAAGGAGAAGAAGAAGAGCAAGGGATAGAAAACCTCTTTGAAAAACTAATGACAGAAAACTTTCCTAACATGACGAGAGAAAGAGTCACGCAAGTCCAGGAAGCACAGAGGGTCCCAATGAAGATGAACCCCAACAGGCCCACTTCAAGACACATCATAATTAAAATGCCAACATTCAAAGACAAAGAGAGAATCCTAAAAGCAGCAAGAGAGAAACAACTAATAACATACAAGGGAGCTCCAATAAGGCTATCATCAGATTTCTCAGCAGAAACACTACAAGCCAGAAGGGAATGGCAAAAAATATTCCAAGCAATGAAAAACAAAGGCCTACAACCAAGAATACTCTACCCAGCAAGGCTTTCATTCAAAATGGAAGGTGAAATAAGGAGTTTCCAAGACAAAAGAAGGCTAAAAGAATACATCTCCACCAAACCAGCATTGCAAGAGATGCTAAAGGGTCTGCTTTAAGAAGATGAAGAAACAGAGAGACAGAGAGGAACACGAGTACAAAGGGGGAAAATGACAATGAATAAGTACTGAAAGAAAGAAGGAACTTCTACCATTTGCAACAACATGATTGGAACTAGAGAGAATTATGCTTAGCGAAATAAGCCAGGCAACAAAAGAAAATTACCTTATGCTGTCACCTGTTACAGGAAACTAATGAACAACACAAACAAATGAGCAAAATTGAACCAGAGGTATGTAAACAAGGAATAAACTAACAGTAACAAAGGGGGAGATGGGAGGGAGAGAAGGGGTAAGAAGGGGAAGGGTCTAGTCAAAGAACATGTATGAATGACCCATGGACATGGACAACTGGGTGGGGACTGACTGTGGGGGGGGGGCAGGGTGCAGGGAAGCAAGAGGGGGAAAAAAAGTGAGACAACTGTAGTGGAAAAACAAACAAACAGAAAATTTTTTAGTGGGGGGGGAATAAAAATATAAAGAACAGAAATGCAAGTTCAGTGAATATTAGAAGGACAAGGATTTTCCTTCCGATAAGACAGTCCTACAGATTTAGAGACTTGTATGTGGGTTATGTTACATAAATTAACATGTGTTTTCTGTTTTCAAAGGGCATAAGCCTACAATCTCATTACCTGAGTGATTATCTGTATGCATAGGCCTCACTTAATCCTGTCTGCATTGCTGCCTCCTGAGACTCAATGGTTTGGCTGAACTAAGTGGCTGGGTTGGTGAAGAACGGGGTGGTCTGTGGGCTTCACTTTAAAACTGGTTTCTCTTTTCTATCCTAATGGCTTGGACAGAAAAAGCCCAGAGGCCTGAGATGGGGGAAACCTAAAATATTTCCCTCAGTCCAAAATAAGTATAATGGGCAAAAGGGTTTTGGACAGGTGAGATGTACCTGGCACACCTTCCTCCAAAGAAGCCCTTCTTTTCCCTAATGTGGGACATTGAAAAATTAATACCTGTCTTTTGTCATCTAGTGGTTACGGATTAAATGATGTCCTTTAACCCTGTTGCCCCCAGAATACAACAAGGATGCCAGCCTGTCAAACCAAGCATGCCGTTGTCCAGAGACAGCCAACCAACCTGGAGTCTGCACGATCCTTCCCCTTGTGGGAAGGCCACCCTCCCCTCCACATCCCCACTCTTATTAGGGATTTCTTGACCCACGGGTAGGTAGGACGACGACCATGTCCAGCTTGAAGCAGCTAGAGGAGCTCGAGACCTTCATCCATTGTCCTTTATAAGATTGTAAAGGGTCTTAAGTCTGAGAGGGAGGAATTGTTATTTTTTATTGTTAAAATATTTAACTAATTAATTAATTAATTTTAAAAAAAGAAGAAGAAGAATATATGAAAGGGTGAGGCGGGAGAGCTTGTATGTACGACCCATGGGCATGGACTTGGAGAGGGGATTGTTGGGGAAGGGGGGTGCTGGGCGGAGGGGAGCAAAGGGGAAAAAAAAATTGGAACTATTGTAACAATATAATCAATAAAATATACTTAAAAAAAAAAAAAAAAAAAAAAAGAAACCACATCCATCCAGGATGGAAGGAGGGGCACAGACATGGAAAATGCTGGTACCTCACTTACATGTTATGGATAAAAATTTGAGTGGGATATCTCAGGAGCGAGGAGTCCCAGTCCCACATCAGACCTCCCAGCCCAGGGTTCCAGGGCCAGGAAAGTAAGTCCCCACAACTTCTGGCTGCAAAATCCAGCAGGGATTAAATTGGTAGAAGAAAATGCCTAAGCCCCAAGAAGTTCCTCTTAAAGAACCCACATATGGACTCACCTACTCAGACTCACTCCCTCTGAGCTCCGGCACCAGGGTAGGAGCTTAAAAGGCACCAATGGAAAAAAAGGAGAAACAAATGTCTGGTATTAAGGCAAGCAGAGGCCGTTGTCCCTTTTCTAACTAAACATTCCCATCACAGAGCCCACAAGCTAATGTCATATCTGAGACTCCATCAACTTGGCTAACACTGTTTGACCCACCTTGGAGATCCCAAGAGACTCTGCCCAACCCAACTCACTGGCCCACCCAAGCTCCTTTTCCATATGAATGACTTGTCTTGGCTCATGCTTCATAAGTTCCTAAATCCTCTCAAACAAACAACAGCTGGCCTCAGTGAGCCCCAGGCCCAGCACTAGCAGCAACCAGCCTAGATTCACAGCTTGGCTTCTCCTGGAAATCTCCAAGCCCAGCACACATAGCAGCCATCTCAGATTGTTTTATAGCTCAGGCAAGGCAAAACACGATGTGAGCTCAAGTTGGCCTGCATCACCCAGGAAATCTCAGGGCCAGCACACCCAGTGGAAAGCCACAAACCACATCAGAGTACCACCACCTTGCCCCTGCACAGCTGATCTTTCATGGAGGGCGGAGGTTGGTGGTAAATGGTCACAGGCAATCCTTGCAGCTGACTGGCCTGGGGAAATCCCTCCCATTGATCTACCAACAGTAACCAAGGCTCAACAACAAGAGGAGGGTTTACTCAGCCCACAGGAAGGGTGCATCTCGAGTACCCAGCTTGGGTGATAGGGGGAGCTGTGTCACTGGACTCTATAGGACACCTACTACATTAGGCCACACTACCAACACAAAGCAGCTCTACCTACTACATAGAAACACAGGGAGGCTGCCAAAATGAGGAGACAAAGAAACATGGCCCAAATGAAAGAACAGATCAAAACTCCCGAAAAAGAGCTAAACAAAATGGAGATAAGCAAACCATCAGATGCAGAGTTCAAAATGCTGGTTATAAGGATGCTCAAGGAACTTATAGAGGACCTCAACAGCATAAAAAAGATCCAGTCAGAAATGAAGGAACACTAGTTGAAATAAATAACAATTTATAGGGAAAGAATAGCAGAGTGGACGAAGCTGAGAACCAAATCAATTATTTGGAACATAAGGAAGAAAAAAACAACCAATCAGCACAACAAGAAGAAAAAAAAAATTCACCAAAATGAGGATACTATAAGCAGCCTCTGGGACAACTCCAAGAGGTCCAACATTTGCATCATAAAGATGCCAGAAAGAGAAGAGCAAGAGCAAGAAATTGGAAATCTATTTGAAAAAATAATGAAAGAAAACTTAATTAATTTGGTGAAGGAAACAGACATAAAAGTCCAGGAAGCACAGAATGCCAAGCAAGATGAATGTAAAGAGGCCCACTCCAAGACACATCATAATTAAAATGCTAAAAGTTAAAGACAAATATTAAATCTTAAAAGCAGCAAGAGAAAAGCAGTCAGTTACCTATAGGGGAGTTCCCATAAGACTATCAGCTGATTTCTCAAAAGAAACTTTGCAGGCTAGAAGGGATTAGCAAGAAATATTCAAAGTCATGAAAACCAGGGACCTACAGCCAAGGGTGCTCTATGCAGCAAAGCTATCATTTAGAATGGAAGGGCAGATAAAGAGCTTCAGAGACAAGAAAAACTAAAGGAGTTTATCATCACCAAACCATTATTATATAAAATGTGAAAGGGACTTATTTAAGAAAAAGAAGAAGTTCCAAACAATGAACAATAAAATGGCAATAAATACATGTCTATCAACAACTGAATCTAAAAACAACCTAAGCAAACAAGAAGAATTGAGATAGAATCATGGATATACAGCATTTTGATGGCTGCCAGATGAGAGTTTGGTACGGGGGAATGGATGAAGGGATGAGGGGATTAGGAAGTACAAATAGATAGTTATAGAATAGCCATGGGGATGTAAAAGTACAGTGTAGGAAATGGAGTAGCCAAAGAACTTATATGCATGACCCATGGATATGAACAATGGTGTGGGGATTGCCTGAGGGTGTGGGGGGAAGTGGGTGAATAGGAGTGAAGGGGGAAAAATCAGGACAACTGTAATACCATAATCAATAAAATACAATTTTAAAAAATTTAAATCATATATCCTTCAACAAAATTGGTTTTTAAAAACTAAAAAAAAAAAAATTTATTGTAAGTCACTGAAATTTTGGAGTCATAACTGAAAGAAAAGAAGTATCAGAAGCTGACTAATATATGTAGGGTCGTGGAAATGGGACTTAACACAAAAAAGAGAATAATGGTGAAGTTTGATCCCAGAATGACAGCTGTGAAGTAAGTCTAGAGAAGAATCAAAGTCAAGATGGAGAAAATCAGAAGGCTTTAAAAAGGATGAAATTGATAGATTACCTAATGTCTGTGACTATAGTGTGAAGAAATAACTTTGGGGAAGAATTTGGTTATGAGTTAGCAATAATTATATTAAAACAAAGTAATTGAAAAATAAAAAAGCAGTCATTAACTTTAGAAATAATGAAATGGAAAGGTAACCATAGTATGTAAACATTTAGATAGTCATAATAATGTAGGTATATAAATGTATTTATATTATATGGTGTAAATATAAATACATAAAGTTAAATAATATAAGCATTGACAACTACATTATGATATAACTATACTGAAAGAATGGATAGAATAAAGTGTGTGCAGCCCTGGCTGGTTTGGCTCAGTGAATTGAGTGCCAGCCTGCAAACTAAAGAGTCGCTGGTTCGATTCCCAGTGAGGGCACATGCGTGGGTTGCGGGCCAGGTCCCCAGTTGGGGGCATGTGAGAGGCAATCCATTGATATAGCTCTCCCTCTCTATCTGCCCCCCTTCCCCTCTCTCTAAAAATAATAAATATGATCTTTTTTTAAGAAGTGTGTGATTGGGATAGACGGGAGGTTGAGGCAGTTGAAAGAATACATCTTTCACGGGTAAACCCTATATTTTTAAGTCAAGAAGTAGCAATATAAGTATATAGAGATACTGAGAAAAAATATTAAAAGAAACAGCTAAAATAGCTGAAAGTTTTTGCCTCTGGGGGAGGAAGGTGAGAAAATTGGAGCCTAGGGAATCACTGCATTCTGTAATAGGCCTTATTAGTTATTTGACCCTAAACTATATGCATGTTTCACTTTGATAAAAAATAAACACTAAAACATTGCAGCACAGAGGCAGCTTGTGGCTTAAGAACTCAAAAGATACAAAAAGAAAACTAATATAGTAAACCAACCAAGCACACATTTACTACCAAAAATGAAGAAGAAGAAGAAAGAAATTGAAAAGAGGAGGGGGCCCTGGCTGCTGTGGCTCAGTGGATTGAGCATCGGCCTGCAAATCAAGTGTCGCTGGTTTGATTCCCAGTCTGGGCACATGCCTAGGTTGCATGCCAAATCCCCAGTTGGGGGCGCGTGAGAGGCAACCACACATTGATGTTTCTCTCCCTCTCTTTCTCCTTTCCCCCGCTCTCTAAAAACAAATAAACAAATATTTTTTTTTTAATCACAACTTTATTTAAAAGAAAAGAGAGAAGGGAATTTGGACTTCCGGTCAAGATGGAGGCATAGACAAACATGCTGTGTCTCCCTCCAAAACTAAGAAGGAATACAACTACCTCAAAACTGGAAACAACTAGAGTTCCAGAAAATTAAACTGCATGGAAGTCCAGCAAACAAAGATATAAAGAAGCATACTCATTCAGACAGGTAAGAGGGGAGAAGCTGGGGCAGAGAGTACGTGGTATGGTGGCGGCAGTAGCAGTGGCAGGCTGAGAGAAAGCGCAGTCACATGTTTTAAAAAGTCAGGAGGGATGCCTGGGGAGTGTTCCCAGCTCCTCACTGGATCTCACAGCTCACAGTCCCAGCACTGGGGAAAATCAAGCCTCATTGCTTCTGACTGTGCAGACCAGTGGGGGTTGGGGTGGAGGCAGAAACTGCCAGTCTCAGCAGAGTCCACTTGTTTAAAGGGCCTCCATGGTCCTAGAACATCCGCAGACCCACCCACTATAGGAATGACAGCAGGGCAGCAGCTAGAGGGGCGCCAGTCTGGTGTGGAAGTGGGAGAGGTGGCTGGAAAAGGGCGAGTGCTGAGTACGCGGCATTGTTCCCTCTCCGACCCCTCCCTCACATACAGTGCCAAAACATGGTGAAACAAGTCGCCCTGTACTGACGAATCCCTAAAGCTCTGTCCCTTACAACGTAACAGAAGCAACAGCTCTACCTGGGACGTGGAGGCAAACAAACACAGGAGCCTGTCAGAATGAGGAGACAGAGAAATATGGCCCAAAAGGGGAAACGGATCAAGGTTCCAGTGGGAGAACTAAGTGACGAGGAGATAGCCAACCTCACTGATGAGGAGATAGACAACCTAACAGATGCAGAATTTAAAATACTGGTGATAAAGATGCTCACAGGCTTGAGAGATATGTTTGAGTATGGCAAACGCATAAGAGAAGAAGTGAAGGCTATGCTAAGTGAAATGAAGGAAAATCCACACAAAATCAATGGTGGAGGGAAGGAAACCAGGGTTCAAATCAATGATTTGGAACATAAGGAAGAAAAATACAGTCAACCAGTGCAGAATGAGGAAGCAAGAATTGAGAAAAATGAGGAAAACTTCCCAAATTTTGCAAAGGAGATGGACATACAGGTCCGGGAAGCACAGAGGGTCCCGGGCAAGCTGGACCTAGAGGGGACCACACCAGGATGCATCATGATTGAGATGCCAAAGATGAAAGATAAAGAGAGAATCCTGGGGACAGCAAGAGAGAGGTGGTGAGTTGCCTACAGGAAGGTGCCTATAGGACTATCAACTGATTTCTCAGAGGAAACTTTGCAGTCAGGAAGGGACTGGCAAGCAGTATTCAATGTGATGAAAGGCAACTTGCAACCAGGATTGCTCTATCAAGCAAAGCTATCATTTGGAATGGAAGAGCAGATGAAGTGCTTCCCAGACAAGGTAAAGCTAAAGGAGCTCATCATTACCAAGCCATTATTATATGAAATGTCAAAGGGACTTACTTAAGAAAAAGAAAATCAAAACTATAAACACTAAAATGACAACAAACTCACAACTATCAACAACTGAATCTAACAAATAAAAACAAAATCCAAGTAAGCAAACCAGAATAGGAACAGAATCATAGGTATGGGGCTCATTTGGAGGCTTATCAGCGGGGAGAGGAGAGGGGGAGAAATGGGGAAATGATGCAGGGACTAAGAAGCATAATCGGTAGGTACAAAATAGACAGTGGGATGTTAAGAATAATATAGAAAAGGGTGAAGCCAAGGAACTTATATGCACGACCCATGGACATGAACTAAGGGGGGTGGGATTGCTGGAGGGAAGGGAGGTACTGGGCAGAGGGGAATAAAGGGGAAAAAATTTGGGACTACTCTAACAACATAATCAATAAAATATACTTTTAAAAATGCAGAGGGAATTTGAAAGCATTTGTAAAATATAAAGCACTGGGAACATTTACAGTGACTAGAAACAAGTTAGAAGACTAAGTAGTATGGAAACAGAAGAACACAGGTTCTAGGTTCAGGCAGCCCATGGTTCCAATTCTTGCTCTGCTATGTGCTAGCTGTTTGACCTCAGGAATATTGCTAAGCCTCCGCTTAGCATTTGTAAAACAGAGATAGTAATGGTTCCTCTCTCATAGAGTTGCTATGAGAATAAAATGAGATAAAGCCTTGCGGAAAGAAAACACTAAAAATGTTTTTAACTAGTATTAATCTCTTTCATAACTTCATCTTCTCTATGGATTAATCAACGTTAATTGGATGGCTAAAAGACAATCAAAAGAAGGGAACACCCGAAGCAAAAATCTGAGATACATAAACTGGAGAACCAGCCTCTGAATCATTTAAAACTGTGCATTTGTGGTTGCTTCAGCAGTGATAATTGGTAAACCAACTGCCTTAGAACTACAGCTGTTTCTTGCCTTTCTCTGTCCCTTTCCCTTTCCTTTTCCTCCTTCATTTCTAACTATTGTCATTATCATCATCTTTTAATGTGCACTGAGCATCTCATTCATTAAGCAAATGTTAATGGAATGCCGAATGCACTTCTTTTAGTCTCTGATTCTCATATGCTCAGCTTACCTACCTCCTAATTTAGATAGTTAAGATTGAAGATATAAAAGGAGTTTGTCCTAGAAGATGTTTTCATGATTGACAATAGGTAAGGAGGATTATTAATCTAAGAGCAACCACAAAGATGTTTGATCTGCGTCCAACCCTCACAGATCATTTTCTTCTGTAACTGGTGCAATTCTGATTCCAAAAGCCATTCTACCTCTCTAACCTAATAATCACAAAATGTGAGTTTTCAAATTAGGTTGTTATGTCATGCTAAATAAGCCTAGTTCTTTCTTGCATGCTAGGAAATAGGTCTTCTAAGAACATGAGAGAGAAAGGGGGAACTTCCAATCCCTTAGAGTTTATTTCCAGGAGAAAGCTAGGATTTCTGTGTGGAATATAGATCTTTTTTTCCCTTCTATCCATTACTCAGAGATGTTGCCAGAGCTAACATAGAGCACTCTTAAGGACCACCATTCCTTCATTGAGTGAATGCCCACAAGTTTAATGACACTTTCTGTGACTCAAAGTTTAGAATACAAAAGAAACTGCCTAAAGGACTGCCTCACTCCCCCTTCCAGCTCTTTCCTCCTCCTTCTTATACACACAGGTGGGCCCTTGGACCGAAGGTTCCCACCCAACCCCACGACCATTCAGACCAGTCTTTATCCCGACATCCAGTGTAATTTGCCACAACTGGTATGGTTCTGATCTCATGCTACAGTTCTGACAGAGTTTTGTTCAGTTTCTGAGATCTGGCCCCACTTCAGGGGTCTGAGTTCCTTTCTGATTCTTTTAATTGTCTCCCTTGTCTTGATACACTGAAATATCACTCCCACTGAGAAATAATCTAATATGTTCTTACTAGTCCCCCATTCCAGATGCTATCTGCAAATAGCCCAATTTAACCAGCAGCCTGTCAGTCTAGATTTCTGAATATTCCCTCTCTTAAATGACCCAGCACTGTTGTCTACGTTAGAAAAATTCCCTAACTCCTGGTTATTTCTCCTTCATGTCAACCACTTGCCTAGGCTCCCTTCCTTTCCCTATTTTTATGACCATCTGATGTGTACCAGTGAGGCAGGATTTCCTCCCAGGACCTGCAGCTGGGTCCAGCTTCTACTTGTCTTGACCCAGTGCACCTTGTCCACTTATAGTTAATCAGAACATTCAGGCCCTGTCCTAAGATTAGATAGTCATCCAACAACCTTACTAGGAAGAATGCGATTCTCATAAAGAAATAGAAGTCTGAACTTTGAGATCAAGGCAACTTGCACCTGTATGACTCTATACTCTGAGGGAGGAACAAACTTTTCTCTACCCTCAAGGTTCTTTTGGCTGGTCTATATAATCAAATAGACAAGAGACATATTAACAACAGAAAATGATGAAATTTAATACATACGTATGTATGGGAACCCCACATAAATGAATTTGAGATCCTACATGCACAGGAGGTACAGAGATAGAAAGGGGGATTGAGGTATGTAACACACTTTCAGCGATAAGATAATGTACCTCGGGGGCCTTAAGGATTTGCAAGATGATAAAAGGAGATATTTAGTAAATAAGTTTGCTCTGCCATATAGGTTTGTTACAGAACCCCTGGGCTGCTCTGATTGAAACAGAACCCACAGGCTGTTTAGTTAGGGGCCCGATTGCCCGCCGCCAGAATTATAACTCTCAATACCAGAGTTTAGTGAAAAGAAAAAGAATAGTTTATTTAATAGTTATATAGATTTAGATTATTGTGAATTTCTGCCGTTAGGTCTTATTTTCCTTAAAACACCCACAAACACATATCTCTGCCTCCCCCTACCAAGCCAGGCTAGTTTTAGAAAAGTTAGAGAAACCATTTCCCTACTTCCTTGACACAGCTCAACTTTACCAGTAGCTGCCAATCATTCAATTATGATTGGGAAGGTCTTTCTGTGTTGTGGTGTCCACCAGCTTTTAATCCAGAACCTTGTGAATTCCCAGCCTCCTTGTAAGCTGCATGGAGTTTTCCCTTCTAAAAGCAGCATGGTGTACCCTCTTAAAACTGCATGGTGTACCCTCCTTTGTAATCCGCATGGAGAACTTCTCAAAACCGCATGGTCAGTCCCATTCTCAAAACCGCATGGTCAGTCCCGTTAAAATGTCTGCCACTTATTTTTAAATCCCTGACTGCATCCTGTGATGCAGGCAGCATGGTCCCCAGTTCTGACCATTCACAGAACCTTACCCAGGCTCTGTGTGCTTTTTCTATACCATCCCACAGTCCAAGACCCCTCCCATCTTCCCGGGCCTTGAATGCATTAAACCATTTGCATAACAAAGACACTAGCCCCTGGCTTCAGGCGTGTGAAGGCATCCTGAAAGCCTCTTTCTTCTCCCCATCCCCTAGCCGCAAGCTCTGGGGGTTTTTGGATACCTCCTTTTGTAACAGGTTAATCAAAAATGTTATCAGGCAAGGCCCCCAAATTAAGTTCTTCTAGGTAATTAAAGGGAGGAGCAGAAGTTTCTCTCGAGTCTAAAGCTACTGTTGCTTTTAGCTCAAAACAATCTGCAAACCACAGAAGCAAATCTTGGGGTGACTAACTCTGAATCCTCACATTGCCTCTTCTTACCTGTAAAAAGGCAAACATATGTTTATCTCCCTACTTTTCAGTCACTGACTTTAAAAGAATATGCACTAATTAGAATAATTAGTTCCAGTGTCTGAAATTTTAGGAAAACATAAGATCTGCATTCTGGGGTATAATAATTATTAATGACATTTACTATATGCTAGGCACTATAATAAGTGCTTTATATAATCTAACTCATTTAATCCTCAGAACTACTCGATGAAGTAGGTGCTGTTATTATCCCCACTTCACAAATGAGAAAATTAAAGCACAGAGAGTTTGAGTAATTTACCAAAGGTCACACAGCTATAGAACTGGGTTCTGAACCCAAGCACTCCTATAGCATCATTAAACTATACTACCTCTAGAAAACTAAGGTCAAATAGGGGCTCTTTAGATCCTCCTGCAAAATGGACTTTATAGTCCTTAAAGTAAAATTCAGACTGATTACCCTTGGTGAATCAAGCAGCTCCTAGTACATTTGATTCCATCTTCATAATACACTTGTTAATGTAAACAGGAAAACAGCCAAGTACCAATAAAGTGTGTCTTGTATTTATTAAACAATACTATAAAATTCTAATGAAAACCCCTATTGTAATTCAGACTTGAAAGTTATTTGTTGGTATTCAGAAACTGGTCCAGCTGTTTCTCTAGCTGCCTGGTAATTGGACAGGAACAAAATTAGTAAATCACTTTAAATTCTAAATTTTGAAAAGGACAATGCATTTCATTTTGTCTACATAAGATCGCTACGTTTAAATTACAATGCAAAAGCAACCAGGCACTGTGTGAACAAATTTACATAATTGGTGTCAGGGGTTCTAATGCAGAAGCAAAAGGGGGCTAGAATTTGATGGGACTGGTAGAGCTGATTATTCTATCCATCTTTGCATCTTTTCAAGCCCTTTTATAATGGAGACATTAAATCACTGTGCATATATCTTATAAGTCTAGTTATATTATTAGGGCCTAATTGGGTTAAAGAAAGACACTGCAACCATAAGGTTTTGCATGTTTGGTCCTTTGCCTTTTTGTTTAGAATATGTATGGTGAAACATGTGCCCATTGCTGCAAAGGTTTCATGCC
The DNA here is from genome assembly GCF_987537825.1 of Furipterus horrens. Classification (NCBI taxonomy): domain Eukaryota; kingdom Metazoa; phylum Chordata; class Mammalia; order Chiroptera; family Furipteridae; genus Furipterus; species Furipterus horrens. Next base: position 150,471,424 of record NW_028327173.1, read on the forward strand.
ATTCAGCATTTCTTTGTGACCCATTTGCTCACAAAGCCTACCACATTTGTTGTACTAAACAGACAGGTCATCTACCAGAAGGCTAATGTGGATAATTCAAGCAAAATTTTAAGAAGGCAAACATCTGCAGTAAACGTGGCCTATGTGCTTCATAGATGTTAGCTATTCTTTGTAGAGAAAAACATTGTCTTAATCAGAGATAAGTGTTTGCAAGGAACAGAAACCCACCCAGACTGATTACTTCAAGCATGCTAATCGAAAAGATACAGGAAGACTTCTGGCCAAGATGGAGGCTTAGACAGACACGCTGCGTCTCCCTCCACAACTAAGAAGGAATACAACTACCTCAAAACTAGAAACAACCAGAAGTTCCAGAAAACCAAACTACATGGAAGTCCAGCAAACAAACATATAAAAAAGAAATACTCATCCAGACAGGTAGGAGGGGCGGAGCCAGGGCGGAGAGGATGTGGTGTGGTGGCAGCAGCAGTGGCAGGACAGCAGAAAGCACAGTCACATGTTTTAAAGTCAGGAGGGACACCTGGGGAGCACTTCCAGCTCATCGCCTGTTGTATTAAATGTGGCGAGGGCGTGGAAGTAATTCCAGCAAGGAAAATGGGTCGGAATGAGGGCTGCCACACACTCTGGCAGGTCAGCGGAGAGCTGTGCAGAGGCCTCTCCTTTTATTGAGTTTTACAAGTATAGAAATCAATAGGGAGGGTAAAGAATGAGCTCACAGGTACATTCCAATAATGATTACAATATACAATTATTTACTTGGGATTAAGACAATGGGAGGTTAAAATATAAACTATGAAGAATGATTTCTATTAAAAGCAAAAAATAGGAATTCAATCATCTATTCTTTTAAGATTATGGGAACGGCCACACTGTTCCTTAAACTTTAACAGAAAGCACACAGGGTTAAACACCACCTGTTCTTGGCTTTGTTTGGTTTCTTTGGCAACATCAGGGAAGATGGAGTACTTTGCAAGATTCCTTTTAAGTCACAGAATGTCTTGAAACCCTTAGCCTAATCAGTCAAAGACTGTCGGCGCTAGCGAGTCCAGCTCGCCAGCTCGGGTCATAGAGCACCTGGACCGAGAGGCATGAGAACATGCCTCAGTTTAGGAACCTTGATTTCCAGCATCATCACTGGCCCTTGAAGTTCACGGTCCCAGAACTGGGGAAAATCAAGCCTCATTGCTTATGACTGTGCAGACCAGTGGGGGTTGGGGTGGAGGCAGAAATTGCTGGTCTCTCAGCAGAGTCCACTTGTTTAAAGGGCCCCCACAGTCCTAGAATGTCCACAGACCCGTCCACTCTGGGAAGGACGGCTGGGGCAGAAGCTAGAGAGGTGCCAGTCTGGTGCAGAAGTGGGAGAGGTGCCAGGAAAACGGGCTAGTGCTGGGCAGTCAGCATTGTTCCCTCTCTGGCCCCTCCCTCACATACAACTCCACAACGTGGTGATACAAGTTGCCCTGCACTGACGAATCCCTAAAGCTCCATCCCTTACAACATAACAGGAGTGACAGCTCTACCTGGGACGCAGAGGCAAACAAACACAGGAGCCTGTCAGAATGAGGAGACAGAGAAATATGGCCCAAAAGGGGAAAAGGATCAAGGTTCCAGTGGAAGAACTAAGTGACGAGGAGATAGCCAACCTCACAGATGAGGAGATAGACAACCTAACAGATGCAGAATTTAAAATACTGGTGATAAAGATGCTCACAGGCTTGATAGATATGCCTGAGTGCGCCAAATGCATAAGAGAAGAAGTGAAGGCTATGCTAAGTGAAACGAAGGAGAATTCACACAAAACCAATGGTAAAGGGAAGGAAACTGGGGTTCAAATCAATGATTTGGAACATAAGGAAGAAAAATACAGTCAAGCAGTGCAGAATGAGGAAGCAAGAATTGAAAAGAATGAGGAAAACTTTCCAAATTTTGTGAAAGAAATGGACATACAGGTCCGGGAAGCATGGAGGGTCCTGGGCAAGCTGGACTCAGAGGTGACCTCACCAGGATGCATCATGATTGAGATGCCAAAGATGAAAGATGAAGAGAGAGTCCTGGAGGCATCAAGAGCGAGGTGGAAACTTGCTTACAGGGGGGTGCCTATAGGACTATCAACTGATTTATCAGAAGACACTTTGCAGGCAGGAAGGGATTGGCAAGCAGTATTCAATGTGATGAAAGGCAACCTGCAACCAGGATTACTCTAACCAGCAAGGCTATCATTTAGAATGGAAGGGCAGATGAAGTGCTTTCCAGACCAGGTAAAGCTAAAGGAGTTCATTATCACCAAGCCATTATTATATGAAATGTCAAAGGGACTTAAGAAAAAGAAGATCAAAACTATGAACACTAAAATGACAACAAATTCACAACTATCAACAACTGAATCTAAAAAATAAAATCCAAGTAAGCAAACCATAATAGGAACAGAATCATAGGTATGGGGATCATTTGGAGGGTTATCAGCTGGGAGTGGAGAGGGGGGGAAATGGGGACATGGTGCAGGGACTAAGAAGCATAATCGGTAGGTACAAAATAGACAGTGGGATGTTAAGAATAATATAGGAAAGGATGAAGCCAAAGAACTTATATGCATGACCCATGGACATGAACTGGGGATGTGTGGGATTGCTCGAGGGAAGAGGATTACTGGGCAGAGGGGACCAAAGAGGATAAACACTGGAACTACTGTAACAACATAATCGATAAAATATACTTTAAAAAAAGAAAAAGAAAAGATGCAGGAGTTCTTTTGGAACCAAAGCTGACAGGACACTCAGGTATTACCATGGGATTCACATGCCAAGGGACTTGTTCGAAACTAAAGGGATTCTCTTCAACTCTTCTAGGCTCAATAACATCTTTTTTTCTGAAGATTGGCTTTCTCTGCATCAGCATCCCCTTGGTAGAAAATGACAGTCCAGCCCCAGCTCTGCAGGACCTACTAGCTCCTGTGCCCAGACAAACTAATGAGAGACTCTGCATTCCTATTCCAAATATCCAGGAGAGAGAACGTAATTAGCCCAGCTTAGGTCAGGTGTCTTCCTCTCGTCCAGTCAGCTGTAGCTAGGGGAACAGCATCATATAGACATTTAGTAAGTGGGGCCAGAAGGCATTCCGAAAGGAATCACTCTAACACATTGTTGCCATTCTCTGGAATTTGATCATAATGAGCTACAAATGTGTTAGCATTTAAATTTTAGATTCACATTTTATTTATCTTTGCATCTCAAATAAACCATGTCTCTACTGATAACCTTCAACACTAGATTTTCTCATTTCTGCATCTGCCAAAATCATTAGTAAAGTATTGACAAGCTAGTTGTTAGCATTTGTCAATTTATACATCTGACATTGACTCTGTCCTTCTCATAGAGGATTTCCTAGAAATTTTATTTTCATGCTTCAAGAAATTTCACAAGTAATGCCTACAAATATCTCCATCTTTGCCCCCAAGCTAGGTGCTTGGTGACCCAATATAACATCAGGAAAGCCAATCTACACCTTTTAGTTAGAACCTCCAAATAAATGAGAGTAATGTAAATGTGAAAATGTATAAAAGGAAAATATAAAGTGATAGCCTTGTTAATTAACACATTATAATTTTGAAATTCCAGTCACTTCATTAGAATACAGCCATATCATTGTCAATTCCAAGTGGAATTTCAGGAAAGAATAAGTTATACTCCATCTAATAAATGAAGTCAACCATGACAATCCTATGTCACTGTCCTTTAGCCCAGACCAAGGCTCATTTCTATTCTTGAGAAAGTGCTTAATGTTCTTAATTTTTTAATTTCATTTTTAATTTTCACAATCTGTGTGAAGGTCTACTGCTGGCACCTAGAGCTTCCCTAGATATGAAGGATAAAGAAGATGCTATGCTGAGTAGCTTTTTAAACTCCCTCAGTAAGAACCGAAAATTTCAGGAGCTGAAGCTAGAGATGATTTCCACATTGCATATGTGAAGAAAATGCTGACTGTGGTTACTAGTCCAGAAATAACTATAGCCATTTTTTCCCCTTCTTACGTTTCCCAAATGAGTCATAAAGGACCCTCTGCATTCAAATAGTGTATCATAAAATGGGAAAGACAAAATACAGAAATTGGACATTCCTGTCTCTTAATGAATCTAGCTTTTTGTTACCTGGTGTGAGGCCAGAATAGTCCATCTGAAATAGCAAGGAGTTGTACTTCATGCCAGCCATTTCCGGTGTACTGTTTGTGCAGCACCTCTCCCTGGGGGCAGCAGTGCGGCTTTGTCTCTGGGAGTGTTTGTTCCAGTGGTTCTTAACCCTGTCTGCACATTAGAATTTCCTGGGAGCCTTTTAAAACAAAGAAACAAACAAGCAAACAAAAACCCAATGGATGGATTGAGGAGAAGCAGATTTGGATATTGGAGAACCAGATTTGGGTATTGGGGTTTTTAAAAAACTTTTCAGGAGATTTAAACGGGACACCAGAGTTGAGAACTCCTGAATTAGACTTTATTAAGAAAATCTGACCATTACTTTTTGCCTGATAGTCTGCGCTTTTCAATCTTTATTTCATTAGCTCCTCCTAATGAGCAGTTTTAGACTTTCTTCTAGTCCCACCCCCATGAAAATTTACTACCACGTATATATTGTATATCTGCTGTGTTCTGTATGTATATCTGTGCTTTATACGTAAAAGAAGTAAAGCTCTTTTGCCATTCAAGAACCAGTTTTGCCCCCTTGGGAGAAACATTATGTATTTCCATTGAGAAAATATGTTGTAGACTGCACAAATCAGTCAACTTGGATGGGCTAGGTTGTGCTGCAGTGACAAACAACCTAAAATCTTAGTGGCTTATAACAACAAAAGTTTACAGCTCGCTTGCACAGCATGTGTGCTCAGGGTCAGCAAAGGAGCCCTGCTCTGCATCATGAGCTTTACTCTAGCACTCAGACTCCCAGAGCAACTTCTATCTGAAATATTACTGGTAACCATGGCAGAGGAAAAAGGAAACATGAAAAAGTGTGCTCTGGCTCTTAAAATGTATGCCAGAGGAGCCCCCCAAAAGCATCCACTCACTTTTCAGTGGCCAGAGCAAGTCACATGGTGACATCCGAGCTCAACAGGACAGAGTCTCTTTTTTGGTTACTGTGCACCTGGCTTCAGGGCAAGGGAGGGCATGACATGGCACGGGCAGTGCTATCCCTTTTTGGTTATTATACCTACCTTTCACTGAACTTAGGTGAATTTAAATATTTTTTCATGGTTTTACTAATCATATAGTAATGAGCATGGCATCCCATTTACATTATTAACAAGAATCCTTTTAGTGGATTCTCCTAATAATCTCTTGGAGTACATAAGGTTTTCCTCATTGGCTTTTTAAAAAATTGATTTAAGAGAGAAAGACAAAGGGAGAGGAAGAGAGAGAGAGGGAGAGAGATTTATTGTTCCACTTATTTATGCATTCATTGGTTGATTCTTGTATGTGCCCTGACCGAAAATGGAACCTGCAACCTTGGCACATCAGGATGACACTCTAACCACTGAACTACCCAGACAGGGCTCCTCATTGGCTTTTGATCAGGTTTCATATTTCTAGTTTGAGATTTGGGAGTACTCATTAACTACATTATACACTCTATGCAAAACTTAATTTAGCTTCAAACCCAGAAAATGCAGGTCAACACCCTGTTTCATTGTTTATCAGTAAAAATTCTGCCAGGACAGTATAATATTTCTGAGACCCATGAAGGAAATGGTCTGAATTTCCCAAGACAAACCATCATGACTGGACACATTGCCAAGTGCTCTGATCTGGCATGAGGTTTGGATACAGTGTACAAACACACACACACACACACACACAAATGTAACTTCATAGAGGG